>NC_060124.1:173465440-173774940 GCF_021461395.2 Schistocerca americana | reverse complement strand
GTATGTCACTGTTCTTCTCAAATTGAGTTGAATTACACGGGTCTGCAAAAATTTATTTTTTGAAGTTGTTTGAAATTTGATAACTGACTTTTATGTACTTTTCAGTGCTTATTTCTAAAATACAATCCATTTTTTTCTATCGTGTCAGATTTTCTCACAAAAAAGGGAGTATTTTTGGGTATAATAACAAAATTTAAGCAATTTATCATATATTTTCCAACGTTATAAAATTTTATTTTATTTATAAATCATGTACTGAACTACATTTTTCTTTAAGCTCATAAGTCCTCACAATAACGCTTCCACTTTCTGTCGAAGCTTCTTTCATTGCTTTTCTGGCTGTGGACTCGTTGAGGATCATACGTTTTTGTCATCCAGCAGGAGTCCGCTATCATGTTGACGTTCCATCTGCCTTGACATCTTCTTTCCATTTCTTTGAAGTCTTGGTGGAATCATTCACCCTGCTCTTCACTTACATCACCAAGGTGTGCAGGGAAGTAGTCAACATGTGAGTGGAGAAAATGAACTTTAATGCTCATATTACAGCCCAGCTTCTTAAAGTTGTCGAGCATGTCTGCGACGATCGTGTTGTAGTTTGGATCTCTTTTGTTTCCTAAGAAACCGGTAGCAACTAATTTAAAAGGTCTCAATGCTGCCTTTTCTTTTGTTTCCATTTTGTCCACAAAGTTGGGATCTATCATTAGTTTTCTAATGTCTGGTCCGACAAAGATTCCTTCCTTTAGCTTTGCCTCGGATAAACCGGGAAACTGTTCACAAAGATATCTGAAGCACTCCCCTTCTTTTGGTAATGCCCTAACAAACTGTTTCATCAGCCCCAATTGAATGTGAAGTGGTGGAAGTAACACTGTTTTGGGATCCACAAAGCTTTTCCGCTCAACATTTTTAACCCCTACCTGTAAGGTTTTTCTCAGGGGTCAAGCTTTTTTCATGTAGTGTGGCTTTCTGTCTCTACTGTCCCATTCACAGAGAGAGCAAGGCAGCTTTGTATAGCCACTTTGTTGACCAAGCAGAATTGAAATCACTTTTAAATCATCACATAGTGTCCATTTGTGGACTGAATAGTAGAGTTTGCTTGAAACCAGTTCATAGTTTTCATAACATTTTTTAAGTGAACCGAGTGTCCTACTGGTATAGAAGCACACCTATTGCTATTGTGTAGAAGTACTGCTTTAAGGCTCCTTTTTGAAGAATCAATAAAAAGTCTCCACCCATCAGGAGCATATTCTATTTTGAAACGTGCCATAAGTCCAGTAACATCACTGTAAAACACCAGGTCACTTCTTGAGAGAAGAAAGATACAAACTCCTTTTCCCTCGATAGATACCAAGTAAAGGATATACCCGGAGCCAACATATGTTTATCTATCAATCTAGATCCTATAACTTTTGCCGATTCTTTAGAAAGGCCTGTGTCTCTAACTGAATCGTTCCGTTCAGATTGTGAGAATGGAATGGGATCGGTTGTGCCAGGATCGTAGCAATGTCTGTCTTCTTCACTATCACCTTGCTGAGCCAATGGCTCGTGATCATCTATATCACCCAAACAATCTGGAGGAGAGGGTACTGGTACTTCAGATCCATGAGGAACAGGGCGAATGGCTGACTGAATGTTAGGGTAAGAAATATTCTTTTTGTTTTTCGCATTGAAGCCTCGTACGTTGCAAGAACCAAAATAGCAGCCATCACTATGGGTTTTGGGCTCCCTCCAAACCATTGATATTCCAAAACATAAGGACTGCTTTTGAAGTTGGGCTGGTCCCGGCGGAGGTTCGAGTGTGATTTTTCTTAGTATAATTTAGGTTAAGTAGTGTGAAAGCTTAGGGACTGATGACCTTAGCAGTTGAGTCCCATAAGATTTCACACACTTTTGAATATTTTGAACAATTTTTGAAGTTGAAACCGTTGCCTCAGATCTTCAACACACACTGAACAACCTTTGTGCGGGGCCCAAGGCTTATGTTGATCGCCTAACTTTATACCAAAATAGGCGAAATATACTTTTTCAACAAAATCGGAAATGTTTCTTTGTTGCTTTTTAACGGTATAGCTACCACAAATGTAGCAGATGTAGTTACGTCCTCTGGCAGCCATTGTCCATAAAACAACTTCACAACACAGGAAAACAGTCACTACTTTAAAGCAGTAGTAACAAAAACTCGTAAACAGCACAGAATGAAGAGTACTGTGAACTGAAGGACAATAGCAGAAGCTTGGTGATGGCGGGGGAAGGGGCAGAGCGACATGCAGGCACTGACACGAAAATACTACTGGTTTCTTCTCATTACTGTTTATATGTAGTATAAAAAAGGCTTAATAACAGTTTATGGACATCCTAAAAACAAAAATTCAAAGTCACTAGGCGCTGAAACATCGAAAAAAGCTAAAACTAGGCAAGTAATTTGTGAAATAACTGTACGTGATGGAATTCTTTCACTATTTTTTCCGAAATCACCGTTGAAAACACTATGAAAATCACTTAATAAATTTGAAACAATTTTTGTGTCGCAGACTTGTGTTATTTATGATGAATTTCATTAGGAAAATATGTATTGTGACGGCACAGTTAAAATGTCTAGCTCATTGAAGAGGTTCCTGCTTTGCGTCCGTTAGTGAACACCACATATTATTACTCCTCGATTTTGTGCAAAACCATACTTTCTTTCTAAGTGATGAACCATCCTAGAATATTATTCCGTACGACATTTATTTTCTTATAACCTGTGACGATCTTCGAGATAAATTTGTCAGCATCAGCCTGATAACTAGCAAGCAGTTCCGCACTGATGGTCTTTATGGCCTTCTTCTAGGCAGCGAAGACGCTGGCGGCCACATACTCTTGAGTACCCCAACTGGTGGACGAGTGTGTCAGCACTACCAACATGGACGGCCAGTTGTGCAGCGAGGTGTTTAATTGTGATCCGTCGATGACGTAGAATCAGTATGTCCGCACGTTCCAACACTGCAAGAGTCGCAGCTGTGTGCGGTTGACCAGCACGCGGGAGTTCGGACAGGTTTGCGCGACCTTGTTGCAATGATGGCAGACCCCTCGCCCAACGACTCACCGTGGTTTTTCCTCACTGCGACGTCATGGCAGTTATTCTGGAAGCGCCTATGAATATCTGCGATGCTTTTGTTTTCTGCCAACAGAAACACAATGACAGCTATCTGCTTGGAACGGACCTCTGTTACAGACGCCATTTTGATCGTAGAGTGAAGCCATCTATAGTATCTTCATGAAACGAGAGTATTTCACGATCTCTTACATTTGTCAGCCGAAAGTGGCTGAGGAAAAATGATGTGTTGCATTACTTGGGCGGCCTCGGTGGCTGAGCGGCTCTAGGCGCTTCAGCCCGGAACCGCGCGACTGCTACGGTCGCAGGTTCGTATCCTGCCTCGGGCATGGATGTGTGTGATGTCCTTAGGTTAGTTAGGTTTAAGTAGTTCTTACTTCTAGGGGACTGATGACCTCAGATGTTAAGTCCCACAGTGCTCAGAGCCATTTGAACCACAGTATGATGATATTAGCGTGGCAGTGAATAAATAGTTGGGCTATTACGGTTGTCTGTGTCAGTAACGTCCTCAAAGTTTCCGCCATTAGGAGAGAAAGTAGTGCAAAATCTAATCAACAGCTTATGACGTCACACCTTGCAGCAAGACAACAAAGTTTAGAAAGAAGAAAGTCCTTCGGGCCTAAGATAAAATACCAACAGTCAGATTCCACAAAGGAAATATGCACTAGCAATAGAGGTTTAAATTGCGTAATGATAATATGAACCTCCATGAGGCGTGGACCTTAAATGATCACTTTCGAAACTGGGCTCAGCAGTTACGTGCACTGCACGACAGGTATTTTTGCTGTTTGACGCAGATGAATGAACACCCACTCTGGCCCTGTTGCTCCCATATTTTCAACTGCTATTTGGTATCGTACTTTCCCTAGTTTTAATGACGAACGTAGAAGATCGAAAGTGGAATTTTTTCTTTTTTTTCCAAATGGGCTTCTGTATGGTACCAATGAAATTGCGTAACTGTGTTCACAACTAATGTAGTGTCCCCATATCTGCCCCTGTCTGTCAAAATAACCTTTTTGTTTGTAGCGTTCTGAACGTAGCACGTCACAAAAGCAAATTGGGCTGCTGAGGAACACCCCCGGAAATGAAAAAAAAAAAAAAAACGGGGGGAGGGTTTCGCAATAAATTAGTTGCGCAGCGGACTCTCCTGTCCTTTGATATTGTTTTTCTCCGCTTTAATTATGCGCCGTTTGTTTTAATTTAAACGTTTGTGTGTGAGGACGTCCCCGCCGCGCTGCACCCACTGGCTGGCTGGCAGCTGTTAATATGAGGGGCGCCGGGCGCAGCCGGTGATCGCGGCAGGCGAGCGCTGCGAGTGACGTGCGTTCCGCGCAGCTCCGGCCCTACCGCCTGTGCCTGATCGGCGCATCCACTGCGAGTTGCGTTTGAAAAGTCCGGGCAAAGTCCGAGAGATGGCACCACCTGGGCATCTTTGGATAGAACGCACACCAACTTTCAGCCATATTGGTCTATTTGTTTGTGTTTGGCATTCGTGTGAATCTACGAAGTCGAGTGATTGTCAAAAAACTGACGAAGAAGAATTTCGTGTGGCCATTAAACATTACTTTATGAAAGGCAAAACGCCTCAGGAGACTAAAGAAAAGCTGGATGAACATTACGGTGACTCTGCACCCGCGATTACAACAGTTAATAAGTGGTTTCACAATTTTCGGAGTAACCATATGGGCACAAGTGATGCTGAACCTTCTGGACGCCCTGTGGAGGTTACGACTCCAGACACCGTTGATAAAATCCATGATATGTTGATGGATGACAGAAGTGTTAAGGTGTGTGAGATTGCTAGTGCTGTGGGCATCCCGAATGAACGGGTACATAATATTTTGCGTAAACATTTAGAAGTGAGAAAGCTATCCGCAAGATGGGATCCGCGATTGCTCACGCTTGACCAAAAACGGAATCGTGTTAAGTGTTGCAAGGATGGTTTGCAGCTGTTCAGGAAGAATCCGCAGGACTTTGAAGCGTCGTTTCGTCACTGTGGATGAAACATGGGTACATTACTACACTCCTGAGACCAAACAACAATGTAAACAATGTGTTACCAAGGGAGGATCTTCAGCCAAGAAAGAAGACCAGTCCTTTGGCCGGAAAGGTTATGGCGACTGTCTCTTGGGATTGGCGAGGGATAATCCACATCGACTATCTGGAAAAGGATAAAGCTATTACAGGTGACATTATTCACCGTTATTGGACCGTTTGAAAACCGAGTTGCAAGAAAAACGCAGGAGATTGGTCCGCAAAAAGTTCTTTTCCATTACGACAATGCACCAGCACACACCTCAGCAGCGGTGCTTGCAAAATTAATGGAAATAGGATTCCAACTCGTTTCACATCCCTCCTATTCTCCAGACTTGGCTCCCTAGGACTATTATTTATTCCCCAATTTGAAGAAATGGCTGGCGGGACAAAGATTTTATTCAAACGAGGAGGTGAGTGCTGCAACTAATAGCTATTTTTCAGACTTGGAGAATTCCTATTATTCGGAACGAATCGACAAATTAGAACGGCGTTGGACGAAGTGTATAAGCCTAAAAAGAGACTATGTCGAAAAATAAAAAAAGGTTTATCCAAAACACGTAAGTGAGTCAACGGCCTTGCCGCAGTGGATACACCGGTTCCCGTAAGCTCACCGAAGTTAAGCGCTGTCGGGCGTGGTCGGTACGTGGATGGGTGACCATCCAGGCCGCCATGCGCTGTTGCCATTTTTCGGGGTGCACTCAGCCTCGTGATGCCAATTGAGGAGCTACTCGACTGAATAGTAGCGGCTTCGGTCAAGAATACCATCATAACGACCGGGAGAGCGGTGTGATGACCCCACGCACCTCCTATCCGCATCCTCCACGGAGTATGATACGGCGGTCGGATGGTCCCGGTAGGTCACTCGTGGCCTGAAGACGAAGTGCAAACACATGAGTAGTTTTCATTTCTGCACGGACTTTTCAAACGCCCCTCGTACCACCTCCGCTGTACGCTTCGGTCCGTTTTTACCGTTATGCCGAAGTTACTTGTTGTGGGGGTAAATAATTTTCTTTCTGTGTAACAGTTTTAGCCTTTCACTGGCACGTGAACCGGATACATGAAGAGTCTTCCTTCTGTTGTACCTTTGCACGTTGTAACCTAGCAACGACCGCTGTCGCGTCCGACTAGGGTGCGTGGCATGCCCCACCTGGCACTGTGAGAGTGCTGTGTGGGCAGTCTCTTCTGTCAGAGTACTTTCCTCGCTTACGGGGGAGACGCACCTGCTCTCCGTCACCGATTTCGCCTAGATGTATATTTCGTGCTTGGCCATATTGACAGAAGAGGAAGTTCCTGATAGCCAAGCCTTTAGAAATAATTGCAAATTAAGAAAATTCTGTTTTATTTCTCCTTTACCTTTATTGTGAAACCTTGCTTCCTGCCAAGTATCATTGTTCTAGGTCATCGGGAAGTACGCTGTAGGTTTTAATAAGTGAGTTTAAGAGTATCAAAACATGTGAAATACATGGCCGTGCGTTTTATTGTATTGAATTAGAAGGCTGAATTTTGTACATCGTCAAAATACTGTAGAAATTAGTATGTGATATAAATTACAACTTGATACGTCCATCCGATCCAGAGAATAAAGCAGTCTGACAGACGTTACCTCGGACAGAAAGAGTGATACTATAAGGGTTGTGTTTCTACCAGTTTTGGTAAGGAACTCTGAAAGTAGCATTTATTGCGTGTGTCTGCCGAAGCATGAACCACTTATATCTTAGCCTATCTACCAGGCAGTGCTTGGTGCAGCGATAAGGGTACAGACTAGTAATCTAACAGTCTTGGGATCGAGTCACTTTTTTATAAATTTTCAATTTTTACGTTACTTACACTGCAAATAAACAGAAATATTAAGAAACTAACCCGCAGTGCACTTCCTGGCAACTCATTGCCAACATTCTTCTTCTTCTTCTTTCACTTACGCCACAGTCCGACAGCGATCGCAGGGTCGGCGTGGTTAGAACGGATTTGGCACAGTTAGTTTTAGGGGTGGCCGGATGCCCTTCCTGCCGCCACCCCATACCCCCAGCGATGGAATCAGTGTACCGCAGCTGTCTGTATCTAGTGTAAATCGTGAAATAGTGCGAACGTGTTTCAGATGTCTGCGACGTGTGGAACTGAGGCGGAACGTCGTGACCAGCCCGGTAATGACCCAGTGTGGTGTGGAAAACCGCCGAAAAACCACATCGAGGCTGGCCAGCACACCGGCCCTCGTTGTTAATCCGCAGGGCGGATTCAATCCGGGGCCGGCGCGCCTACCCGAGTCCAGGAAGCGCTCTTGGCTACCCTGACGGGTAAATCATTGCCAACAGTCTTCTATGTAAAATCGCTAAGTGGTCAAAGACTTAAATCCAGTTGACTCGTTAACCTGTCTGGTGTGGCAATTGAAGGAAGCCAAACTAAAGCCGATGTTTTAAATCTCGCACTTGAGAATTTGTAAATGCAGGAGAATTGTATAAACATACCGTCGCTTGACCATCGAACAGAGTCCTGTATGGGCGACATAATAATAAACACATCCCTGGCGTAAAGTATCAATTAAGAGTTGAAAACAAATAAGTCTACAGATCCGGATGGCATACCAATTCGATTTTACAAAGAATACTCTACAGCATTACCCCGTTACATAACCACCATTTATACTCCAAGTCCCAAGCGACAGGAAACAACCACTGGTGACTCCTGTACAGAAGGGTAAAAGAAAGGACCCACAAAATTACAGATCAATATCCTTAACATCGATTTGCTGAAGAATCCTTCCACATATTCTCCTTTCGAATATAATAAATTTTCTTGAGACTGAAAAGCTTCACTCCACGAATCAGCATGGCCTTATAAAGCATCTCTCATGCGAAACTCAGCTTACCTTTTTCTCACACGATGTATTACAATCTATGGATGAACGGCAAAGGGCCGCGGCGGTCTTGCGGTTCTAGGCGCGCAGTCCGGAACCGTGCGACTGCTACGGTTGCAGGTTCGAATCCTGCCTCGGGCATGGATGTGTGTGATGTCCTTAGGTTAGTTCTAAGTTCTAGGGGACTGATGACCACAGCAGTTGAGTCCCATAGTGCTCAGAACCATTTGAACGGCAAAGATCATATTTCTGGGAAACATTTGACACGGTGCCCCAGCCTAACGAAGGTACGATCATGTGGAAAAAGTTCACAGAAATGTGAGTGGTTCGAAGGCTTCTGAAGTGATATAACCTAGTATGATGTCCTCGGAGAGAAGGGTAGTCTTCCAGAGGGAAGTGCAATGGGACCGCTGTCATTTTCTATATACATACAATGATGTGACAAAAGTCAAGTGACGCCTCCTAATATCGTGTTGGTCCTCCTTTTTCCCGACGTAGAGCAGCAGCTTGACGTCGCATGTACTCGACAAGTCGCTGGAAGTCCGCTGCAGAAATATTGGGTCATGCTGCCAACATAGCTGTCCATAATTGCCAAAGCGTTGCCGGTGCAGAGTTTTGTGCACGAACTGACTTCTCCATTACTTCTCATAACTATTCGAAGGGATTCATGTAAGGTGATCAGGATGGCCAAATCATTCACTCGAATTTTCCAGAACGTTCTTCAAACCGATCACGAACAGTTGTGACCCGGTGACATATTTGCGAAAATTCTGCCCATGAATGGCAGCAAATGGTCTCCAAGTACCCGAACACAACCATTTTCAGTCAATCTGGATTCAGTTGGACCAGAGGACCCACTCCATTCCATGTAAACACAGCCCACACCATTATGCAGCCACCACCAGCTCGCACAGTGCCTTGTTGATAACATGAGCCCATGCTTTCTGGAGCCTGCATGACACCCGAACCCCACTATTAGCTCTTACCATCTTAAACCGTGACTCATATGACCAGGACACGATATTCCGGTTGTCTAGGGTCCAACCGATATGATCAAGAGCCGACGACAGGCGCCGCAGACAACGTCGTGCAGTTATAAAAGCTCATTAACGCCAAATTTCGCCGCACTGTCTTAACTGATACATTCGTCGTACGTCCCACATTGATTTCTGGGGTTATTTCACGCAGTGTTGCTTGTCTCTTAGCATTGTCAACGCAGTGTAAGCGCCGTTGCTCTCGGTTGTTAAGCGAATGTCGTCGGCCACTGTGTTGTCGGTGGTGAGAAGGACCGTCTGAAATTTGGTATTTGACACTGTAGGTCTCGGGATATTAAATTCCCAAATGATTCTGAAAATGGGATTCCAACCGCCTCTAGCTCCAACTACCAATTCGCCGTGGGGTCTAGTCACGACGAAAACTTTATCACATGAATCACCTGAGTACAAGCAACAGCTTCGCCATTACAATGCCCATTTACACCTTGTGTACGCGATACTAACGTCATCTCTATATGTGCATATCGCTATCCCTTGACTCTTGTCACCTCAGTGTAAGTGATCTGGCAGACAGCGTGGGCCGCAATCTGCGGCTGTTTGCTGATGATTCTGTGATTTACTAGAAAGTGTCAGAGTTGAGTAACTGTAGAAGGATACAAATTGACTTGCACAGAATTTATACTTGTTGTGAGACAGGGCAGCTAGCTCTAAATGTACAGTACTGGACATTAAATTTGCTACACCAAGGAGAAATACAGATGATAAACAGGTATTGATTGGACAAATATATTATACTAGAACTGACATGTGATTACATTTTCACGCAATTTGGGTGCATAGATCCTGAGAAATAAGTACCCAGAACAAGCACCTCTGGCCGTAATAACGGCCTTGATACGCCTGGGTTTTGGGTCAAACAGAGCTTGCATGGCGTGTACAGGTACAGCTGCCCATGCAGCTTCAACACGATACCACAGTTCATCAAAAGTAGTGACGCGTATTATGACGAGCCACCATTGACCAGACGTTTTCAATTGGTGAGAGATCTGGGGAATGTGCTGGCCAGGGCAGCAGTCGAACATTTTCTGTATCCAGAAAGATCCGTACAGGACTGCAACATGCGGTCGTGCATAATCCTGCTGAAATGTAGGGTTTCGCAGGGATGGAATGAAGGGTAGAGCAAAGGGCCGTAACACATCTAAAATGTAACGTCCACTGTTCAAATTGCCGCCAATGCGAACAAGAGGTGACCGAAACGTGTTACAAAAGGCACCCCATATCATCACCACCGGGTGATACGCCAGTATGGTGATTACGAATACACGCTTCCAATGTACGTTCACCGTGATGACGCCAAACACGGATGCGACCATCATGATGCTGCAAGCAGAACCAGGATTCATCCGAAAAAATGACGTTTCGCCATTCGTGCACTCAGGTTCGTCGTTGAGTACACCATCGCATGCGCTCCTGTCTGTGATGCAGCGTCAAGGGTAACCGCAGCCCAGGTCTCCCAGCTGGCAGCCATGGTGCTGCAAACGTCGTCGAACGGCTCGTGCTGATGGTTGTTGTCTTGCAAACGTCCCCATCTGTTGACTCAGCGATCGAGACGTGGCTGCACGATCCGTTACAGCCATGCGGATAAAATACCTGTCATCTCGACTGCTAGTGATACGAGGCCGTTGGGATCCAGCACGGCGTTCCGTATTACCCTCCTGAACCCACCGATTCCATATTCTGCCAACAGTCATTGGATGTCGACCAACGCGAGCAGCAAAGTCGCGATACGATAAACCGCAATCGCGGTAGGCTACAATCCGACCTTTATCAAAGTCGGAAACGTGATGGTACGTATTTCTCCTCCTTACACGAGGCATCACAACAACGTTTGACCAGGTAACGCCGGTCAACTGCTGTTTGTGTATGAGAAGTCGGTTCGAAAGTTTCCTCATGTCAGCACGTTGTAAGGGGTCGCCACCGGCGCCAACCTCTTGTGAATGCTCTGAAAAGCTATTCAATTGCATATCACAGCATCTTCTTCCTGTCGGTTAAATTTCGCGTCTGTGGCACGTCATCTTCGTGGTGTAAAAATTTTAATGGCCAGTAGTGTAGAAAACGGAAGTTAATGCAGGTGAGTGGGAAAAGCTATTCCGCAATGTTCGAATACAGCTTTAGTGGTGACCTGCTTGACACAGTCTCGTCGTTTAAATATCTGGGCGTATCTCTGAAAAGCGATATAACATGTAACGATCGTGTGGAGATTGTTGTAAGGAAGGCGACTGGCCGATTTCTCTTTATTGGGATAATTTTGAGTTGGGAGAATTTGGGGAAAGTGTGGTTCATCTAAAAAGGAAGACAGAATGTAGGATGCTAGTACGACCTGTTATTGAGCACTGGTAGAGTGTTTAGGATCCGTGCCACGTGGTATTAAAGGCAGGCATTGAAGCAATTCAGAGGCGGGCTGCTAAATATCCTTCCGGCTGGTTCGATGATCATGTAGGTGTTACAGAGGTGCTTCATTGAACTGAAGCTGGAGTCCGTGGAGGAAGGGCAACGTTCTTTTCGAGGAACACTACTTAGAAAATATAGAGAACCGGAATTTGATGCTGACTGCAGGACGATTCTACTACCGCCAACATATATTTCACGTAATGACCACAAAGAAAAGATACGAGAAATTATGGCTCATATGGAGGCCTAAAGACAGTCGTTTTCCTCACGCCCTGTTTGGAGCGGAAGAAGAAAGGAGATGACTGGTAGTGGTACAGGATACCCTCTGCCACGCACCGTACATCAGCCTGCAGAGTATCTATGAAGTTGTACGTGTGATTACAAGAGGGAACTCAAACAAGGTGAAGGAGTACGTGGTAAGCTACAGAAATGTCATTATTGCTTCATCAAAATATGGGCAACTTACAGCAGCCTAATACAAAACATTTTTGAGTGATGTGCTGATGCCCGACTTACAGGATGTCCAATCCCTTCTGCTAATTCACTCGGGGAGAAGACAAACAAATCCGCAACAAAACGAGGAGATTTTTCAAGATGAAGAACGACTGCCGTCGTTCAGTATTAAAGCGATTCCATCTCAATGCACACCGCAATAGCTATCCTCCGACGTCTACATTTATCGTCGGTTAAAGATATTGTCAAAAATGCTATAAAATGGTGTTATCGAAAGAGAAAAAGAAATTGTAACCAGAGGAGATTGCATCAAAATTCATTCCATTGCACATCAATAGCTATTCCCGCCAATATTTGGCGAAATTTTATGTTATGTGTGGTTTACTGCCACACAATGCCACGAGAGCTTAACTGTATGGATGTTAATCAAGTTTATTTTTCTATAGAAATTTTAATAGAAATATGTAACTGTAAAAAACGCAGTATTTGAAACGTGAGCAAGATTTCGAGAAAATAATTCTTTTTATGGTTAACGTCACGTGAGCGCATGTAAATCATCATCTGTGAAAAAATAGGAGAATATAATTTTATACACAATTTCTCGATAACGCCTTTCTGGAAATTTATTTCCTGTCCCACATTTTATTTCGACTATTCTTTTCATGCCTTTTGTGAACATATTAATAAATAAAATATATTGGCATTATTGAAGTTTATTTTCTGTTTAAATATTGTACAAATTGGAAACAAGAAGAAAATTACGGCATAGGGTGTTCGACCTCACAGCCCTCGGATTACAGCTGCCCCAGCAGCTGCCTGGAAACTTGGCTAACGTAAATGGGTGATACCTCACCCGAATTGCGTCAAAATCGTTTTTCTAAACGCTTGGGCATCTGGTGCGCCCATTTCTGTAGCTTTGTTTTGGCTAAGCCTTGCACGTACCATAATTTGGACATAATCAGTGATGGTGAGTCTCTTTGTTAGCGGGTTTAAGTCTGACAAGTTACAGAACTGTTGGCAGCCGTGATTAAAGTGCTTCGACGAAGACAAAGGATTTTCCTGGTGTTGTATGAAAAAGCCTGATATCCTTGTCTGCCTTCTGTCAACTTGAGACACACGTGTTCAGTTCTTCACCTTGTGGTTCACTGAAGACACCGCACTCGGTATACTGCATCCGAGGAGACAGCCTGAACATGTAGTGGCTCGAAGGGTCGGGCTAGTGGCAGACCGATGGCAGCTGCACGTGCAGTAGTAGCGCTTGCATACCGGTACTTCAGTCACTGCATCGCAAACGGAGCACCGAAGAAAATTTAATCTGTTTACAGACAGTTTGAAACTAAACAGTTTCAGCTTTACTACCTACCATACTTGTGTATTTCCTTGGGTGGTCGTTGCAATATTGACTTTATCTAACTTTTTTCTTCAAAATGCCAAGCTTCATTTCCTGTTTCAGCTTTCTGGCGCTGATGTGTTTTCCATAAAAAATGGTTGAGCTCCACTCCCGGAATATTAAAAAATATGTGTTAAACTATGACTGGTTTTTCGGGCATTAGGTGACCCAGTTACATAACCTGGCGTTACATCATTGGTTACTGCCACTGGGTTTAAGAAATGTTTTTGTATGTGTGTATATGTACCTAAGAACCTGCACTCTATGTGGAGTGTGTGTCATTCTGTTTGTGATTTTGGTATCGGCATTAACTACTGCAAGTGTATGTTCTGCGGTACTTAACGTAAAGTTAGTTTCTTTTGTGATTGCAATTTTTCAGGCTGGGTATACTTGCTGTCGACAGTTCTTTTCTTTCGTATTATCACTTTTATGAAGTAATAAATCTAAACTCTGAGAGGTTTCCTTGTATTTACAGCTAAGCTCTCTTAAGCATTCTCTCTCGAATTGTCTGTTTCCATACATTTTATTGTCTGTGGTTGATTAAAGTTTTTCTAATGTTTTAGTAGCTATGTACGGACAGTTTGAAGCCCTGGAGAAATTTCAAAGTACCAGGCAGCGTGCACGTCTTGAGTCTCGGTAGCGGAGTCTAGCTGCTTGTCGTAAATTGGACGCATTAATGAACGTCTTATAAATTCTTTTAGTGCCTGCGGAACGCGTGATCGTAATTCTTATGCACTTATGTTAAGCCTATTCTTATGCACTTATGTTAAGCCTGACAACAATAAACTTGCGCGAATTTCTCTGTTTTCTGCAAGGACCTGCTCTGACCTCGGAACAAATAAAATAATTTTTTTTACATAAATGGGTTTTCGGTTTTTCCTGGCAGTTTCCACTATGATCTTCTCGCTCTCTGTTTCCACAAGTGTTATGGTTTGGTATTTTTGACCTGAAAACGCATGTTCACTGGGCGGTCGAAACTGCTTGTGCGACAAAATACCGTCAGAGCTGAATCGCTAGTAACGGCAAGAATAGTACTGCATAAACAATGGTTGAGTCCACAACAGACGGATGATGTCTGTACGTACTTGTAACGCAGTATGTCTCTCTTCTGTGACGTCACCGTACCACTGTAGGTGCATGTGGGTGACTGTTACGAATTCGGCTCGTGTAAAGTTATAAATGTATACACAGTAGATTTCCTTTACTTCAAGTCTATGGTCCCAAATCTTTTGTCATCAGACTACCGGTTTCTGTCTATAATGACCATCTTCAGATCTGTTTTATGAAATGTGTCCTAATATCCTGGAGCGATTGTGGTATCGTCAAATGTTAAACACAAAATCAGCACGAGTATCATCAAAACAGATCTGAAGATGGTCATTATAGACCCAAACCGGTAGTCTGATGACAAGAAATTTGTGGCCATAGACGTGAAGCAAAGGAAATTCGTTCTATATTCGGGTCACTGTTAAGTTCGCGACCATGTCGCAGCTTGTGAAGTTGGTGTAGCGTGAGAGTGCGTTTAGCTAGGCCACTGATTCAGGGTCATTGTGAAGAGCTTGCGGAGCACTGCTAGGACCCTGAGCGAAACGACAACAATATTCGCCAAAACGTAAGTGAAAATCAGTATTAATTTGAAAATTACAAAATAATGAAAAATGTCGTCTTACATGACTTGTAAATATGATCGTCATTACAGGAAACTCATGTCGCAGGAAAGCTTGCGTCGAACGTAATCGAGGAAGCCCAAAAAGTCCATTTGCGAGTGAATGTGAAGCTACAGTAGCGTGGAAAAGGAAATGCATTAACGGTGCAAAGCGATTACGTACCTGGTGTAAAGCGCCCAACGATAGTCCAAGCTTGTGATTTGTCTATTCTGTAACCATTATACCTCTCTGTGTAACGTTGTATTAAAGAGACTGATAATTAAAGTACATATTAATACGAAACACGGACCTGAACTGTGCCTACACAAATATTTTTTAATACAGTATTGTCGAACTGTGATCATAAGTGGATGGATATGAGAACCATGTTAATGTTAAGAAAGAAGTAAAGCATCGATGCATGCAATCACCATAGTAGTTCAGCTTGTAAATTGAATAAATTATTATTTTTGGCGTAGTGCAAAGTTGAGTAATATTTCAATTATCATCTCGACATAATCAAGCTGTGACCATTAATCTTCGTTATGCTACAGTACTTATCTAATTGCTCGCCCTTTAATGCGGCACAGTTTTTGCAACAATGCTAGGCTCTGCGGACACGTTGGTTGTAGAGATCTGTCTTCTAGCTGCTAAGCCAACATCTTACCTCGAAAATGGCATCCTCGTCAATCTGGAAATACCTGTCTCATAATAGTTTTATTAGTCTGAGGAAAGAGGAAGGTGCGACTAAATACCATGTCAGGAGAATACGCGGGTGAGGCGAAATGTGGTTGCCCCAAACGCAGCACGTGTGATTGCGTCTTGTGCGGGGTGAGTCTGATAATCTGCACCAGTTTGGCAAAGCTCTGCACATGCGAATCAAGCTGGTACACAGCTTTGAACGAGTGTGGACGCATTGTGTCAAAGTTGTCTACGATCTACTCCTGTCAGTAAACCTACCAAGTTAACGGTATAGCACCACCAAGTATTTGCAGCTTCAGAAGTGGAGAAGAAGAAACGCGAAACAGATCCCAGATTTTCGTTGTTTAGACTCGGGCCTCAACTACTATGATTCATATAAAGAAAGAGCTTCATACAGACAACTATAACAACAATGACTTCATCCTCCAAATCGCCCAGTGGAACTTTGGTGAGATTCTTTACCTGGAGTCTGTAGCCTCCCCCTTCCTAACCGGCCTATTGGACTGTGATATAATCTAACGTGATCGCGTACGCCTAATGAAATTTTACAGTTAGTAAGGCTATCATTACCGAAGGGAAATAATGCCGGTTAGTAGAAGAAAAGTGCACAACAGACCCTTCTGAAGGAAGAATCTATTCTAAACCTAATCTAAATATTGATAACTATTTTGAAATGGTGGAATATAGTGCAATTGCTCACAAACCGCACAGGGAGGAAAAAGGGTACCACGTAATATCTAGTACAAAACAACTGATAATACCAACAAGCAAACAAGGGGGTAAATTAACGCTCGCCAACCCACCAGGGCAATGAATATCCATAATCCTAAGAAAGGTAATGGCAAAGAAAACTAAGCAAATAATCACTGGCGTGGCAACAGAAAGTTGTCACGCTTTCCCACGTCACAACAGTTCACGAGAAATTAAATGAATTAGAAAGCATTGAGTTTTCAATTATCTCTTCTGAAATACTAAGTTTTGAAAGCAACGTTGAATAAAGCTTCTGATTAAATAAATGAGTGACTGTAACTCAAACTTGGTTACGTAAGAGATGACTTTCATTAACGTCAAAGAAACGTAATGCAAAATTTGGAAAACGACAAGCAATTTACTTTTAATTATTGAAAGACTGAATTGAATTTACTTTCAGCAAATGAGCAACTGATTTCCATTTAACATAATAACAGCAGAAGTCACCCGTTAAGCAAAGTACAGAGTAAATGAAATTGCGCACTCTTAATTTGTGCTGTACCTCTAGTCACTGACTTTGCCAGTGAAGTTTTACGTTGCTTTATGTGAGTGCAGTTAATATTCAAAACTGCAAATTCGCTAAGCCTCTGTTTTACAATACAAGAATGAACAATTACTGAGGCAGCAAAATTTAGACTAAAACTGTTCATTAGCAAACAAAGAAAACTGGCATTAAGTATTCTATTCAATTTGTATATTTTCGACACATTCGGTGATTACATGGAAAGGAAAGGGAGCTGGTTTGGAAACAGTGTCTGAAGACAATGACAACACAGGAGCCCTACAAATTTTAAGTATTGCAGGTTATTATACATGTGAGTTAGTCAAACTCTGTGAAAGAAATGCCTCTGGATAATGCCTGTACAATATTTCTTATACTCTGTCAGTTAACCGTCTTAAGATGTTGTAGCTGTGCGGACGACGAAGAACATATCCGACGACATTGCTGAACTGCTGCAGCTGCTGCTGCTGGTTGAGTACCACGAGTTTTCTCCAGAGCCACGGATAATTGAGGGACGGGCAATAGTTACAACTGCAGCTTCCTCCGCCTGTGCACTCCTACCGTGCTCTCAATACTCGCGGTTTAACGAAGTGTGTGCGCCTACACTTGCGCGATCATAACTGCACACCGCGTCTGCGGGAGCGACCAACAAACACTTCCGCACTTTCTCATGACTCAAGCTGCTCCGCCTCCTCTCTGCTCGCAACGTAACAGAGCCACTGTCATTTCGTTATTGCTATAGAAACATTTCAAAAAGCATCCAGTAATCTGGTCTCGCAGCACGGAGCGGATCAGGTTGTGGAAAGACGCCACAGTCAGTTACTGTTAGTTATACAAGAACACGCAACTTTATTCCTCAAACCAATGCACAGTTTTCTCTTTAAAACACCAAAGATCAACTTACGGCTGAGGGCCCAAGTAACTTCTCCAGAATAAGTTTAAATGATTGCAGAATTTAGAGTAACGGCTGAAGGCCTTACTTAAGTAAAATTGCAATATCTTCTCGGCTATAGGACGAAATAATATTTCAGATCAGCTAAGGAATTTCTTTAAAAGCAAAGCATTTAAAAATTTCGGCTAAAGGCCGTATTAAGGGAAATTCAAATTACTTCTTCGCCTCAAAGCCCAACATATATATATATATATAAAAGAGAGGCTTTAAGGATAAGGTTTTACACATTACAACAAAAAAAACTTAAGAAAACTTAAAGTATCTTGTCGGCTGAAGGCCCAAATAACTACTCAAGAATAATTAAAGACAACCTTAAGATAAACATTTGCAGAACACGGCTGAAGGCCGTTTCAAGAATCCAGGATAATTAAAGGGAAACCTTCGGGCAAGGATTTACATATTAAGGTCACAAACTCAGAAACAAACGCGACTGAAGGCCTAAATACAGAGTAACAAGAATTTTAAGTAAAACACAGCTGAAGGCCTAAGCTTAAAATAGTTGTCGTGCAGTTCGGCTGAAGGCCATATACTAAATATAAAACAGACAATATTAATACACGGCTGAAGGCGTGGCACAGGACCTGCAACCAAATAAAATGACATTCACAAACAACAAACGGTGGTTCTCAGGAGTATCCAAGTGTCGGCCTGGGGAGGAAACTCTAAGCACAGTTTAGGTGAGACAGGCAGCCAAGCCTAACACTAAACAATCGGGTGGCAACACGACCTAAGGACGGCTGAAGAACCAACCAATAGCCTAATCAATTCCCTTCCACCCGATACACTCGCTGCTCTGTTTCAACCGGCCAACTGACTGCTCCAGAACGCAGACGGCACTCATCTGCTCAGTGGAAATCACAGAAGTTACACCCGGTTCCATGTAAATACACTTGCACAAGAACTCTAAGAATCGTAAAAGCAATCACTGTGGAACAACAAGGACGAATCGACACACAGAGAGTTTCCACAAGCGGTCGGCGACCAAATACACGTCGTCCTATGAGACGACCGACCGAACGACCAACCGAGATCGTTCCCACTGAAGTTATGTGTGTCGGCAACGGTCGGGCGAGTCTTGGGTGTCCGAGGCTCACTGCAGCTGCAACCTGACTCAACTCCATGTCCGTTTGGAACTCGGAGACACGGTGACCCCGGGCACACTGCCTTGGACCCAACCATGCAGAGGTAACTCTTGCCCATTGGCCACGGCATCTCTGCGCAAGGAAGGAACTGACCCACGTTCTGCGCGATGTCCAAGTGACGAGGCCCAGAAACGGTCAAAAGCCCCAATACACGTCGATAGATGAGACGACCAACCGACGACCAACCAACTGCCGTCCCACTCCAATCTCCTTCCGTCGGACAGTTCATGTGTGCCGCCAGCGGTCAGCGAGCACTGGCTTTCCGCACCTCACTGGTGCTCCATCGCCGACTCACGGTTGCTGCGTCGCGACTTCACTGCTACTGCGCCCCGACTGAGCTCCTAACTGCTGGTCCGTCCGCGACTGACTCCAGACACAGGACGACCCGGAAATGCTATCGGTCGCTCCAGAGATAGTACGACAGAGCACTTATCGATAAGCGCTGCTGCTGCCACTCACGGGCAGGTAAGGCAGGAAGTTAGTGACTCCAGTAAATGGAATAAGAAAACAAGGTGGCAGAACGGTAAGAGAAGATGACAAACAATAAACGGAATGAACACCAGTCGCGCATGGCTCAGATCCCTTGCATGTTACTCAGCTATTTACAATATTTTCATTATAACTACAATCAGCTATACAGGGTGAGTAACTAACTATTGCCACCAAGAATAACTCCGAAAGTATGATAGGAGGTGAAAAATATGTGGGAAAAAAATTTCATGGGACAATGGGCACCATAGTATGCCGTTGGTTTTTTGTTGCAAGGTGGGGTCGCTTCAGAGGTATGAAGGTAATTTTTTTGTTTTTTTTAAGCGATGCTGTAGGTCGGTACTTACTTTCTGACGGTGGCTATCAATACGAATCCAATGATGTGTAATAGTAACGTCAACGAAGGTAACAAAAGTAGCATGAACGTCCATTTACAGAAGGTGTTCGAAGCGACGACAATTGGTATCAATGCAGTGCTGCAATCTTCTTATCATGGATTGAGTGGTATTTCTTATCACTTCGGCACTTATCGAAGCACATGCTCTGGCAATTCTCTCTCACATATCTTCAGGTGTAGTTGGAACGTCTTCATAAACAATGTCTTTTACGAATCCCCTAAGAAAAAATTTAGAGGCGTGAAGTCTGGCGAACGAGCCGGCCACCACACATCTCCTCCGCGTACAATCCAACGATTTTTGAATTGTCACTCATTTCTAGCCATCAGCGAAAAATATGGCGGACACGCATCGTATTGATACCATATTCTGTTCCTCGTTCCTAATGGTATTTCTTCCAATAACAGACCTAATGTTTGTTGCCAGAATGTGGTGTACTTCCTACCACTAAGATTTCCTTCGATGAAATAGGGGCCTATAATTCTGTCCTCCAGAATACTACACCATACATTCACCGAGCTCGGTTTTTGGTGTCCAAATTTCCGCAGCCAACATGGATTTTCAGTTGCCTAATAATGCATGTTATGCAAATTAACATTTCCATGGTTCGTGAATGTGGCCTCGTCAGTAAATAAAATCAAATTAAGAAATGTGTAATCCCTCAGAATTGAAGTTGAGCCCATCGGCAGATGCAATGCGAAGCATACAATCCGTACCAACTAATTCTTGGTGGAGACTGTTATGGTAAGGATGATATTCATGGCGATGCAGAACACGAAGAACACTACTCTGGTTCATGCCAGATTCCCTTGCGATTTGACGGGAACTAACACAAGGATTTCGAACCACAGTGGCAAGAGTACCAATTTCCGATTCCTCGTTAGTAACTTTAGTTTGCCGAATATGTTTCCTATGCCTTAAAGATGGTTCAAATGGCTCTAAGGACTATGGGACTTAACAACTGAGGTCATCAGTCCCCTAGACATAGAACTACGTAAACCTAACTAACCTAAGGACATCACACACATCCATGCACGAGGCAGGATTCGAACCTGCGAGCGTAGCAGCAGCGCGGTTCCGGACTGAAGCGCCTAGAACCGCTCGGCCACAGTCGTTGAAGATCCAGTTGTTCTCAATTCATCACACACATATTTAAATGTACGACGTGTAGGGTGGGTACATTGAGGATACCTTTCAGCGTATAAGTCTCTAGCTCCCACTTAATCTTTGGTATTCTCCGTAAATGAGTTGCACATCGACTTGTTCTTCGAAGGAATACACCATTCGCACTCGCTTCATTCGACGATACTAAACTTGCCGTTCCTATTAGTGTTGTATTTCGAAAGCGTCGAATAGTATTTACACGTCAATGGCACGTTAGATGGATACGCCGTATTCGGCGAATATTTAGTATTTGCACGATATACGAGAGAGAATTGTTAGAGCATGTAAGTGCTGAAGTGATAAGGAATTCTACTCAATCCATGATAAGAAGATTGAGCACTGCATTGATACCAATAGTCATCACTTCAAACATCTTCTGTAAGTGGATGTTCATGCCGCCTTTGTGACCTTCGTTGACATTCAAAGACCTTACTGTTATATATCATTGGATTCTTACTGATAGCTTCTATCAGGAAAAAAGTACCAAACTAAAGCATCTCATTAAAAAAAAAAAAACAAAGTTGACCTTCATATCTCTGAAGCGACCCCATGTTGCAACAAAAAACCAACGTCATATTTTTGCACCCATTGTCCCACGCAACTTCCACGTACTTTTCAGCTACTGTCACACTATCGAAGTTACTCTAGGTGGCAATAGTTAGTGACAAACGCTATGTAGTCAGACACAAAGACATTACATCTATTACATGTTAAATATATTTCATGTAATAAAGCTTTAAGCGTCTGCATTAGCAATACAGTACACGTTTTCAGTGGACAAAAATTTTTGATGGCGCAGAAGGTATTTTATCATTATTTTCGGTGTTACAAGTCCACCGAACGAATGTCAAAGAGGAACCAAGCGTAGGAAAACATCTGACGTACGTGACAGGGAAGACACTCAGCAGACTAGAAACTGCAGTGTCGCAATGAAAAGCCAACCTCACCCATACGGGCCTTACAGTGGTGATGGAACTATTGTGGTGTGGTGACCTGCAGGACGAACAACACCTGCTAATCACCAGGGTCCTGCCGAATACATGTACTACCAGTGAGCATGATGCAGCTGACAAAGCAGCGGTCAAAAGCGCCGAATACTGGGCTATCCACAGAATATGAAGGGAATTATTTTGCTGTTTATTTGCTGTTTTTTTCGTCATCCTGTCTGTATTTTATAAATTCTTGTTGTTCATTTTAATCGCAGAATTTCTATTGTTATTACTTTCGGTATGTGCCTTTCTGAGAACCCTATGTAATTAATTGTTTCTACACATTTAACTTTCGTGTGTACGTTACTAATGCTCCACCAGTACTGCATGTCCTGCATGTCCTGGCCACGTATAAATAATAAATTACCGGGTAATCAAGTAGTCAGGATTGACCTGACATAGCTGCAACATTTCCATGTTGGCACGGTCCGCAATTCGGTAGTCGTTTAGGAAAGGCGTGAACAGTTCCAGACCGAGCCGTTGCGGCAAATTTCCCCTATTGAAAATATTGTGCAAGATGTTAAAAGTTGATCCGTGATTGATTTACACTTTTTTGACTATAGCTTCGACTGAGATTGGAAAGTCCACGATACGAGAGCGTCCATCTCTCTTGCCGAAGGAAAAAATAAAGGACGATTGGGTTTAATGTTCCGCCGACATCGAGGTCATTGGAGACGGACGACAAGCTCGGATGGTGTCAAGGACAGGGAATGAAATAGCCAATACCCTTTCATGGGAACCATCTCGTCATTTGATTAAAGCGATTTCGCCAAATCACAAAAAACCTAAATCAGGATGGCCGGACATGGTTTTGAACCGTCGTCCTCCCGAATGCGAGTCCAGTGATTTATTATGTGATGTCATTTTACGATGTGATAATTAAAACCTTACAAACTCACCAGGGTAGCCGAGAGCGCTAATGCGCTGCTTCCTGGACACGAGTAGGTGCACCGGTCCCAGATCGAATCCGTCCGTGGATTACCGATGAGGGCTGGTATGCCGGCCAGCCTGGATGTGGTTTTTAGGCGGTATTCCACATCCCGCTAGGGGAATACCGGGCTGGCACCCACGTTCCACCTTAGTTACACGACTCGCAGACATTTGAACACGTTCGCACTATTACATAGCTTACACTAGACGCTGACAGTAGGATTACACTAATTCTGTCCCAGGGGGTTCGGGTTGGCGACAAGAATGACATCTGGCCACCCTCTGCCACTACCACTGCCAAATCAATAGTAATGCTGCCGACCCCGTGCTGAAACGGGACAAAGCCCCTAAGAAAGAAAAAAGTAAGAAAATTAAAACTTTATAACTGATCCTCGTATTGTGGAACTAGTGATAAAAGTGGATGGTCTACGGAGAAAGTCTTAAAGCCATGTTCTAGATTACTACTACATGTGTTGAACTTGTGCGTTCAAGAATAAATGGAAGAGGTAAACGAAAATTTTGGAAAAGCAGTAAACATTCCAAGGAAAAGGAAGCTAATGTTAAGGTTCGGAGGCAAAACAGATCTAACATCTCAATTTATTAAGTATTTAGAAAAACTGTTAAAAGCAATTGACCGAATACTTAGCGTAGAATATGGCTTGAAGGCAGCTACAAAACTATGACAAAGATGTTGGAGTTTCGTAAAATTAAATCAGGTGATGTTCAGAGAATTATATTAGGAAATGAAACAATAAAAGTAGCAGATGACTTTTTCTGTTTCCCCAGTTTGATAAATGGCAATGGCAGAAATAGAGATGATAAAAAATGCAGATTGACAATAGTAAGAAAGCCATTTAAGAGAAAAGAAGAACTTTTAAATATAAAAAAAAAACTTACGCGTTAGGAATTCTTTTCTGAAAGTATACGCGTCTGGCAAGAGTAGTGAAGCACTGAGAAGACAGCAATGTGAACAACTAAATGAAAATCGGTTGTTGGAAAACAGTCGACTCATAAGGTAATAGTTTCACGTATCGGTTGGATTTGTCACTAATTCTTTCAGTGAAACCATTCAATGGGAAAACCGAATGAAAATAAGCGAGTCAGTCGGCTGTAGTCTTATGTATCGGTTGGGCTATTCATTCAGTCTTTTGAGTGAAAACAGTCTGTGGGAGTAACCGAATGAAACCAGTCGACGCATTCCGGCGCATTCAGTTCTGGGAGTAACATTCGATCATTTTGTCAGTGTTAAATCATTTTGTTGACTGTTTTCTGTTTCCCAAGTTGTCACTGTTATTGAAGTTCCGATATCTGCTTCTTACTGTGTGACAAGTACCTTTTAGTTCAATTTTTCGCCCACATTTATAAATAGGCGTTTTCTTATTAGTGAACTTCGCTGCTGGATCAGAATGCCGAAACGCTCTATGGTAGAGGCCGAGAAGAAACACGAACTGATAAAATGTGACACTCAGGATTAATTCAATATACAGTATCTAAGTATCATTCATATGATGGAACTATGTTGATCAAAGATATTCAGAGTAAATTGAATGATGATGACAAATACTTCTTTCAAAAACGTAGTTCCCACAAATGATAGTATACGCTTAGAAAACAAGTGAGACAAATAAAAAATTGTTTCATGTATGCTTTCTGTTCACCTCACCTCAGGATTCACCGAAATAGCGTTACTGGTGACAGCTGCAAAACAGTTAGAAGAGAGAGACAGAGGTTCAATAAATTAAAATAAAAAGTTATTGTTCAGTCATTAAAACATAAATTTATAAAGTAGAGCCAGTTGTTAACATTTTAAACCAACAAAAAAAAAATTAATGCCAAAAGTACGGAAAATCCGCATTTCGATAAGTTAGTACAAAATGTACATTTTTCCACCTCTCCTTCAAATAAAATATGTTTTTGTCTCTAAAATGTCGGCAACGCCACTCGTGATTCATGTATACGCGAAAACGTTTGTAAATGAAAACACTCAAACCCGGGGACTGGGTGAAAACAATCATATAAATGCCATAGCTGTCAGAGTCTTGTCACAGTTGTCTCACATTAACTGAAACCACTCACACCCAGACAGTGAGCCAATACATTCATATAGCTGACATGGCTGCAGAGAATTATTCCATTCATTTGTTTCGTTTAACTGAAAGAAACGACCGAACGAGAAACAATCGATTGACCGGTCAGGCGTCAAAACCAATCTGTTGTCTGATTACTACGATAAGATGTGGTCGGATGTCTTCGTTACTTCTTACATGTCTACTTCATGGCCGGGTGTGTAACTGGAGTTGCAAATCTCTGTGACACGTAGAATCACCCCCAGAGTGCACTAGTGGTTGTTCCTGTTTAATGTCATTACCAGGCCTGGTGGCGTATATATCTACGTCTGCATTTACATCCACATAGATGCTCCGCAACGAACGTAAGGTGGGTGGCAGAGCGTACGCTATACCAATACCAGTCATTTCCTGTCCTGTTTCACTCGCAAATAGAGCGAGGGGAAAAGGACTATTTATATGCCTCCGTGTGAGTCACAGTATCTCGTTTCTTATCTTCGTGATTCTTATTCGCTACGTACTCGTATGCTGGCGACAGTAGAAAAGTTCTGCAGTCAGTTACAAATGCCGGTTCTCTAAATATTCTCAGTAGTGTCTCCCGAAATGAGCTTCGTCTTCCTTCCAGGGATTCCCATTTCAGTTCCCTAAGCATCTCCATAACATTTACGTGTTTTTCGAAGCTACCGGTAACAAATACAGCAACCCGCCTCTAAATTGCTTCTACGTCTTTCTTCAGTCCGATCTGGTACGGGTACCAAATACTCGAATAATACACAAGAATAAGCTGCACCAGTGTCCTATATGCGGTCTCCTTTGAAGGTGAACCACTCTTCCCTAAAATTCTCCCGATAAAACTAACTCCACGATTAGGCCTTCCCTACCACAGTTCCTACATGCTCGTCTTATTTCATATTGCTTTGCAACATTACGCTAGTGATACTGTATCCGAATATTAAAGGTATATTCTTCCCACACTTCACCATTAACTTACATTTTTCCACATTTACAGCTAGCTGCCATTCATCACACCAACTACAAATTTTGTCTAAGGAGTCATATATCTTCCTACACTCACTCAACAACATCTTACCGTGCACCACTGCATCATGAACAAACAACTGCAGATTGCTGGTCACCTTGTCCGCAAAATAATTTATGCATACAGAGAAATACAGTGAACCTGTGGCACTCCTGAAGATGCCAGTGTCTCTGATGAACACTCGCCGTCGAGGACAACGTACAGGGTTCCATTTCTTAAGAAGTCTTCGAGCTAGGGAGACTTCGAGCTAGGGACACTTCAAGCTAGGGAGACTTCGTACTAGGCAGACTTCGAGCTAGGGAGACTTCGAGCTAGGGAGACTTCGAGCTAAGGAATCTTCGAGCTCAGAAGTTTTCGAACGAAGAAGTCTTCGAACGAAGAAGTCTTCGAAGGAAGAAGTCTTTGAGCCACAACAGCATGTACAGTGTCAGATGCTGAGCGATCACTGTAAAGAATACGGAGATGTCGCACATTTATGTGACACAACATTATTAGCACCTCACCAAGTTAGGAAAAAGTGCCTCATTGTGAGTGTCGTCTTGGCCGTCTGTTCGAATCGCGCAAAATCTAGATTTTTCTAGGGATTCGAATATGACAGCGACCCAATGGCATACTCTTTGTTAGGATTCCAATAAAAAATGGCTCTGAGCACTATGGAACTTAAAATATCATCAGTCCCCTAGAACTTGGAACAACTTAAACCTAATTAGCCTAAGGACATCACACACATCCATACCTGAGGCAGGATTCGAACCTGCGACCGGAACGGTCGCATAGTTCCAGACTGAAGCGCCTAGAACCTCTCGGTCACCGTGGCCGGCTGGGTTCACATCGATCACGTCTGACCACCACAAGTGGGGTTCGCCTTATTGTGCACCAAGCACACTGTAACCCCTTCACGTCCTCGCCTGGCATCCAAGAACAAATAATGGACTCCCTGAAACATTCCATGTCATCCCACACCATTGATGCTCTGACTTGGAAACATGAACTGTTGATGAATGGTGTCTCATTTTATTCAGTCACGAATCACGGTTCGGCACTGCACCAGATGACCATTGCCGACGATTATGGTGGTGACTTTGGGAGAGGTGTCATTCTTCCAATCTTTAGGAGAAGCACAGAGGTGTTACTCGTGGCGTCATGGTGAGGGGAGCCATTTGGTATGACTTCATGGCACGGATGTTAGTGATTGAGGGGAATCCGACACGACAGAGCGGTACGTCACACAGGACAGTGCTCGTCCAAATGTGGCACGATTCTGTATGAAGTGTTTGCACGATGCTGAGAAGCTCCTGAGCCGGCGAGATCCCCAGACCTGTCCATGACAGAAACATGCATGTATGTGACCAGCTTGGATCTCAGCTCCGTCCTTGTGCCAGTATCCAGAATATCTAGGACAGATACAGCAGCTGTGGGCCAGTTTGTCTCAGGAGAGGGTACAATGGCTTTACTACACAGTTCATGCCGCATGCACTGATTCGGTCCACGCCATAAAGGGTGCAACATCATACTGACAAGTGGTCTCAAATTGGCCAGTTCTTTTTAAATTTGACTTGATTTTGTAATCTCTCCAATAACACAGCATACCCTCAAGGCCGGTGAAGTTCCATTACGTTTCCTATTCCTCTCCATGGTGCTACATTTTCTTAGTCAGGACGTGGATTTACGCAGATTGCAGCCATTTACGGAAGAGAAACGTGGACAATATGCAGTACGGCCAAGAAGAAAGTAAGTACTTTTGAATGAGCTGCTACAGAAGATTACTGAAGAACAGACGACTAGATCAAACAGAGGTACTGTGGACAAATGAGTGGTTTAACGTAGCTTGACTACAAGAAGGTATCACTGCGTAGCACACATACTGAAGAACAAAGGAAGAGTCAGCTTGGCAATGTAGGATGGTGCAGGGTGTGTGTGTGTGTGTGGGTGGGTGAGGAGCTTAAAAATGAGTGAGAGAGATTCAAGTCTTGAGCACAGCAATCAGATGCAACGTTTTGTAGGTTGTAACAGACGTAAAGAGCAGAAGAGGTTTGCACAGGATACTGGCGTGGAAAGAAACATCAAAGCAGTCTTCCTAAAGACCGCAAAAACGTAGCTTAAGGGCCAGCAGGGCAGCCGTGCGGTCTTAGGCGTCTTTTCACGGTTCGCGCGGCTCCCCCCGTTGGAGTTTCGAGTCTTCCCTCGAAAATGGGTGTGTGTGTTGTCCTTAGCGTAAGTTAGATTAAGTAGTGTACAGCCTATGGACGGATGACCTCAGCAGTTTGGTCCCATAGTCCTTTTCAATTTCCATAGCTTAAGCGTAAACAAAGCATTAATGCAGATTTTGAGTAGAAATATGGTTCAAATGGCTCTGAGCACTATGGGACTTAACAGCAATGGTCATCAGTCCCCTAGAACTTAGAACTAATTAAACCTAACTAACCTAAGGACAGCACACAACACCCAGCCATCACGAGGCAAAGAAAATCCCTGACCCCGCCGGGAATCGAACCCGGGAACCCGCGCGTGGGAAGCAAGAACGCTACCGCACGACCACGAGATGCGGGCGAGTAGAAATATTTATTTAAGATGGCTCCATAGTGGAAGATATGATTGTTTTTTCTTAGTAAGCGAGACTACACAAGATGACAGAAACGAGAAATTTATGAGACTTACATTGACACAAACAAAGAAAATTTCAGTGAAATAGCTCTAGTAACACTAGATACTGATACGGAGCTGAGAAAGAAGTGCGTAAAAGTAGAGGGCTGGAGCACAGAACTGTACGCAAGCGACATATGGCCTATCAGAAGTCCGGAAGAGAAGAGAGAGGAATCGTTTGGAAATGCTAAAAATGTTGTTGTGGTGGTCTTTAGTCCAAAGACTGGCTTGATGCAGCTCTCCATGCTGGTATATTCTTTGCAGATGTCTTCATCTCAACGAAAGTGATTCTATCTAAATCCATTTGAAGCTACTTACCGTAAAAACGCACTATACGTTTAAAAAAAGTTGTTGGTAGGTATAGCAATGATGCAATACAAGTCTATTTTGTTGGCAAGTGTCCTTCGGGAGTCGATATCGGACGTTTAAAAATCATAAGACTGACTCGAGAGAGATACATAACCATGGGATCTGGAAATTCATACCTACGCACTTTGTCGTATAATTAGAGTATTAAGTTTTAAAATAAGAAATACTCTTTGTTGTAGGGTGCACATTATGCGAGACAATGTGTGATAAAATATACGATGCTGCAGCACGTGGAGCGAGATTTAATTTTATTTCACAGTTCTCAAACCCATTTACCGTATTTTACTGGCTATAAGACGCACATTTTTCTTCGAAAAATTTCCTCCAAGATTCAGGTGCGTTTCGTACTTGAAATTAATATAAAAATGTCCAGAGTTTGATTTAAAATTCCCGCCAGTCTTAAAAATTGCCATTTATACGGTGCCGCGGGAAACCTGCCTCTATCTGGCATCACTGGATTCAACTGGCAGCATCTGTGCACCGAGGCGACGAACACGAGTTGCGGTGACTCACAAGCTGTCTCCCTCCTGCTCCGCCATCACAAACCCAGAACAGTGTCTAGTCTATGATGCGTCATTGCAGTCAACGGTGGCAGTGAACTTGAAACTTGAACTGAAAGTGATTTGTGTTATTTACAAGAGTACAACATTTTTGTTAGTAGCTAGTTTCGTAATGAAAGAAAATAAAAGGTGTTCATACGTTGCGGGTTACAAATAAAAAGTAATAGCACATGCAGAAGTACATGGAAACAGAGCAGCTGAGCGGCATTCCTGCCCTGCACAAACAGAAAAAAACCATTCGCCACTGAACGAAAGAAGAATCGAAAAAAAGGAGGACTGAATGCAAAATGACCAAAACAAAATGACGAAGTATTGAAATGGATTCAAAGACACAGTCAAAATGGCAGTGGCCTTAATACAAAAATGATTCGAATGAACGCTTGTGAGCTAGCGCTACAGTGGAACTTAAGGGTGGAGTTAGCTGGTCCTATAGGTTTATGAGGTGTTATGGACCTAGCATGTGAACCAATACCAAAATATCTCAGAAAATGTCACAAGACAGTGAAGAGAAGATGTTATCTTTCCAAAGCTTAATTATTCACCATTGAAAGAAATCCAGTGTTGACCTAAGCCAAACAGCGAATACGGACAAAACTCCTCTGATATTTGATGTGCCGAGTAACAGAACTGTTGCCATGAAAGTTCCTAAAATTGTAACTATCAGAACGGTTAGACACGAGAAACTGGACTGCTTAGTTGTACTTTCATGTTGTGCTGACTGTACTACACTTAATCCAGTAATCATTTTCAAACGCAAAAGCGTGCCAGAACCTTCTGCATTACTGCCAAGTGTTGTTGTTCACGTACGTGGCAAGGTTTGGATGGACGAGGCAGGTACGAACTTATGGATGAACAGAGAGAAGGAAAGGTGCTTTATTGAAAAAGAGTCCCCTTCTTGTGCTAGATCAGTTAGTAGTCATTTGAAAAATTCTGTGAAAGAGAAACTGAGACAGGGAAACACAGAACTTACTGTTATTCCTGGAGGACGTACTTCACAATTGCAGCATTTAGGTGTTTCGATAAATGAACCATTTAAAGTGTCTATGAGAGAGAAATGGAACAAGATGATGAGAATGAACACAACATGAATTCACACAGAAGGCAGCTTTAAATCGCCGTCCGGTGTGGCCGTGGGGTTCTAGACGCTACAGTCTGGAACCACGTGACCGCTACGATCGCAGGTTCGAATACTGCCTCGGGCATCAATGTGTGTGATGTCCTTAGGTTAGTTAGGTTTAAGTAGGTCTAAGTTCTAGGGGACTGATGACCACAGATGTTAAGTCCCATAGTGCTCAGAGCTATTTGAACCATTTTGAAGCAGTTTTAAATCGACCTACAGTCAAACAAGTGTGTCTGTTGATAAAACAGTTGTGGTCTAGGGTGAGAGAAGACATGGATGTAACGCTTTCGATGCCAGTTAAGACCAGCTTATACATGAAGAGGACAACGATGACGATGAAGAGGAGGAGGAATTAGAAGAAGAAGGAACCTCAGATGACGATTTTCATGGATTTTATAAACTTTTTAGTCTGGTTTTGCGCTGTAATAATAGCAATGGTAAAAATGTTATTTTTTAAAAATATTGCTTAAAATTATACTCCGTAGCGTCTTATAGTCCGTAAAATACGGTAGTAATTTCACGTTGTACCTAAATCATGAAAAGGTTCCTACTGCCGAAGAATCGCTGTTTATACTCTGGAGCCTCAACATTCTGCATGGAGAAGTGACGTCAATTCAAACGGTGGATCAGGTAGTTTTTTGCAGTACACCAACGGCTTTAAATGTCTCCACGGAAGTAAATCCATTGGATTGTAATTAGTAGACCTCACCGATTATCACAAACAGCTTTCTCACTCAATCCTCCGACGTTGGCGCTCGTCTCCGAAATAATGTTTCACAGCATGTCTAACAGGTGCCATTGGTAATGTTAGAAAAGTACCTCTTACTTCGTAAAGCGAGATTTGCTACACTACTTGTTTTTCAATGTAAGTTTCTTTCGCTGAACGTGTCTCACCAAAACGCAGTATTATAACAGTCTCGTATTTTATCTAATATTTAATTGTAAATGTCGTATCACACAAACAGTGCTCGTTCTTAGCTGAAGAATTTGGGCGTAATATTTCGGACACCCTATACAGAATGTGGAAAGAATCGTCTATTTCTATACCCAGGTATTCGTTCTTAATTATTTCAAACCGTTTCCGTTGGACGGGTTCACACAACACTTCGACCGGATAGAAGCAAGTGAATAAAAATGAGAAATTTAATACATGGTAAAGTATAATTTATTATGGAATTACGAACCGTAGGTTCAGTTAAAAATTAACAGATATTTAGAAGTACTCCCATAGCTTTGTAAAAGAAAGTATGTGGAACATTTACTCAACAGTATTTCCTGTATTTAATGAAGTCGTGACACATCCGTGGGTTGAACAAGTGCTCCAGCTGTATATAGGATTTATTCTCCTAGCAAAAAAACCTTGTAATCTAAAAGAAATGTCGTGTAGTCAACAATCACGTAAACTCATTTCAATATGCTGTTAGCTTTTTCAGACAACCGTTGGTCATCATTGCACTGTTTACAAATAAAGGAGGGAAGACATCAAGTTGCATTAGCAGTTCTATAAAATGTACGAAGTAATATGATGATGAAACAGGACTAAAACTTTACCTAATTAGGCATGCTGCAAGCTGTGATGTAAGTTCTATTGCGTTATGAATGAGTATAAGCAACAGTAGGTGGAATTCAAGGGATTACAGCTGAAGGGCAAGGAGGGTGCAAGAAAATAATGTGGTCTTTGGCCCCTAATGATCAATCTATACATCGAACAAGCAATGACGGAATTAAAACAAAAGTTCAAGAGTAAAATAAAAATTTAAAGTGAAAGGATATCAGTGATAATATTCACTGCTGACGTTGCTATCCTTAGTTAAAGTGAAGAGGAATCGGACGATTTGTTAAAGGGAATGAACAGACTAATGAGTACAGAATACGGATTGAGAGTAAATCAATTAACGACGAAAGTAATGAGAAGTAGCAGAAACAAGAACAGCGAGAAAGTTAACTTCAGCAATGGTGATCACGAAGTAGGTGAAGTTGGAATGATGTTACCTAGGCAGCAAACTGAGATGATGAGGTTAGCACGGGAGGGGAATTCGTGTCGGGTCGCATCGAACCAGTCAGAAGACTGATGACAAAAAAAAATAAAAAAATAAAAAAATAAATAAAATAAAAAAGCAGCAAAATAACCCAAGAAGGAAGGTTCGAACAGGATATAAAAAGCAAACTAACACTGGCGAAAACGGCATTCCTGGCCAAGAGGAATATAAACCTTGCTGTGAGGAAGAAATTTCTGAGGATATAGGTTTGGAGCACATTATTGCATGGCAGTGAAACAAAGATTGCGGGAAAACAGGAAAAGAAGAGGATCAAAGCATTTGAGATGTGTTACTACAGAAGAATGTTGAAAATTATGTGCTCTGACAAGGTGAGAGATGAGGAGGTTTTCCGCAGAATCGGCGAGGAAAGGAATATTCGGTAAACACTGAGAAGAAAAAGGGACAGGACGGTAGAACATCTGTTAACGCATCAGGAAATACCTTCCATGGTACTACACGGCGCTGTAGAGAGTAAAAGCGGTAGAGGAAGACAGAGACTGGAATACATCAAGCAAATAATTGACCACGTAGGTTGCAAGTGTGCTACTCTTCGGTGTTTAGCTTGAAACAGGAGAGTAATTCGTGGTGGGCCACACCAAACCAGTCAGAAGACCACCGAAACAAAAAAAAAGGAACCATAGCAATAAAAAATTTGGTACTAAAATTTACTTCTATCATTATTTCTATTTTATTCTAAAACAGTACACAGCAACCAGTTCTTCCAAATATTGTTCACATGTGCTCATGGGTACTGCAATGTGATCTGGGATCCCTACCAGGTAGTATTACTGGAATACATCGAGAAAGTTCAAAGAAGGGAAGCACGTTTTGTGTTATCGAGAAATAGTAGCAAGAGTTTCGCGGACATCATATAGATTTTCGTGTTGGCGTCATTAAAAAAAGGCGTTTCTCGCTGCGGCGGATCGTTCTCACGAAATGTCAATCACCAAGTTTCTCCTTCGAATGCGAAAATATTTTGTTGACGCCGACTTGCATAGGCAGAAGCGATCATCAAAATAAAATAAGAGAAATTAGAGCTCGCACGGAAAGATATAGCTGTTCGTTTTTCCACGTTGTTCGATAGTGGAATTATAGAGAATTATTGTGAAGGTGGTTCCACGAACCCTCTGCCAGGCATTTAAGAGTGATTACAGAGAACCATCTGTGCAGTGTTGCTTGCCAGTTATGAAGGTGATAGCGGCACATTCTGTCAGAAATCGTCACGTAAGATATAACATGAATTCATTGTGGCATTTTTTGTCATAAATCGTCACGCTGGATATAACATGAATTCATCACTTCGCATCTGAAACCAAATGGCAATCGACGGAGTAGCGCCACACCACTTCTCTTCAAAGAAAAGGTTCAAAGCCGTACCTTGAGCTAGTAAAGCCATGGTGCCGGTTGTCTGGGTCTGTGAAGGGTTACTCTGATGTCGCGCAACGATTAACTGTGAAGTATGTTGCGCTTCCCTCAGGAAACCGCAGTAATGACTGCAGCGTGTTCATCGTCACAAAAATGCAAACGAACTTCTCCTTCTCGATGACGACTAAAGGCCTCACGCAAGTCTGCGCACGAGAGAGGAGCTCACAAAACATCACTGGACTGTTCTTCCTCATTGACCCTACAGTCCGAATCTCGCCACTTCCGAATTCCGTCTGTTTGGCCCAATGAACAGGGCACATCGCGGGAAGCAGTACGTGGACGATGGAGAGGTTATTGATGCAGTTACGTTGACCAGCAGTGTTGTACCACGCACCCATACAGACCCTCCCATTAAGGTGGCGTAAGACCGTCACATTAAACGAAGGTTATATTGAAAAATAGGAATGTGTAGCCAAAAGAGCTGGGGATAATATGGTGTAATGCACTCCTGAATAAAGCCAGCATTGTTGTTGTTGTGGTCTTCAGTCCAGAGAATGGTTTAATGAAGCACTCCATGCTACTCTATCCTGTGCAAGCCTCGTCATCTCCCAGTACCTACTGCAACCTACACCTTCTGAATCTGTTTAGTGTATTCATCTCTTGGTCTCTCTCTACGATTTTTACCCTCCACGCTGCCCTCCAATACTAAATTGGTGATCCCTTGGTGCCTCAGGATATGTCCTACCTGGCGATCCCTTCTTCTAGTCAAGTTGTGCCACAAATTTCTCTTCTCTCCAATTATATTCAATACCTCCTCATTAGCTATGTGATCTACCCATCTAATCTCCAGCAGTCTTCTGTATCACCACATTTCGAAAGCTTCTATTCTCATCGTATCTAAACTATTTATCGTTCACGTTTCACTTCCTTACATGGATACACTACATACAAATACTTTCAGGAACAACATCTTGACAATTATATCTATACTCGATGTTAACAAATTTCTCTTCTTCAGAAACGCTTTCCTTGACATTGCCAGTCCACATTTTATATCTTCTCTACTTCGACCATCATCAGTTATTTTGCTCCCCAAATAGAAAAACTCATTTACTCCTTTCAGCGTCCCATTTCCCAATCTAATTCCCTCACTCAATATCACCAGAGTTAATTCGACTACATTCCATTATTCTCGTTTTGCTTTTGTTGATGTTCGTCTTATATCCTCCTTTCAAGATACTGTCCACTACGTTCAGCTGCTCCTCCAGATTCTTTGCTGTCTCCAACAGAATTACAACGTCATTGGCGAACTTCAAAGTTTTATTACTTCTCCATGGATTTCAATTCTTACTCCGAACTTTCCTTTTGTCTCCTTTCCTGCTTACTCAATATACAGATTGAATAACATCGGACACAGGCTACAAGTCTGTCTCACTCCCTTCCCAACCACTGCTTTCCATTCATGCCCCTCCAATCTTATGACTGCCATCTGGTTTCTGTACAAATTGTAAATAGCCTTTCGCTCGCTGTATTCTACCCCTGACACCATCAGAATTCGAAAGAGAGTATTCCAGTCAACACTGTCAAAAGCTTTCTCTAAGTCTACAAACGCTAGAAACGTAGGTCTGCCTTTCCTTAATCTTTCTCCTAAGGTAAGTCGTAGGGTCAGTATTGCCTCACGTGTTCCAACATTTTTACGGAATCCAAATTGATATTCCCCTACGTCGGCTTCTCTCAGTTTTTCCATTCGTCTGTAAAGAATTCGTGTCAGTATTTAGCAGCCGTGGTTTGATAAACTGATAGTTAGGTAATTTTGACACCTGACAACACTTGCTTTCTTTGGGATTGGAATTATTATATTCTTCTTGAAGTCTGAGGGTATTTCGCCTGTCTCATACATCTTGCTCACCAGATGGTACAGTTTTGTCAGGGCTGGCTTTCCCAAGGCTATCAGTAGTTCTAATGGAATGTTGTCCACTCCTGGGGCCTTGGTTCGACTTAAGTCTGTCAGTGCTCTGTCAAACTCTTCACGCAGTATCGTATCTCCCATTTCATCTTCATTTACATTCTCTTCCATTTCCATAATATTGTCCTCAAGAACATCGCCCTTTTATAGTCCCTTTATATACTCCTTCCACCTTTCTGCTTTCCCTTCTTTGCTTAGAAGTAGGTTTCCACGTGAGCTCTTATTATTCATTCAAGTCGTTCTCTTTTTTCCAAAGGTCTCTTTAATTTTTCTGCAAGCAGTATCTATCTTACCGCTAGTGATATACGCCTCTACACCCTTACATTTATCCTCTAGCCATCCCTCCTTAGCCATTTTGAACTTCGTGTCGATCTCATTTTTGAGACGTTTGTATTCCTTTTTGCCTGCTTCATTTACTGCATTTTTGTATTTTCTCCTTTTATTAATTAAATTCAATATCTCTTCTGTTACCCAATGATTTCTATTAGCCCTCGTCTTTTTACCAACTTGATCCTCTGCTATCTTCACTATTTCATCTCTCAAGGCTAGCCATTCTTCTTCTACTGTATTTCTTTCCCCCATTCTTGTCAAACGTTCCCTAATGCTCTCCTTGAAACTATCTACAACCTCTGATTCTTTCAGTTTATCCAGGTCCCACCTCTATAAATTCCCACCTTTTTTCGGTTTCTTCAGTTTTAATCTACAGTTCATAATCAATAGATTGTGGTCAGAGTTCACATCTGCCCCTGGAAATGTGTTACAATTTAAAACCTGGTTCGTAAATCTCAGTCTTACCATTATATAATCTATCTGAAACCTTCGAGTGCCTCCAGGTTTCTTCCATGTACACAACCTTCTTTCGTGATTCTTGAACAAGTGTTAACTGTGATTAAGCTATGCTCTGTGCAAAATTCTACCAGGCGGCTTCCTCTTTCATTTCTTACTCCCATTCCATATTCACCTACTACGTTTCCTTCTCTTCCTTTTCCTACTACCGAGTTCCAGGCACCCATGACTATTAAATTTTAGTCTCCCTTCCCTATCTGAATAATATCTTTTATCTCATCATACATTTCATCAATCTCTTTGTCATCTGCGAAGCAAGTTGTCATATAAACTTTTACTACTGTGGTACGCGTGGGCTGAGTATCTATCTTGGCCATAATAATGCGTTCACTATGCTGTTTGTAGTAGTTTACCCGCATCCCTATTTTTTATTCGTTATTAAACCTACTCCTGCATTATCCCTATTTCATTTTGTATTTATAACCCTGTATTCACCTGCCCAGAAGTCTTGTTCCCCCTGCCACAGGACGTCACTAATTTCCACTATATCTAACTTTAACCTATCAATTTCCCTTTTCAAATTTTCTAACCTACCTGCCCGATAAAGGTATCTGACATACCAAGCTCCGACCCGTAGAACACCAGTAGTATCCGCCCGGAGATCCGAATGGGGGACTATTTTACCTCCGTAATATTTTACAAAAGAGGACGCCACCATCATTTAACCATACATTAAAGCTGCATGCCCTCGGAAAAATTTACGGTTATAGTTTCCCCTTGTTTTCAGCCGTCACAGTACCAGCATCTCAAGGCCATTTTGGTTAGTGTTACAAGGCCAGATTAGTCAATCAAACCAGACTGTTACCCCTTCAATTACTGAAAAGGCTGCTGCCCCTCTTCAGGAACCACACGTTTGTCTAGCCTCTCAACAGATACCTCTCCGTTGTGGTTGCACCTACAGTACGGCTAACTGTATCGCTGAGGCACGCAAACGAACGTAGTTTTAGTAGTGGGTACATAATAAAGTTAGTTTTAACATTTATGAGCATTCGAAGTGCGTTCAAAAATTAATGAAAGCCAACGTACTTTCATCAATTTTGGAATCCACTTCGAATGCTCGTAAATGTTGGAACTAACTTTATTGTGTACCTTCTAAATTGACTCGTTCCACATCATTTCAAAGAAACTGCCCTGATCTACGAAACACGAAACAATCTAACTTACCTGTTTATGTCGAAGAGCTTTTTTTGTATTATTCTACACGATAAATAAGTAAGCAGAAGAAAAAACTCGGGAATTTTGTGACCATCTGAGGCCCCAACTCTCAGGAAAGCAACACGGTAATAACGAGCTTGTTAGCATAATGAGAAAACTAAGTTGTCACAATTTCCTTTTCTGCAGTTATGTGTTAGTTATTCATCTTTTACTTAGCAATAAACCCGTCTAATGCGGGGTCCGCTGTACTCAGTATCTGAAACTTTACTTACATTAAACTTTGTAACCCGGATGCACTTCCCTGTACCGCAGTCTTCAGCTATGGCCCAGTGAAAGAAGACCAATAAAGGTGGCTTGGGCCAAAAGAAGATTACAGTCGCAGATTTTTTTACGGTTCTCGACCGAATGTCAGGAACAGAATGCTAACAATCATGAGCTGTGAGGTGTGAGCGCTGAGGTAAGGAGACGTTTAAAGGTAATTTTTTTTACGTTTTTCTTGAACCACTCGAAAACGGCAGCTTCTAAAGAAAATATTTCCCAGCACAAAAATAGACTATATAAAAGATCCTACTCATTTTCATCTACGACTAATAGATTTCACGTTGCTGGGGACATAAAAATCGCGGATTACGAAAAAATATTGTTTTAACAGTGTCAATTTAATATTTATCTGTAATGTAATAAACTCAAAGGTAAAACAAAGACGACGCACAACGAAGTATTTATCCGAATGGGACGCATATCGATAGATGTTACTTGCATGTACGTAGAAACATATAATTAAAGCTTCAGAAAAATTGGATGATTAATTCAAGAGAAAAGACATCACAAATTGAGCAAGTCAATAACACCTTGGTCCACATCTGGCTCTTATGCAGATGTTATTCGGCTCAACAGTGATTGATGGAGTTACTAGACGTCCTCCTGTGGGATATCGTACCAAACTCTGCCCAACTGGCCCGTTAGATCGTCTAAATCCCTAGATGGTTGGGGGACCCTAACCATAATACCCAAACCTTTTCAATTTGGGAAATCTCCGCCAACTTTCTGGCGTAGGTCGAGTTTGGCAAGCACGCAGACAAGAGGTTCGAACTGTCGGCGTTTGCGGACGGTCATGATCTTGTTGAAATGTAACCCTAGTATGGATTGCCCTGAAAGACAACAAAACGGGGCGTAGAAAATCGTCGACGTACCGACGTGCTGTAAGGACGCCGCTGGTAACGACCACAGGAGTCACGCTATGAAAAGAAATGGCATCCCCGTCCATTACTCCTGGTTGTCTGACCGTACAGCGGGTGGCAGTAAGGTTGAAACCTCCCTACCGTGCGGAGCGTCTCCAGATAGGTCTTCAGAATGGTATCTTATCGATTGGAGCAGAATTGTCTTTGTTGACGAGTCATGCGTCGAACTGAGCCCTGATGACGAGCGAAGACCTGTCTGGACTCGCCCCAGCCAGCGATGGAATACTACCTAACTGTCGCCCACCATAAGGCCCCGACAACAAGAAGTCATGGTCTGGGTTGTCATTTTGTATGGGTTAAAAGCGCGAGGGGAGGACAACAGTCGTCGGATTATGTTCATACACTTCCCTTTCTCATAGGTCTGCAATTTGAAGATCGAGGAGGTGATTACCCACTCTCTATATCCCATTACATCATAAGAACCAACTACTGAGACATTCACAAACTTGTATTGGATACGGTAAGCCTTACGAATCGTAGCAGCGCAGTTCGCAGACATGCCGGAGACGTATCTATTTTCCACAAAATGCAGTGTCACTATATGCAATGTAAATACTGTATTAGTTACTTACAACACTCATGCTAGAAACGCATATGGACAGAATCTACACAAACATCTCCACAGACGTCGCTGTTATAGGAGAAATTGATTCGTAGTCATCCTGTACTGCATGTGTGGTTTTCTTCCAGGAATGGCAAAAATTCCCCAACACGAGCACTGCTTCTCTATCAGTATACAGATATACTATACCTCACTAGCATCACGTGGATAGTTCTCCTATTTGAGTAGACAAAATAACCTCACTGACCTCAGCTTTATACAGTTTCATTATTTCCAGTTTGCAGTTCAAAAATGGTTCAAATGGCTCTGAGCACTATGGGACTCAACTGCTGTAGTCATAAGTCCCCTAGAACTTAGAACTACTTAAACCTAACTAACCTAAGGACATCACACACATCCATGCCCGAAACAAGATTCGAACCTGCGACCGTAGCGGTCGTGCGGTTCCAGACTGTAGCGCCTTTAACCGCTCGGCCACTCCGGCCGGCCAGTTTTCAGTTGTTAAGTAAGCAATTACGTAAAAAATCTGAAAGTTGGAACTGTCAACTGTCTACCGCCCTGAAGAGCCTGATCCATGTGTCACATGCTGTCAATGTGTATTCGACTGAGTCTGGAGCACTTCTCACAGCAGGAGAGGTATCAAATGCATTACCCCAGTCTCAGCTCTCCCAGCATGTGAAGATGCCGAGAGAGTTAAATTATCTCCCTCTGTAACAGAAGTAGTCCACTGAGATTTTATAGAACTTCAGATATTTTAACATAAGGCAAGCAATGCATTACAGCAAATGACTGTTCTAGACTTGAATATGATCAGTCTCAGTCCCAACAAATCAGTTGTATTTACGCGCAACTTGTAGGATACACTGTGGATATGTGGAAAGTAGGCACACTCTGTGTGGCCCACTCTACACATGCCAGCAATTCCTGACTGGGAAAGACTTATGCACACTACCCGCAACGCAATTAAAGGTGAGAGAAGTGCAGTAACTTTTTCATCATTCGTTAATTCACTATCAAGTCATTACAAAATTATACTGTGTTACATTGAACTGTCTACAATAGACAGTAGCATGGTGCCACGTTTACCAATCGCATAATTTTCGCACAAATATTACAAATATATCTGATAACACCACATGTAGAAATAAAACATTTCTCAGCCTCTGTTTACTGGAACGTATTTCACAGAAAAGCTCGCTTAACAACTGCAAACAAGTACTCAGTTAAGAAACTAAAACCAACCATACTATATGAATGCATGCTCAGTGAAGTTACTTTGGCTGTTCACATAAGAGAACTGGACAGGAAATGGTGGGAAGGTGAAGTCGGTCTGAAAACTGAAAATCAGCCAGCGCTCGTGCTGGACGAAATCGCGTCTCCCGGAAGAACACAATAGCTGCCGTACAGGATAGCTTCAAATCAATTCCTCTGTAACGTTGTTTACAGACTTAGGTGGATTCTTTTCATATGCAATACTTGCGTTCATATTATTAGTATTTCATATCTACATTCCATGTTATGTTAACGCATTTTGTGGAGAGTAAATACCTACCGTGATGTCTGCACATCACGTCGCCAATGATTCATAAGACGCGTTGTAGAGGGTAAGCATAACTTTGTGAATCTGCCTTTAGTTGCTTCTTGTGATGTTGTGGGGTAGAGGGTGTGGGCAATCATGTGCTCGGTCTTCATTTTGCAGATCTATGAAAGAGGGAAGTGCACGAACACAATCTACCCCACACATCCCATCCAATCCACACTATTACGCCCCTGGAATACAGTTGTAGCCATTATTAACGCTCTACACCACTTATACTTGGTACACATATTTAACATTTGCTCTTAACCCACTTCATTTCAAGATAATCATTTATTTCACAAAATTAAAACATTATTGTTGATAAAATCCGTTTTTTTTAGAGCGAGAGGAAAATGAATGTCTAAAATCCTACGTACGAACCAAAGTTTCTCGTATCTTATCTTCTTGTCCTTGCACTAAATGTTTGTTGGCGGCAGTACAACCGTTCTGCAGTCTGACTCTAATGTCGGTTGTCTTTCGCAATAGTGTCTTGCGTAAAGAGCGCCGTCTTCCCTCCGTGGATTCGTATTTGAGCTCACGTAGCGCCTCTGTAATACTTGCATGCTGATTGAACCTACCGGTAACAAATCTAGCAGCCCGCCTCTGAATTGCATCGACGTCTTCCTTTGATCCAACTTGGACCCAAACAGTCGAACAGTACTCAAGAATGCGTCACAGTAGCCTTCTATACGCTGTCTCAATTATGAATGAGCCACACTTTCCCAAAATCCTCGAAATGAAGCGAAGCCAACCTCTCGCCTTCCCTACTACCTACCTGACGTACCCATACCATTTCATATCGCCTTTCAACGTTACGGCCAGATGTTTAATCCATGCGACTGCGTCTAGCAACATCGTACTAATCCTTCATTCGAACGTGACAGAACTGGTTTTCCTAGGACGTGACAGAATTGGTTCTCTTACTCATCCACATTAACTTTCATTTTTCTATATTAAGAGCAAGCTGCCGTTTACTACACCAAACAGAAATTCTGTCTTTGTCGTCTCTTATACTCCTACACTCACTAAACGACTACACCTTCCCGTACACCACAACATCATCAGCAAACAACCGTAAATTGCTTCTCACCCTGTCCGTGACATCATTTATGTACAACAGAGATTAAGAGTGGTCTTGTCACACTTTCCTGGGGCGCTCCTGACGATACCCCTGTCTCTGACGAAGACGAACCGTCGAGGACTACGTACTGGGTCCTAAACTTAAAATGTCGTCGAGCCACACAGTTACCTGGGCACCTAAACTGCATGCTCAGACCTTCGGCAACCGTATGAAAAGAGACAATGTGTCAAATACTTTTCGAAAATCTATCTGTAACGTGTAGGATTTACATTAAAAATTCAACAATTTATCAATTGGTGCTCTCGATGCGGTACTGAATTTTTCAATACTTATTTGTTGGCCGAAATTTAAAAGTTTATTTGTTCTTTGTCAGGACAAGGAGTTTGTTTCATGTGTAAAACGCATTTGTCGAACTCTGCCTTTCGCTCTCAAGTAACGTGCTTCATAATAACCAAAGAGCGGTACCAGAACTGCTCGAAAGTTAATTCGTAATATTTTGAAAATAATGTAATTAATCTTCGTTACAGATTAAATTAATAATAAAGGTGTGATTGAATTCCAAACGCGTTCCGGATGATGGTGTTAAAGCAAATCATGGATTAAATAAACAGTTGCAACGGTATAGCCTGCAGAAACATTTGTTATGGATTCCTGAATAACGCTTCGCACCTGTCCTAACGATTTTCGGTGTTAACAAATGTTCTGGTAACACCACAGAAAGCGTCGCTTCTGTGCAAATATTTTAAATGGCTCGTTCCGTTTCGTAATCCAGATTTATGTCTCTTTAAGTCCACCTGAAGGCTCAGTGTAGAGTTTACGGCATTATGTGCAGAATCAGCAGCGAATGTAAACACGTTTAACTCACCCCTTGACGTCTGTGACCCACTGGTAGCTTTGCACGTTGAATAATTGTGACTTGTAGGAGACATTTTGATTCTCATTCCGTCAAAAGACAAATTCGGATTGCTTTTTGAGACTGGATAAGAGTTGTTTTCAAAGAAACAGAAATGAAAGTGGTTATCCTGTGAAAAAAAAGTTGGTAAATGAATAGTCTGGCACGTACTGATTAGGAATTATGAGAAAATTGTCTGAAAATGACTGATTTAAAATGAGTTGCATGTAAAGACCGAAAGTTTCTCAGTTATGCTTCTGTGATCTGTTCATTACAAAGTAGATAATTTCTTTGGTGCGTCCTAATCTAAAGGTTATCATGAACGTAAAGGTAAAACTAGGGAAATATTCTTTTACTCTGGGCTGTAGCTTGAGAACTTTTCACATTTCAGAATCTTCGAGATACTTTCATGTCATGCACCATATCAAATTTCGCAGTGGCAAGACAGAAGTGAAACAAACGTCCCACGAATCTCAAGTAATTGTGATGGAACCGTTATTGGTCACGATATGTAATTGACCTACGAGATAATGTTTGTAAGTCTCTGGGGCTGTTTGAAGACGATGTAATTGTCTACAGGAAGGTCATGTAATTAGAAAATTGGTTCAGAGTTTTGGAAATATTCAAATTAAATTAATGTAATTAATGTGCGTAGTTAGCCTGGAACAGATCTTTCATTGAGGTTAATCTTGTCTGAAACTTTTTTAGAAGCGACATAGGACGAAATACGCATATAAAGGAAACTAGAGGGAAGGCAGCAGGCCGAAATCTTCATCGGAAGAATCGAGAGGAAGTACATACTACTTACTAAGAAGGTACGTTATAAAAACAGATTTTTAGCAATCACTTAACATTGATCGTGCAGATGGTACGATCACTAAGTGGTTTTAACGAAAGAGAAAGAGACGAAAGACTAGTGCTAGTAAGGGTTTTAGAAAGGTACATTTTTTTCCTTCTTTCGGTCGGACACTGTTGCCCATTTTCTGATCAGTCAAACAATATAAAAATGCCACAGCCGTCAAATTCGTTACGAGACAAATTAGCAACTATATTAATGTTGAAAACATTTTAATACGTTGTTCATTTTTCACTCACCGTTGAACATTTTTGTTTTGCAATATGACTAAATTCGAACTAGCTGGATCATCTTCAGACCTAAAAACAAAGTAAAGCTGAACATTTACTATCCATCACTTACTGTCTATCATTTTACAGAAATGAGTACATTATTGTACATAAATGTTGAATTGACATGTGTAGTTGCGTCAACAAACCGTCGTCTCGCTATCAGAACTACACATCGGAATACTGCGGTACCAACTGGCCTATATTTTAAGTAGGTAAATGGAAGAGGGGAGGGTGAGAGGTTAAGAGGGGAAGAAGGGCAGGTGAAAAAGTATAGCATGGGATGGCGGACTTTGGGAGTGAGGCAAGAGACAGGGAGGGGGATAGGGGATGTCATGAGCATAGCGGATTAACATTCAGTAAAATAAAGAACTTGTGTAACAAAAGAGAGCCTTACGCTAGAATTATAACAAGCAAACTTATGTAAAAATTGTCATTAAAATATTAAGTAGAATAACGTATGTTTGACCTGTGGAAGATCATAAGATTTGGAAAGTGGAGTTTTGTAGGGTAACGGTTAACTAAAACTGAATTATGTGCATTAAAGTATCAAAAGTCTGAAATAAAAATTATGGCGAATTCTAAACATGGTAGGAGTAAAATACAGTGAATGAAAGGCTATTTACAATTTGTACAGAAACCAGATGGCAGTTATAAGAGTTGTGGGGCACGAGAGGGAAGCATTGATTGAGAAGGGAGTGGGCCAAGCTTGTAGCTTGTGCCCGATGTTATTCAATCTGTATCTTGAGCAAGCAGTAAAGAAAACAAAAGAAAAATACGGAATAGAAATTAAAGTGCAGGGAGACGAAACAAAAACTTTGAGGTTGGTCGACGACATTGTAATTCTGTCAGCAACGGACCTGGAAGAACAGTTGAACGGACAGTGTCTTGAAAGAATGATATAATACGAAGATCAAAAAAAGCAAAACGAGGATAATGGTATGTAGTCGAATTAAATCAGGTGATGTTGAGGGATTCGATTAGGAAATGAGACACTTAAAGTAGTACACGAATTTTGGTATTTGGGCAGCAAAATAACTGCATTAGGGAGGACATAAAATGTAGACTAGCAACGGCAAGAGAAGCATTTCTGAAGCAGAGAAATTTGTTAACATCGAGTAGAGATTTAAGTGTCGGCCTCTCGTAATCTCGCGGTAGCGTTCTCGCTTGCTTCCCGAGCACGGGGTCCCGGGTTCGATTCCCGGCGGGGTCAAGGATTTTCAGTTGCCCCGAGATGACTGGGCGTTGTTGTGTCGTCTGCATCAACGTTATTTATCCTCAATACGGTCGGAGAAAGGAAACGGCAAACCACCTCCATTAGGACCTTGGCTAGTACGCTACGATCTGTCAAGAAGCATGGTACTTCATTTCCATTTCCATGGATTTAAGTATCAGGAAGTCCTTCCTGAAAGTGTTTGTAATGGAATGTAGCCAAGCATGGGAGTGAAACATGGACGATAAACAGTTCAGACAAGAAGAGAATAGAAGCTCACGAAATGTGGTGGTACGGAAGAATGCTGAAGACTAGATGGGCTGATCGCGTAACTAATGAGGAGGTACTGGACAGAATTGGGGAGAAGAGGAATTTGTGGTACAACCTGACCAGAAGAAAGGATCGGTTGGTGGGACACGTTCTTAGGCGTCAAGGAATCATCAGTTTAGTACTGGAGGGAAGCTCGGGTTTAAAAATCATAGAGAGAGACCAAGAGATGAAAACAGTAAGCAGATTCAGAAGGATGTAGGTAGCAATAGTTACTAAGAGATGAAGAGGCTTCCGCAATACAGAGTAGCATGGAGAGCTGCATCACACCAGTTTTTCGACAGAAGATCATAACAACAACAAAAGGTATGAAACAATAAAATTTTCAAAATGAAACTGTGTGTCCAGCTAAAATTGTAGGGTAGAGGATGTGACAGTTAAGTGCTTTTCCTTCTGTTTGGTGGTGCCGTACGGCGTGCAGTTTTACAGCTTGTACGGAAGCCAGTGTGCACGCCGGCCTGCTGCTGGGACGCAATGTGTAATCTGATGCACCGCCGCTAATTCTTCTGATGTGTGCTGTGTCGAGATAGCCACTCGTAAGAGGCCTTCGAAGATTCTAAAAAACGCACTGTTAATAAAATCTATTGCCAGACTCCTTTTAGCGGTGCGTGAAAACTTCACTTTCTTCCAGCATTGTTACGAATTGTTCCTTAGGTTCCTTGTTTAGCAATTCCAGATACAAAAGTGACGCTTCCAACACAGTGATTCGATGTTATGCATGGCCGGCCGGTGTGGCTGAGCGCTTCTAGGCGCTTCAGTCTGGAACCGCGTGACCGCTACGGTCGCAGGTTCGAACCCTGTCTCGGGCATGGATGTGTGTGATGTCCTTAGGTTAGTTAGGTTTAAGTAGTTCTAAGTTCTAGGGGACTGATGACCACAGATGTTAAGTCCCATAGTGCTCAGAGCCATGTTATGCATGCGCGCCAAACGCTGTTTTACTATTGTGGATTGAATTTTGCTTTCTCAAACGGATTTAAGACTTTATGTCTACTTGACCTACGTAAGCTTTTGGACAGTTCCCGCTCTTCGGCTTACATCTGCCTGCTGACGTGAATTTAGAGATTCTCTTTTATTCACGCACTGCTTCAATATGAAACGAAAAACGCCGTAAGTCTTAAACACTGTACACGAATTAGTACTGTGAAACTAACATTTACTTCTGATATCTGTTCTTCATAACTCATTTGTATGTACAAGATTTTTTGTCCTCCTATTTCGCCTGTTAGTGTACTACCGTTGACTTGACGTGGTTTTTTTGTTTGTTAGTTTTCCATAGCAAATTTGTCACTGGTGAAACCGGATACCCAACACTTACTAAAGCTTTTTTGTGCAAAGGATTTATTCCTCTCAATTAATGGCAATTTCCATAATCATATATCGAGAATATGCCCTTTTGAGTCTATCAGTATAATGACTTTTCTGGAGACTAGAAATCTACTCTGTAGGAATCAGCATGGGTTTCGAAAAAGACGATCGTGTGAAACCCAGCTCGCGCTATTCATCCACGAGACTCCGATGGCCATACACACGTGTTCCCAGGTAGATGCCGCGTTTCTTGACTTCCGCAAGGCGTTCGATACAGTTCCCCACAGTCGTTTAATGAACAGAGTAAGAGCGTATGGACTATCAGACCAATTGTGTAATTGGATTGAAGAGTTCCTAGATAACAGAACGCGGCATGTCATTCTCAATGGAGAGAAGTCTTCCGAAGTAAGAGTGATTTCAGGTGTGCTGCAGGGGACTGTCGTAGGACCGTTGCTATTCAAAATATACATAAATGACCTTGTGGATAACATCGGAAGTTCACTGACGCTTATTGCGAATGATGCTGTGGTATATCGAGAGGTTGTAACAATGGAAAATTGTACTGAAATGCAGGAGGATCTGCAGCGAATTGACGCATGGTGCAGGGAATGGCAATTGAATCTCAATGTAGACAAGTGTAATGTGCTGCGAACACATAGAAAGAAAGATCCCTTATCATTTAGCTACAATATAGCAGTTAATTCCATAAATTATCTGGGAGTACGCATTAGGAGTGATTTAAAATGGAATGATCATATAAAGTTGATCGTCGGTAAAGCAGATGCGAGACTGAGATTCATTGGAAGAATGCTAAGGAAATGCAATCCGAAAACAAAGGAAATAGGTTGCAGTACACTTGTTCGCCCACTGCTTGAATACTGCTCAGCAGTGTGGGATCCGTACCAGATAGGGTTGATAGAAGTGATAGAGAAGATCCAACGGAGAGCAGCGCGCTTCGTTACAGGATCGTTTAGTAATCGCGAAAGCTTTACGGAGACGATAGATAAACTCCATTGGAAGACTGTGCAGGAGAGATGCTCAGTAGCTCGGTACGGGCTTTTGTTGAAGTTTCGAGAACATACCTTCACCCTCCTACATGTATCTCGCGAAGAGACCATGAGGATAAAATCAGAGAGATTAGAGCCCACACAGAGACATACCGACAATCCTTCTTTTCACGAACAATACGAGACTGGAATAGAAGGGAGAACCGATAGAGGTACTCAAGGTACCCTCCGCCACACACCGTCAGGTGGCTTGCGAAGTATGGATGTAAATGTAGATGTAGAAGCCTTTGCTCAATAATAATCTATGCGCAAGTAGCTTTTTGTGCTTGTTAAAACGCTGTTTGCCGCCTCTCTTATGGCCGTAATTTCGAGGTAACTGATAGCTCCGTTAATTTCGTGTTCAGCTGTAGACCCTAATCTGCAGTCCTAATCTTTGGGTGAACAGCACTCATTCTGTCTGCAGTGCCATTAACACCGTTTCGATCTGCTGTAATTAACAAAATGACACCATCCACATTGCTATAACAGTAAAGAACTTCGCTGGGTATTGCAGAGTTGTTCGTGAAAAATACCGGTTAGAGAATTTTCTATGGCTAACCCTTGGTATTGCTGGTATATCTCGCCATTAAAACTGAAACATTTGCAGCATAACATCAGTTCTAAAATTCCATTAATTGCACTATTTCTCTGGCAGACATTTTTATGCTTTATAAGGCTGTTCTGAATTATTTCTAATCCGTGCAGATAGTCGCGTTAGTGTACAAATTCCAACGCCTTGGGACGCAAAGATTAAATCAGATGATATGACCGGTCCCTTAACGACGTTCAGAAACTGAGATGCATTTCTTAAACTATACTGCTTGTATAACATGTACAGTGCTTTTCACCTTCGTGCTAGCTTAGCTTTCGTCTCAGCATTAAGAGTATGTCTCGTCTAGGATATAGGTCTCATGGATTTGTCGTTTTCGTGATGCGTGTTAATATGGCATTTACAGGTACATCATAGTGTATGGCTTATACTTTCTATCAGAGGACTCGAAATAAAATTTTTAAATTTTACGTTTTAGTTGCACATCAAACTTTTTGTTGAATCTTTAGCCACTTCATAAATCCCATTTTTCGTGAAAAATTTCTCATTTTTATTTACATAACCTTTGTTGCTCATAACGACAACAGTGTTACCTTTATCGCCATGGTGACAAACGCTTTATGCCTCTTTAACTTATTTAATTTAGCTATAGTACTACTATCACTACTACAGTTACTCTCTGACAAAGAGCCTTTTGGAGATAAGACAAGCAAATGTATGAGTACCAAGAACTCAGACTGAAAACCAGTTCTAAACAAAGAAGAGAAAGCTGAAAGTTCGAAGGAATACACAGAGGACGTAGATAAGATGAAATTGACAACATAATGCTGCGAGAAGAATTTGTCACTGTACTGAACAACCAAAGTCCAAACAAGGCCCCAAAAGTAGACGACATTCCATCAGAACTACTGATAGTGTTGGCAGAGTCAGCCATGATAATACTCTTCCATCCGCTGTGCAAGATGTGTGAGACATTCGAAATACTGTCAGATATAAAGAAGAATGTAATAATAAAAATTTCAAAGGAAGTAAGTGCTGACAAATGTGAATATTGCCGAACAGTTCCTTTCATAAGTTATAGTTGCAAAATACTAACGCTAATGATTTACGGGACTATGGAAAAACTAGTGGAAGCTGACCTCAGGGAAGATCAGTTTGGATTCCGAAGCAATGTAGGAACACGCAAGGCAATACTGCCCCTACTGAAACGTCCCCTTTGAACACTTATACATGACTGTGCTTAAACTGACACACAGTATTTTTAGCGCAACGCAATCTGACTTTCAATAATCCCTACAAAAGAATTTCCCTGACTAACATTAACCTATACCTTTCACAAATCACTTACCTCACAAAAATCTTCGTTCCTCGAACTACTGCAATACAGCGAGCGCCACTACTGCCAGCTAAATAAAAGATTCAAACTACGGAAGGCACTAACTACTGATAGGCATAGTTAGCAAATGAAAGATTTTAATAGAGAACAAACAATGTATTTACCTTAAAAGTCATAATACATTTATCAGTTCATGACATCCAGTCTTACAAATTTCAAAACTCTGCTATCGCTCTCCCCACATCCACCACTGCTGGCGGCTCACCTCCACCTGCGCAACGCTACGCGCTGTTAATAGGCAACAGCCCAACACTACAATAGCAGACAACAATGCAAACCAGCCACAGACTGCACACAGCACAACCAGTGATTTTCATACAGAGCGCTACGTGGCATTACCAATAAGAAAACCTAAACACCCTACTTACATAGCCCCATGCTCCCCACAAAAAATTTTACAAATTGTTTTGGGCAGTGGCCAATAATGATTTGATAAAATTTTTCTTAATTGCAATAACATAGATATCAAATGCACACACTTATTGATACACTGTTGGTCAAAAGCTAAAATTTTCTCACAGTCCATAAAGACAGTCCTGATCATTCATCACAGTAAAATTGCAGTGTTTTTCTGAAAGTCTGAGCAGTAAAAGAAAATGCACACGGAAGTAGTGGATTTCCATGCAGTCTTGAAGAACTAGTGTTGTCCTTCCAACGGAAAGACAGTGCTGACTCTTGACATGCATACAGGTAATGGTCCACAACAGAGCAAACCCACAGCAGAGTCAGTCAAAGTTTTGAAGAATATTGGTAGGTAGGTCATCACAGAGAGGACCCACTGTAGTCCTGGTAGAGAGTATGGTATTGGTGAGTCATCAAAGGTGCAGATCCACTGTAGTCCTTGCAGATATGGCTAGCAGCCATCTGCTGCGACTGTGTGGGTGCACAATCACCATCGAAGAGTCTTGTGGACAATATAGCAAGTCCATAACCACCACTTGTGCACTCACAAAGTTTTTGGAATTGTCCTTAGAACCAGCAGTGCTGTTATCCAGTCCCATGCTGAATTATTAACACACATGCAAACACTAACAGTCCCTACTTCTCACATATTGTCCATATACAATGACCAACAGAAACGTGTGCAGTGAAATGGAACTTACAAGTTAATAATATGATGAACTGGTGTCAATTACAATTTTATAACATAAGAATACAACTACAAAGGTAGAAAATACATCATTAAAGAACATAACAATACAGATAACATTTGTAGTACAGGCTTTACAAAAGAATCGAAATAACATATACATCAGTGTTACAGGAATTATAACATGAGTACATACATAAAAGATCAGAATAACTTTCGAAACATCAACTTCACACATGAGCAATAAAACAAAACAGAATAAATAATGTCTAAACATCTTTACAAAGTATGTAACATATTATTAGAAAAATTCTACAACATAACTCTTATTAGCTAAACACATTAAGACAGGAAAAACACAAATATACAAGAGTACACAAACACATAGAGGGATAACACAATGGAAAGGACAGCATTCGTTTTCAATGTAACATTTGGTACTGCAGTCCTACCCAAAACTTCATTCCATAGATCTTTCGTCTTATTTCAACATTTGTTTTCACCAAAACATCCTATCCAAGCATGCTTTCTGTATTTATATGTTCACATATTTCTTACCTCATTATTTATTTTCCATTATCTTACATCATTTATTTCCAAGAAAATCCTACCTAAACTTGTTGTCTCTACACCCTACTTTTTTGTTCATATCCTCTTTCAGAATACTTTTTTGGCCAAACCATATTCTTATAGCTTCTCAATCTCTTATATAGCCTACCCCATTTTAAGCTAACTTAAATCTACTGAGCTCAGATATATATACTAAGGGATGAGGCAATACAGCAGCACATAACAAATGAACACATACAGCAATGACAAAAATTGAAATTGGCAAAGCAAGCAGCAATATTACAACTAATATAAGGCAATGTGCAGCAAACAATAAAAATAAATCATTAGTAAAACTGGCTTAACAGAATAATATAAAGTCAAATTCAATAACACTATGCCTGGCAAACAGCAGCAGCAAATGCAGTAACTTCTATCTAAACATGACATAACTCAAGCAGAAAAAATATTACACTAAAGACAACAATGCAGAAAAGGGAAATGTATATTCACATCTTAATGTCAATGTAATTAAAGTGGTGCACCACAACTTATTCTACGAGAAATATTGCCAGGTAGTTGAAAAGAAAATAATGTATGCAAATCCTGTGAAGGGAAATGATTATTTGTGCTCTTTTTTCTAAGAAAGTACATCATAAACGTATTCTTTAATGGGTCTGTAGACAGTAAATAGTGATATTAGTACATCTATTAAATTTTATAATAACCAATGCTGCAGTGGAGCTAGAAACTAGATATTAAACGAGCAAATATGTACAAAGAAAGGCATGAAACATCATTCATTAGCCATATGGCATTTCATAAGGTAGTAAAAAAATCTCTCAACTAGAAAGACAGTAGTCATAATCAGGTGTATAGACATAAAAACATTTCTCATCATTTCATTAGGCATTTCAGTAAATATCATAAATTAAGAGCTCCACAGTATAATCATATGTTGTCAAGTTTTAGCGTGTCGTATTTGCGAAGCTTTCTACAAAGGAATGTCAATAGCGAGGATAATGGCCCCTTTTTTTTGCCTCTGAAAGGCACACCCTAATGGCTTTTTTCCAGGCGACTGTCGCGCAGCTGGGTGCCCACGACTCATTACGTGAAGGTGGTCGCTCAACTTTCTTACTGAAATATTTACGACACCAGTTTGCATTACAGTGACAGTCTCATATAAAAAATTTCACAGGTCGAGAGTTTGCGTTGCAAATGTGTAGAAACAAAATCCTATGAATACAACAGTGTTCAAAAAGTTTTCGTCCGCATTGTGAAACATTCACATATTTACACACATTTCATAATTCTTAAAGTACGATTCTTGCTTTCCAACATCCTTCTCCACAAATCAGAGGCCCTAACCACTACTCATTATTCCTTACCTTATTATACATATACATATTCGTCTACACTTCTTCAATATTTCATCATAAGAACTACATAGCATAATCAGATTCCTCATATAGCATCATCTCATTGATCATAAACATACCTGAAAAGCATAACACACATCGTCGTCGTAATAATAACACCGTAACACCTCAGCCAAATCTCAAAAACGTCGTAGCTTTCTGCAGTAATTTCAAAACCTAAAAAAAAATTCTCTGCTCATTTCAATAGAGTCATCTACCGCAAACGTACTTTAAAAATCATGACCCCATACCAAATGCGACATTCAAAGCTCTCATAGTATCACAATGGTTCCAAAAAAAAAAAAAAAAATGAACATTTCACAAAGTACAGACAAAATACAATTTCATAAGTGTAAAGTTATCCAACTGTGTAATTGCGTAAGCATGTGTCACTGATGTAGTAAAAAGATGTTTGTTTCTCTGTTAAAAAATCAGATAGCTGTGTTATTATGTGTTAGAGAAATATGGTACCGATGTGCAAAGTTGTATAAGCAAATACCATACTAGCTAGGGCTGCTTGTGTTTGCCAAACACATGGTACACAAAGTAAGCGTGTACCCCCCTGAGGATTAATGTAGTTATACCCTCAGGTGTTACAGATTATTGCAATGGAATGAAATGTATCATGGAAAAACGTTGTATCCTTGTACTTCTAATATCTAAAAAAAATGTTTTAAGTACAAAATTAATCACTGAAATACGTGTACTGTGGCGCTAAACTGTGCGTCTTGTTGTAAGATAATCTCTGTGGAAGTGTCGTAGTTATCGTACTCTGAAAGCTAAGTTCTGCAGAAGTCAATGTACTTACCTCATGATAAACAAAAGTGAAATGCTTTGCGTATAGATATCTTAGTTATTACGCTTATTGCCGTGATGAAGAAAGTACTGTGCTGTAATGTATTGTTGTGCTACGGAAAAGGCTGTCTCCTTGTAGCTACACCACAAAAGTTGCTACTGAAACATGTTTTACTTTCCAGAAGAATTCAGAAAAACTGTGCAGATATAAAACAGATACACCGCAAAAGCAACATTGTAAATTGTCACTCATTAGTAGCGTCGTGATAAAATCGTGTAGCTGTCACATAAACTAACCACTGTGTCATCTGGTATCTCAAAGACAGTACTTTAAATCCTGAATGTATTTTTAAGTAAACCAAAATGTTGCATTAAAATCTCATTAGCCATACTGGTAAATGTTCTAAGTATGTGAGCCTTATAGTCGTTACCTAACGTGCAACTAACAAGCAAGAATATACACACACAATAACACTGTGTCGTCTGTTCACAATAACAATGCATTCGTAATTTCTGTTTAAATAAGTTCTCTTGGTTCTTGACTGGATATTTAACTTCAAACATTGTTGCATATTAACAGATTCTAAATCTGACAATGCATACTAGAAATGTGAAGTGAAAAGTTTTATGGCAAAGACAAAGTTAAAAAGCAGATTATCTCTCAATAAAAGGTTTTACATGTGAAATGTGGTGTAAACCTTTACTCTTCCTAGTACGCAAAGTTTCAACTTCAACGCAATTATCATGAGGTATACGTCGGATTCTGTAAGGTCCATTGTAAACTAGAAAGAATTTGTGACTCAAGTGTTTCTTCTTATGTGACAATGAATGAGCTTTAATGAGAACTTTCTGACCAATATATAATTTCTTTGCATTTGCTTTACCGTGTAGTTTACTCCTTTTGTCTGCTGCAGATTTTATATTTTTAAGAGCCAAGTCAATTATGTCTTTGTGTCGAAGTTTACGTGTATTCGGAAAAGGTACAAGCTCTCTGATTCTGTTCGGTGGTTCTTCATTCTTCAGTACAAGAGTAGGTGGTAAAGCAGTGGAGTCATGAGGCATTTCATTCAGCACGTTTTGAAATAAGTGTAAATATCTGTCCCAATGCTGATGCTTTTGTGACAATAAAGTCTGCAAAGCTTATTGATTTCTTTCATAATCCGTTCGGAGGGGTCACAATGTGGTGAGTACAATGAAATAAAAAGAGGTTTGATTTTATGATCCCGAAGCATGCGTGACCAAACAGCAGATCTGAATTGCGGTCCGTTATCTGGAATGACTTTACTAACATGTCCAACTTCACGTAAATTTTTTTTAACAAAGGCGTTGGATACAGACCGTCCAGCGGCTTTACGTAACGGTGTGAAAGAAACTAATTTTGAAGTAAGTTCAACAGCGACTAGATCATACGAAAATCCATTGGATGCTCTGACAAGCGGTCTCAAGAGAACAACAGCAGCAAATTCTTTTAATTTAGAAGGAACGATAGGAAACAAAGGAGCACGATGGGAAATAGTAGATGGTTTCGCCTTTTGACAAAGTTTACAAATAGACAAGACTCTTCGAATTCTCTTTTACATATTGTTAAAATAACAAGTCGTTCGAAGAATATGATAATATTTTCGTGGGCCAAAATGTGCATAGCTTAAATGAATGTACCAAATGAGCTTTTTAACAATATTGTTAGGAATGCAAAGTACCCATAGCTTGTCATCAACAGTGCAGCGTTTGAACAGTATGTTGTTTCTAATCAGATAGTAATGCCGAATCTGTGTGTGTGTCTTTTCATGCCATTTGCTTTTGATGTGTTTCCAAATCGGATCTTTATCTTGCTCATGAGCAATGTCCTTTAAAGATGTGATGATGAAGTTTTCAAAGGTGCCTTTCTGAATGTAAAGAATACTGAAGTTTTTCTCGAGGTTGCCTTCTGTGTAACTTTTCTCAAGCCCAGCCGGTGCGCGTGACAGTGCGTCCGCCACAATGTTCTCCTTCCCGGGAATGTAGACTCTTGTGAAGTAGAATTCTGGCTGAAACAATGCCCAACGTTTTAACCTGTCATGATTTAATTTTGAAGACATAAGAAATTGTAATGCACGATGATCACTGTATACTTTTACGTGCTTACCAGAAAGAAAGAAACGGAATTTATTAAATGCCTAAACGATAGCTAATGCTTCTAATTCAGTAACGGAATAATTTTTTTCAGATTTTGTTAGCACTCGGCTAGCAAAAGCAATGGTTTTCTGAACAGTAGTGTCATTCTCTATGGCTTCTTGAAATAAATGGGCACCAAGACCAACTTTAGAAGAATCCGTGATGAGGCAGGATCCGGCTGAATGCCTTCAGAAGAAATAATGTGTCCCAAAAACCTCACCTTTGACCTACCGAATTCAGACTTTTCCAAGTTAACTGTAATTCCAGATTCTGCAGAAATACGTAACAAACTGTTGAGGATGCGATTATGTTGTTCCCCACATATAAGGTGATGTGACGTTTTAAGAACTCAGGTAATATGGAATTTAGCCCGCGAATGAATGCTGTCGAAGAAATGATCAAACCAAAAGGAAGTTTCCGAAACTGATAACAAACGCCGAAACAAAGGAAAGCTGTGTATTTTCTACATTCTGGAAGAAGTTCGATCTGATAAAAGCTGGATCTGAGATCAATGGAAGACAACACTTTTACACCATTAAAATTTTGAAGAAGTTCTTCCAACGTTTGCGGCCTGTCTCAGGAATATGGATAGTATTGATTTGTCTCGAATCTAAGACAAGCCTGATCGATCCATTTCTCTTCTCAACGACATGTAATGGATTGTTGTATGAGCTTACTACAGGCTCAATAATGCCCTCGTCAAGCATAGATTGTATTTCTGTTCTAACACGGTCCCTATAATGTGATGGAATTACGTATGGTCTAACACAAAATTTAGTATGCTCACGAACACGAAATTGGTATTGAAATCCCTTGATTGTTCCTGTTTTGTGAGTAAAATCTCAAAAAGGTCCTGCCTATCACTGTCATTACAATTGTCAATGGTTTGAATTTTATTCTGAATTAACTCATTAGTTTCAAATATGCCGTCGATATCATCCCTGTCAGTACTTGCAGAGTGATTGTTAGTGTCTAGTTCCGTAGAAAATTCCGAACTGTTATCTAACGGAAGGTAAAGCCGATTAATTTCCTCATCATGGTTTGAGAGCCAATCTTCAAATTTCAAAACTATTGACTTACTTTCTTTCTCTAAACTTATTTCAGCATCGTGAAAGTTTAAGATTGCTTTTTATTCATTCAAAAAGTCTGCTCCCAGTATAATTTCCGTCGACAATAATGGAACAATAAGAAAGTTCATAGAGAAGCTGTGGCTTTGACAAAAGAATTCTAAGTTGGTTTGTTGGCGTACATCTACACTTTTTCCAACGATTGGACCTTGTAATTTAATCTTACGTAACCGAAGTGTGGGACAATCGTTCGATTTGTTGCATTTGCTAAAGGCTGTTTCACTAATTACTGAAATGGGACTGCCAGAGTCAAGTACTGCAGTAAATTTTACGTCATTTACTGTAATGTGAATCACAGGATATGCAATGTTGTTATGTTTTACGTCGTGTTCCTGGAGTAAGGAGTCCCTAATGTCTTCCATTTTTACGTAATTACTAGCTACGGCAGCTGCGTCGTCAGTTTCATACGTACGTTTAGTGGCTGCCAGCGGTATGAGTCATTGCCTATTGTGTTTTTGTTGGCGCGCGTCGTTATTGGGATTTGGAGACCTAACTTCTACAAATTCACCTTGTCGAGAGGGCCCTGCTCTGTTTAAATCCCGCCAGTTCTGATGCAATTCAGGACTGTCGTTACGATCATATCGTCTGTCGTCATGTCAGTAGATTCCATAGTTTCTTTCTTGTCGGTCACGTGGTGGAGAATTTCTCCCTGAATTGCAACTGCGCGCTGGACAGTTGCATCTAAAGTTATTCTGTCTCCCTTGATAATAATTATTTTGGTTCCCATATTGACTGTTTCTCTGATTGTCTTTGTGATAGTCATTACCGCGGAGAGGTGACCTTTCCCTGTAATTATTACTACTGTGCCAACGGTTGTCATATGGGTGGTGTCTGTTTTGATCACGATTTACGTTGTAAGAATACCCTTGTCGTGTATTATTTCTGTCATCGCGGAATTGTGACATATGTGACCCGTAATTGTTGTGCTCCTGTTTTCGCGTTCCGCGATTGTCAGTGTCAATTTCCAGTTCTTGTAACAGTCCCTGAAAAGCTTCAATGTCGTCTTTGCAACGTCCTGCTAAAATAATATGTCGTAAATGTTCAGGCAATTTGATTAAGCAAATGCGGATGAGTTCTGAGGGGCTGTATCGGTTTGAAAGATACTGATTCTTATGTGACATGTCTTCAAAATATTTCATAAGACTGGAAAATTCAGATTGTTCGATACGTTTCATCATTATGATGCTATGTTTTACTCGGTCTTGTGTAGCTTGAGACCAATATGCTGAGAGGAAGGCATGACAAAATTCTCCTTCTCTGTGACAATCATGAATGACCGATCGCATTCTTACAGCTGGTCCATTCTCCAAGTAGCCACACATAAATTCTAACCTGTGCTCCAATGACCAGTTGGGAGGAAAACAATGAGAGAATTGATGAAGCCATGATTGTGGATGAATGTCGTTGTCAGAATTCTTAAATGTTTTGAATTTACGTGTAGTAATGAACAGCTTATAGTCAAAATCATCGTGTCGGCAAGTCGCACATCGCTCATTGTTACTTCGTTTCGGCGGTTCCATCTCAAAATCCAATGCGCCTTGCCAATTTCTTTCATAATTTCCGAAGTGTCCTGTGTTATTATTTTGTGGTGTTTCCGTATTTCTATGTCCCTCTTCCCGTACTGGAGCGCGAGTGTTCTCTGAAATATGTAATTCTTATATTACTTGTGCCAACTGATCTTGTACTTCCCGGATTTCTCTTTTGTACTGTGTATTGATTTGATTTTGATTTTGTTTGAATTTTCTAATTTGTTCATACTTTTCAGTGTCCGTGAAGACTACAGCTCTTGTGTCATTCAGATCATCATTTACCTTTGTAGATAAGTTAGTGAACTGATCTGAAAGTTCGGCTACTTTAACCGTTAGTGAAATTATTTCCTCTGTGTGTTTTTATGAACCAAGTTTCAGAGTGTCCATTTGTGTTGAAGTCGTATCTACTCTGTCCTTTAAGATTTCCTGAGTTTTAGTAAGTTGTGTAACCGAATCGGTAGATGGAACTGAGTCAATTTTAGCTTGCAAGGTGTCGTGATTCTCATGAACAATAGTTTTCAGTTCTTTTATGGCTGCTTCGTGATTCTGTAATGCATTTTCATGACGCGAAAAAATAGGTTCGAAAGGCTCACAAATTTGTGTTTTTACGTCATTACAGACTTTTTGACATTTCGATTCAATGTTATGTAACTCAGTACTTAAATCTTCACGTGTTTGTTCAAGTGTGGTGTCTAACTTCCGAAGATTTTGTTCCATTGTGTGTAACTGTTGCTGTGTTTGTCTCTGGTGTTGTTCCATTGTGTCTCACTTTTGAAGATTTTGTCCAATTTGTTTCTGATTTTGTTCAAGCGTTGCGTCTAACTTTTGTAGCCTTTGTCCCATTTGTTGTATTAACTGTAATAACAGTGCACTGGTGTCTGAAATATGTTCCTCTGTGCTATTCGGCAGTGCATTTGAACCGGTAATATTCGCATTTTGAAAAGCAGAAAATGTGTCTTGAATTATTTGAGAAAACAGTGAGGACGCAAAACCTGAATCTACAGTATTTGCAAGATTGTGTCCCGTCATTTCGGAATCCTGAGGCGAGCTGTTGCCGACCGATCGATCGATGATGCTTCCCTGCTCACTAATTGTTTCACTGCCTACACCATTATTTGCTGCTCGCTCCATTTCCCTATGCACAGTTACCAAATTACTACTTCGAACATTAGTTAATTCATTACATGGTGGCGCTAACACACTGCTTTCGTCTTCACTGTCAATTCTCAGTTTACTTTCGAGCCCAGTATTACGTTTTTCACACGCCAATATTGTCACAATATTTTATACGACAACACATAAAAACATAATTTGAAGAGCAAAAATAAGACAACACATTAACATAGAACTGAAAATAATATCTAGTTAATTGCAAGCGCAGCTACGAAATACTTGGTGCAAATTTACATGCGTGCCACACCTGTTTTAATGTGCAACAATGAAAGACTGCAACTACAAAGGAGATTCTCTCTACAATTACGCGCTAGCAATAAATAAAATCTACACTAATTACACAAACTACAAGAAAAAATCAGAAGATTCCAGTGAGGTATCCTCGCCTAAGGGTCGACATATGAAACGTACCCTTTGAACAATTATACATGACTGAGCTTAAACTGACACACAGTATTTTTTAGCGCAACGCAATCTGACTTTCAATAATCCCTACAAAAGAATTTCCCTGACTAACATTAACCTATACCTTTCACAAGTCACTTACCTCACAAAAATCTTCGTTCCTCGAACTACTGCAATACAGCGAACGCCACTACTGCCAGCTAAATAAAAGATTCAAACTACGGAAGGCACTAACTACTGATAGGCGTAGTTAGCAAATGAAAGATTTTAATAGAGAACAAACAATGTATTTACCTTAATAGTCATAACATACATATCAGTTCATGACATACAGTCTTACAAATTTCAAAACTCCGCCATCTCTCTCCCCACATCCACCACTGCTGGTGGCTCACCTCCAACTGCGCAACGCTACGTGCTGTTAACAGGCAACAGCCCAACACTACAACAGCAGACAACAATGCAAACCAGCGACAGACTGCACACAGCACAGCCAGTGATTTTCATACAGAGTGCTACGTGGCATTACCAATAAGAAAACCTAAACAGCCTACTTACACTACTACCTCTCATAGCAGACAGGTTAAGGAAAGTCGAGCCTACGTTTGTAACATCTGTAAACTTAGGCAAAGCTTTCGACAATGCTTACTGGACTAGTATCTTTCAAATTCTTATGTTGGAAGGGGTAAAATACAGAGAGCGAAAGGCTATTTGCAATTTGTACAGAAACCAGATGGCAGTTATAAGAATCTAAGGGCACGAAAGGGAAGCAATGGTTGAGAAGGGTGTGAGACAGGGTTATAGTCTATCCCCAATGTTATTCAATCTATATACTGAGAAAGCAGTAAAGGAAACAAAAGAAAAACTTGGCGTAGGAATTAAAGTCTAGGAAGAAGAAAGAAAAGCCTTGAAGTTTGCCGATGACATTATGATTCTGTTAGAGACAGCAAAGGACTTTGATGAGCAGTTGAACGGAATGGACAATATACTGAAAGGCTGATATAAGATGAAAATCAACAAAAGCAAAACAAGAATAATGAAGTGTAGTGGAATTAAATGAGGGGATGTTGAGGGAATTACACACTTAAAGTAAAATGTAGACTGGCAGTGCTAACAAACGCGTTTAGCAAGGGAATAAATATTAACATCGAAAATAGATTTAAGTGTCAGGAAGTATTTTCTGATAGTATTTGTATGGAGCTCGGCCACGTATGAAAGTGGAACATGAACGATAAACAGTTTTTGACCAGAAGAGAGTAGCAGCTTCTGAAATGGCGTGCTACAGAAAAATGCTGAAAATTCACGTAATCAGTGAGGAAGTAACGAATAAAATTGGGGAGAAAAGAAATTTGTGGCGCAACCTCAATTATATGAAGGGCTAGGTTGATAGGACACATTCTGAAAAATCAGGACATTACCAGTTTAGTTCTGGATGGAAGTGTGAGGGGGCAGGGTGATAACAGTAGAGGGAGATCAAGAAATGAATACAGTAAGCAGATTCAGAAGGCTGTAGGTTGCATAGTTATTCAGAGACGAAGAGGCTTCCACAGCACAGAGTAGCGTGGAGAGCTGCATCAAACGAGTCTTCAGATTGAACACCACAACATCAAAGTTCTTTCCATGTACATGTCCTGCAGTGCAAGCAAAAGACGGGTATCTGTGGAAAAATTCTCCTATTGAAGCATGGAAAAGGCTAACAATGTCCTGTTTAAATGACTTTGGCTGAAAAGTGGGGTACGAGCTACCTCATTCCCTTTCTTCAGCACTTTTAAATATGTTCCCAATAATTTTGGCATATAGACATATTCGCCCTTTTTATGCTGAGCGAGATGGAGACGGTGGCAGTGGATAAGAGACGAAAAAGTAATAAATACTGGAAGATAGTAGGCAGTGACTGTGGTGCAAAAGAGGGAAAAAGATAATGGCAGTGTGAGAAACAAAGAGGGACACAGAGGCAGTGATAGAACAGTGCTAGGAAAAGAGTGAGGGAGACAGTGCTAGATGGACAGGAAGAAAGAGAAGGAGAAACAGAAACGTGAGAGAGTGCCAGTGATAATCAGATATTGAGCTATGAAAATGACTACGAGAGATAGAGAAATAGCAGCAGTAGGAAAGAATGAATGACATAGTAGCAGTAAAAGAGATCGAGAGGGAGACAATGAGCGTGAGAGGAGACACGACAGTAGTGGGACAGTATGATAGAGACTGTTGCTCTAAAATAGGAGACATGTAGAGAGACACAATGAAATAATGGCCATGAGTTGGGCTGAATGAGTGAGTGAGAATGACCGTCGGAGTGGATTCGTATGAACGACTTACGGGGATGGACTAGTGGGTGTGATCGAATTACTGACTGTGGAAGTGAGATGTGAGTTGCATGTTAAAAACAGCGTGAATGTGTAATATGACAAAATAGTTGGGAAAAATTTTAATGGGGCCTAGGAAGGTATAATTAGGTGACTGATACCACATTTTGCAGTCAGTCTTTTAAACAGGACCATATTCGCCTTGTTTGTGCTCCGATAGGAGCATTCTTGCGCTGGTATTGCATTGCCTCGTCAGTGAATTTGATTTGTCACTTCGGTGCAGATAATACAATGATGGAACAAACACTCGCAACACCAAAAATAATGAATTTAGAGTAATGATAATTTGGGAATATATTTGTCTACGTAACATATTTAAGTGACTGACATCACAAGATCACAGGTTAATGTAAGCTCCAGATAAACCATTTCAAATGTAAAATGCTGGAACATTAATAGCCGATGTAATCGCCAGAGTGTTGAATGCAAGCAATCAAACGAGCGTGTATGGTGTTGAACAGGTGACGGATGTCTGTGGGATGGAGTTCCATGCCTGCTGCACTTGGTCTTCAATACAGGGCGGTTACTCCTGTTTATGCAAACACTGTAGTTATCGTCCTACGAAATCCCCTATGTGCTCAACTGGAGACGGATCTGGTGACAGAGCAGACCAAGGCTACCCCTGTCGTACCCTCTATAGAGTGCGTTGGATTACAATAGTGCTACGTAGGCGAGCGTATTCTTCTTGGGAAACACATCCTGCAACGCTGCTCATGAATGGAAGTACAAGTCGGATCACCATACTGACGTACAATTTTGCAGTCAGGGTGCGTTGGATGATAATGAGAGTTCTCGTACTGACATACTAAATCCCTCCGCAGGCCATAATTCCAGGTGCAGGTCCAGTGTGTCTAGCACCCACAGAAGTTGGTTGCAGGTCCTCAACTGGCCTCAATGTAACGAACACACAGCCATCACTGGCACCGAGGCGGAACAAGGTTTCAGCACAAAACACAACGGACCTCCTCCCTGTCCTCCAATGAGCTGTCGCTTCAAGCCACTGAAGTCACAAATGGCGGTGGTTGGGGTCAGTGGGATGCGCGCTACAGGGCGTCTGGCTCGGGGCTGGCTTTGAAGTAATCTATATTTAATGCGATTTGGTCTTGACACCGTGGCTGTTATTTGAAGACGGATGTCGATGGTGTTGAGACAGCAAAAAGCCACAGATTTATTTTCAGTTCCTTTATTGAAAAGGTGCCGTTAGCGATTTCGCATCATCACGATTCATCTTCAGACGGTTTTCATGCTTTAATTAGAACATGTGGTGCGCTTTTTTACGGATTAATTGTCCTAAAATATAAATAATACATAATTGTAAGCACGCCACACAGATGGTTGCGTTACAGATTTGCATTGGATGAGACTTACGTGAAATGTCGGTTTGGAGTCTTTGTTTCCATAGTTTTCGCCCAATAGATGTGAATACATTCTCACTGCGTTCTTATCGTTGTGCATGTAAATTATTCTCAGTGAACGCTTTAAATTCGTCACAGAATAGATTTCTAACATGTAACAGATGTTTTGATGGATACAGAGTCCTTACAAACATATGTGTGTCAAAGACCGGATGGTCAGCCATGCAAGTGCCGACAACGCTTAACTCCGGTGATCTGACGGGAAACTGTACAACCGCTGCGGCAAGGCCGTTGGGAAATCAAAACTCATGCTCTAATTTTTAAAAAAGCTGTGATTGAAGGTCTACAAAGATGACATCTTCCTAATAAAGGAAGCTCTAAACAACTAATTCGACAGTGGAGAATTTTCATACACCTTCAAAAATTTAAGGAATTTTTTGATTTTTGGATGAGTTTTGGAAACTTCCGTACTGTAACAATTTCTATAGGCAGCATACATTATTAAGGCATGTAAAAAGCAGCAGTACCGTGAAACTGAACTTACTGTACCGTTCCATATATTTCTCATTAAATTTTCGGTACAAGAGAATTAATAGCGAGAGTGTTTTTACTCGGCAGAAATAAATCAGTAGGTAACAAGCAGGAGCCGGCCGGAGTGGCCGTGCGGTTCTAGGAGCTACAGTCTGGAACCGAGCGACCGCTACGGTCGCAGGTTCGAATCCTGCCTCGGGCATGGATGTATGTGATGTCCTTAGGTTAGTTAGGTTTAATTAGTTAAGTTCTAGGCGACCTCAGAAGTTAAGTCGCATAGTGCTCAGAGCCGTTTGAACCATTTAACAAGCAGGAGAGAATGGACCAAACGGTGTTTGTTTATATATTTATTGATTTTGTTTCCCTGCATCCTTTCCCTTGTGCGACCTGTGAATAAGAGATTATGTGAAATAGCAGAAAGCTTTAGTCAGAGGTTGTAGCATTGGATGAGTAGTGTGGTTCTGTGGTAGGGTAGTACCAAACCCTAAAAGTGAACAAGTCTGGCAAAGGCAAAGTGTGCAAGTCGGGTGAGAGAGGTTGCGAAGGCACGAGTATAGGCTCTGTCAGGTTGGCGAAAGCACCCTGTCCACCCCTGCTTTTGAACGTGCAGTGGTTAGGTGATGTGGCGCGCAGGGGTCTGGTTCCTGGGTAGCGGCGCTGTATACACGTTGAAGACTTAGCTCTCGATTTAATGGTAATATTATCAAAGGTATTACAGTGTTTCAAATATATTCGCTACTAAGGCCCAGATGTTGAAGTCAAGTGTGAGATTACCACGAAACCCCCATAAGTTAGTTTATGTTCGTAATTTGTTTAAATTTCAGTAAGAACTTAGCGTTTGTGCCTTGGTCAGGCACGCACCATGGGCCTTAAGCACATGGTCGTATTATTGCTCTGTGCGTAACAGAAGTTAACTAATTTAATGTATTTTAATGTGGTGTTTCTTTCACAGTGATATTTTGGGGGATTTTTTTTTTTTTTTTTTTTTTTACTTCTGATATGTTTTGTTTGTGTACTTGGTTTCCCTCCGCATGGTCGGTTGGAGCCACCACGCCATTAGTAATGTGAAGTTTCATTCCAAAAATTTACAGTAGCTTCACTACAGTTTTGTATAGCTCTGTTCCGAAGTAGTAAATTTGTGCAGAGAATAAGAACTCTGAATCATGCAATGTGCGCGTATTCACTTTGGCGCGGAACTTTGTCAAGGATCCTTAATAGAAAGGTGGGCCACAGCAGTACATACAAGGTACGGATAAATAATTATACGGTTCTGCTTGACTGTAAGATAAGGAAGAAATAATCTTGTGCCTCATTTTTTTTCCATTTCTGTTGGCTACTCCAACAATGCCACGTGTTAACTAGTATCAAGGTAATAATTAGTAAATGTTTCTTGTGTCTCCCATAACTATTTGATTTGCTTACAATGAAGTGCGTTACATAAAATATACCGGTCAAACTCTTGTATCTATGGAAAATTTCAGATTTTAATGCCTATTGATGGGATTGAGGCTTGCAAAATTTTCCCGCCGTATAATAGTAAATGTTCTTGCGCCCCCAGCTCAGTAACGTAGTATTGTTTCGGAACGCAGGATTAAACCAAAATTGGTAGTTATAGTGAAGTAGACATCTTGCTACACCTGTTCGTCGCACGTTTTAATGAAATTTAAAATATTTAGGCAGATACTCTGCCGCCCTGACAGACATCAATTGTACTGTCTTTTGCTGGACTTGTTCTGCGTGATCTATAGTAATTAAATGTAATATCAATAGAAGGCACTGCCGGCCAGTGTGGCTGTGCGGTTCTAGGCGCTTCAGTCTGGAACCGCGTGACCGCTGCGGTCGCAGGTTCGAATCCTTCCTCGGGCATGGATGTGTGTGATGTCCTTAGGTTAGTTAAGGTTAAGTAGTTCTAAGTTCTAGGGGACTCATGACCACAGATGTGCTCAATGCTCAGAGCCATTTGAACCAAGCCAATAGAAGGCATGGGTTTAGGCATAATAATGTGCATGCATAAAATTCCACTGAAGCCAGGCCTGCGCTCCCCTTATTCCTCTTTACATAATTACGTGGCGAAAGTAAGTCCTGTCGACTAGAGGGACCAGTTGTGATGATGTATAATATGAGAAGCCCTGCTGTTGCATAAGAATGGGCACTAACTATTCCAATAGATACATGGCTAATTGTTCAAATGCAACAGGTAGTCAATAGATATCAGTTAATCTAGATTCTCGACTGATGATTTCCTCCCTTTATCACTGACAACATAAAGAGTAGGTGAAACCTAAAGTACCCAAAAGTTCCTAACAAAATGGAAAATAGGTGTGACAAAATATTCGTTAGAGATGACAGCCAAACACCCACAAATTAGTCCCTACCTCAGTCCAATGCTGGGTCGACAAATGAAAATATAGATAACAGCTCTATGCTCCATATTAAGCCCTGCGTAGGTGAGTTATGTAGTGGTTATAAAGAATGCCTTGTCCGTTGATTTCAAGTTTTTACCGGTTCGTAAACCCACATGCTAGAAATTATTAATGCTCCAACAGTAACAAGCAGGGGCCTGTAATTTCGTGGTGCACACGAATTTGTTAAACCAGTACTACAGAGGTTAACTTGCTGATGCAGTAGGACACGATAAGCAACTGTAAACATCCTGCACGGTCGAATTTCATCAGTACCATCGGTAGGCTGGTTGCGCTGCAACCGGGATTAATAATCCGGATCGAGGTTCCGCAAACACGTAATGAGGCAAAAGAGAACACAAGCGAAACAAGCAATCAGTACGGTGAATTCCTGCCTTTGGTAAGATAATTAAGAAATAACAATAAAAGTTTATATGAGTCATTAGTACAAACAATTTGTTTATGTGGAGAAGAATTTTAGGAACTGACAAAACAATAAAGAAGAAGTGGTTGAATCTGTACAAATGCTTTTCCCGGTAAATTGTAGAGTTTCAAGGCAACAGAAGGTTCCGAATAAACACACCAGGAAACGAGTGAATACTCTCGCGTACGTCATCGAAAAGGCGGAAAAACAATGTTGAAAACGGTATGGGCATGTGACGAGATTGGAGAATAAACGACAGCCGAAAACAAATATTTGTTTGGCAGCCTCCATGCAACAGAAAATGAGGAAATCTCTTTGCAGAGTTCAAAAATCAGCGATGAAAATTGAAAGACGATTTATCAAGGATCGAGACACTCTGTTATACGTTGGAAGAAATGGCCGCAAGAGATGTAAACATCTTTCAAATATACAGATAGTTCGATTCTTTAAATGTTTACTGATGTTTACAAGTGGCCAAACTAACAAAAACAACCTCGAAACCTGGGCGTGCTCCCCTAGAAGAGAAAACAAGCAGAAACATTTACACTGAAACTGGTACACTTGCATGATATCATGTAGGGCGCCCGCAACCACGCAGAAATGCGGCAACACGACGTGGCATGGATTCGACTAATGTCTGAAATACTGTGGAGCGAATTGACACCAAGAATACTGCAGGTCTGTCCATAAACCCGTAAGAATACGAGGGGGTGGAGGTCTTTTCTGAACAGCACGTTTCGAGGCATTCCAGATACGCTCAGTAATGTTCATGTCTGGGGATTTCGGTGGCCAGCGGAAGTTCAGCTGATTCAGATGGCTCTCAGCACTATGGGACTTAATACCTGAGGTCATCAGTCCCCTAGACTTAGAACTATTTAAATCTAACTAACCTAAGGACACCACACACATCCATGCCCCAGCGGAAGTGTTTAAACATAGAAGTGTGTTCCTGGAGCCACTCTGTAGAAATTCTGGACGTAGGGGGGATCGCATTGTCCTACTGTAGTTTCCTAAGTTCGTCGGGATGCACAATGGACATGAATGGATGCCGGCGATCAGACAGGATGCTTACATACGTGTCTCTTGTGAGAGTCACATCTAGACGTATTAGGGGTCCCATACCACTCCAATTGCACACATCTCACACCTTCATCAGCTTGAACAGCCCCTGCTGATATGCAGGTTCCATGGATTCATGAGGTTTTCTCCGTACCCGTACAAGTCCATCCGTTCGATACAATTTAAAACGAGACTCGTCCGACCAGACAACATGTTTCCACTCATCAACAATCCAACGTCGGTATAGACGGACCCAGGCGAGGTGTAAAGCTTTGAGTCGTGCAGTCATCGAGGTTACACGAATGGGTTGTTGTTTTTTTGGGGGGAGGAGACCAGACAGTAAGGTCATCGGTCTTTTGGATTAGGGAAGGACGGGGAAGGAGGCCGGCCGTGCCCTTTCAAAGGAACCACCCCGGCATTTACCTTGAGGGATTTAGGGAAATCACGGAAAACCTAAATCAGGATGGCCGACGCGGGATGGAACCGTCGTCCTCCCGAATGCGAGTCCAGTGTGCTAACTACTTCGCCACCTCACTCGGTTACACGTTTGGGCCTTCGGCTCCGGAAGCCGACATCGATGATGTTTCGTAGAGTGGTTCGCATGCTGAAATTTGTTGATAGTCCAGCACTGAAATCTGCAGTAATTTATGGAAGGGTTGCACTTCTGTCACGCCGAACTGTTCTCTTCTGTCCTCATTGTTCCAGCTGTTGCAGGATATTTTTCCGGCCGCCACGATGTCGGAGATTTGATATAATACCTGACTCCAGATATTCATCGTACACTCGTGAAACGGTCGTAACACAAAATCCCCACTTCATCGCTATCTCGGAGATGCTGAGTCCATCGCTCGTGTGCTGACTATAAGATATCGTCCAAAATAATTTAAATGTTGATAAGCTGCGATTGTATCAGCAGTAAGCGTTCAAAAAACTGCGCCAGACACTTATTGTCTTATGTAGGCGTTGCCGAACGCAGTGTCGTATTCTGCCTGTTTACGTATCGCTATACAGGGTGTTACAAAAAGGTGCGGCCAAACTTTCAGGAAACATTCCTCACACACAAAGAAAGAAAATATGTTATGTGGACATGTGTTCGGAAACGCTTACTTTCCATGTTAGAGCTCATTTTATTACTTCTCTTCAAATCAAATTAATCATGCAATTGAAACACACAGCAACAGAACGTACCAGCGTGACTTCAAACACTTTGTTAGAGGAAATGTTCAAAATGTCCTCCGTTAGCGAGGATACATGCATCCACCCTCCGTCGCATGGAATCCTTGATGCAGCCCTGGAGAATGGCGTATTGTACCACAGCCGTCCACAATTCGAGCCCGAAGAGTCTCTACATTTGGTACCGGGGTTGCGTAGACAAGAGCTTTCAAATGCCCCCATAAACGAAAGTCAAGAGGGTTGAGGTCAGGAGAGCGTGGAGACCATGGAATTGGTCCGCCTCTACCAATCCATCGGTCACCGAATCTGTTGTTGAGAAGCGTACGAACACTTCGACTGAAATGTGCAGGAGCTACATCGTGCATGAACCTCATGTTGTGTCGTACTTGCAAAGGCACATGTTCTAGCAGCACAGGTAGAGTATCCCGTATGATATCATGATAACGTGCTTCATTGAGCGTAGGTGGAAGAACATGGGGCCCAATCAAGACATCACCAACAATGCCTGCCCAAACGTTCACAGAAAATCTGTGTTGATGACGTGATTGCACAATTGCGTACGGATTCTCGTCAGCCCACAAATTTTGATTGTGAAAATTTGCAATTTGATCACGTCGGAATGAAGCCTCATCCGTAAAGAGAACATTTGCACTGAAATGAGGATTGACACATTGTTGGATGAACCATTCGCAGAAGTGTACCCGTGGAGGCCAATCAGCTGCTGATAGTGCCTGCACACGCTGTACATGGTACGGAAACAACTGGTTCTCCGGTACCACTCTCCATACAGTGACGTGGTCAACTTTACTTTGTACAGCAGCAAATTCTCTGACTCTGACATTAGGGTTATCGTCAACTGCACGAAGAATTGCCTCGTCCATTGCACGTGTCCTTGTCGTTCTAGGTCTTCCCCAGTCGCGAGTCATAGGCTGAAGTGTTCCGTGCTCCTACGACGCCGATCAATTGCTTCGAACGTCTTCCTGTCGGGACACCTTCGTTCTGGAAATCTGTCTCGATACAAACGTTCCGCGCCACGGCTACTGCCCCGTGCTAATCCATACATCAAATGGGCATCTGCCAACTCCGCACTTGTAAACATTGCACTGACTGGAAAACCACGTTCGTGATGAACACTAACCTGTTGATGCTACGTACTGATTTGCTTGATGCTAGTACTGTAGAGCAATGAGTCGCATGTCAACACAAGCACCTAAGTCAACATTACCTTCCTTCAATTGGGCCAACTGACGGTGAACCGAGGAAGTACAGTACATACTGACGAAACTAAAATGAGCTGTAACATGGAAATTAAGCATTTCCGGACCCATGTCGACATAACATCTTTTCTTTATTTGTGTGTGAGGAATGTTTGCTGAAAGTTTGACCGTACCATTTTGTAACACCCTGTATTTGAATACGCATGCCTACACCCGTTTCTTTGGGGCTTCACTGCAACAGACAAGACGCGAGCCAAGGATATACAGTCAGAGGGACTGGAACTCCTTGGCAACAGACAGTAAACTGTAGACAATGTGTGATTAGTAAAACTGGTATAACTGAACAATAATGCTACAGATGTAAGAAATAGCCCTGAAAATTACATCGCATTAGGACACGCGAAGTAATGTATGATCTGCACTTGGGTGGAGAAGTTCGCGACAGCCGAAACGCGAGTAATCCAGCGGCGACCCGCGGGCTGTGTTTTCGTTGTTCCAGACTGCCCCCTCTGACGCCGCCGCGTCCACTCTCTTTTGGTGCAAAGATTAGGCAAATTAAAGCGGAGAGCCGAGCCGGCCCGCCCCGCCCCGTGACATACTGCTTTTAATTATATCACAATGGGGGCCGCGCTGCAGTATTAATGAGCGCGTGTCGGTAAGCGGCTTACACGCGACCCGCGGCCCGCACGCACAGTGGACGGTCTGGCCGGCAGGCGGGCAGCCCGGTAACGAGGCCAGCGGCCTGCGCGACTTGTGGCCGACCGAATACTCTGCTGCCGTGCTGTGTTGTTAGCAGCGGATCAGCTGTGCGCGAAACCAGGACGCAAATGCATACTGCGACGCCAAGAATCTGTGTGTCCCATCCCCTCCCTCTCCCCCCCCCCCCCCCCAAGAGTGGCCATTTTTTTGTGGTTAAAGTCGTCTTGGATTTCTTTACGCATAACGATGTTTCGACTACACTTCCATCGTCAGGTCAAAGCTTAGAAGTTTTAAAACAACGCCTAGTGCCAATTGACCAGAAAGTCGTGCCACAGTAGAAGACAAAGAGTCTGGACTTATGACTATCAGCTGTAATCAGCTATGGGAACAACATGGTAATGAAGGACTATCTTTTCAACTGGATGAATCCGTTAGCAGCTGCCATCCCTTCTCTCATGACGATGCCCCTGAAACAAAGTACTGAGTTCTGGCGAAAGACTCAAGTTTCCGGTTTTTCTTCTTAACATATTTCAATATGTCCCATTTCAACGCAGCGTTCCCATGTGGTTTACAGTTTGAAAAGTGACACATTTTTCTCGTCTCTCCTAAATGCCTCTTATCCACTTCTGAATTCATCACCTACCCAGTTGTAATCTTCTGAACCAATACTTGTGCTCGTCAAAAAGATTTTTTTTCTTAAAGCTAAATGCTTATCCTGGTCAAGTAGAATGTCTATAGTTAGATGACAAAAACTTCTACTCGATTGCTGTGTTGTTAGCAGCTGTACGCGAAACTAGGACGCAAATGCATACTGCGACGCCGTGAAACTGTGTGTCCCATCCCTCCCCCTTCCCCCCCCCCCCCTCCCAAAGAAAAACAAAACAAAACTGAGTGAGTTGGAGGGTAAGTACGTGTAAGAGACTCTTTTGTGATTAAAGTCGTCTTGGATTTCTTTATTCATAACAATGTTTCGGCTACATTTCCATCGTCAGGTCAAAGCTTAGAAGTTTTCAATAACCTCTACTGTCAGTTGACCAGGAAGTTGTGCCACAGTAGAAGAAAAAGAGTCTGGAATAAAGAATTTCAGCTGCAGTCAGCAACGGCAACAATATGATAATGAAGGACTATCTTTTCAACTAGATGAATCCGTTTGAAGCTGCCATCCCTTCTCACATGGCGATACCCCTGAAACAGTGTTGAGTTGTGGTGAAAAACTCAAGTTTCTATTCTTCTTATCATGTTTCAAAATGTCCCATTTCAACACAGCATTCCCATGTGGTTTCCAATTTGAAAAGTGCCCCATTTTTCTCGTCTCTCCTTAATGCCTCATATCTACTTCTGAATTCATCGCCTACCCAGTTGTAATTTTCTGAACCAATATTAGCGTTGGACAAAAAGATTTTTATTTCTTAAAGCTAAATGCTTTTCCTGGTCTAGTAGAACGTCTAAAATCAGAGGACAAATACAAAAAAAGATTTTTTTCTTACAGCTAAATGCTTTTCCTGGTCAAGTAGAACGTCTAAAATCAGAGGACAAAAACTTCTACCCGATCATTCAAAAATGGCTCTGAGCACTATAGGACTTAACTTCTGCGTCATCAGTCCCCTAGAACTTAGAACTACTTAAAACTAGCTAAACTAAGGACACCACACACATCCATGCCCGAGGCAGGATTCGAACCTGCGACCGTAGCGGTCGCGCGGTTCCAGGCTGTAGCGCCTAGAACCGATCGGCTCGATTCTTCGGTGACCCCCATTCTCCATATCTCATTTGAAATTATGAACCAATTAATTAAAGTCCTACGGGAAGATGGCGATGCTTAGAATTATGCAACAAGTAGGTTTCAGAGAGTATCAGAAACCAATATGCAAGAAAGCGTTTTCGTCGGCTCTGACATTTAGAAACTAACGAAAGACGAAACATTCGAAGATAAAATTAAAACCATTGACACACTGGCTTGGTCAACCTTTAATGAAGCTTTCAACAATTTTCTCGGCAGTACAAAAATCGTAATCACGAGAATATTGTAAGAAAAATCCTGTAATACTTCGGTATTGGGGGGCCTCAATGAGTTTGAATCTGCATTTCCTGGGTTCCCAAGACTGCTTTCCTGCAGAAACTCTCTATGCTGTGAGTGAGAACCAGGGAGAAAAGTTCGTTAAATGATTAAAGAGATGGAACGAAGATATCTGGACCAACAGGATAGCCGACTATTGCTGGTGTAAGGAAGAGACGTTCAGATTTATGTCGTTGTATTAGTACTAAAGAACATAATACTATTTATATGGTTATCAGTGCCTCATAATAACACGGTTTTTAAGAAAGTTCTTTTTGAATGAAGGTGATTACTATGACTTTTATCAATCGTTTCTTTGTGGAAAAGCCTTACATGATAGACAGAAACCCTTGGCATTTATGAGGATAGTGTATCAAATAACATTAAGATCGCCTAAAATGATTTTAAAAATTTGCAAAGAATAATTATGTAGACCTATGTTATTAACACAGTAAACAAAAGTTGTAACACAAAAAACTTTTTGCGAGCTGACAACATTAATAAGTGAAATAATTTTATTCGTACCTTGATGAAAGTGACAGTCGTACTATGGAGCCGTTGACGGAACACTAGTATTTTATTGTGTTTTCACAGCCAGAGTTATTCCTTAAGTGTTTCGAGCTAGCCTGTTTACAAGTTTACGTTTGTTCGACGACACCTGAATTCACCACTGTGTGTGCTTCGGTACGGATGTGCTTAGGTTTACTCGTGTAGCAACATCTGTTGAGAGTGTGATTCTAATAAAAGTGAGTTAAGTATGTTACTGAACACAGGAAAGTAAACACACGTCTTCACGCAACTGGTTTACGAAACCCGAGTTAAGCGTTTGCACGATGCATTAGCTCTACCACTAAAGCCTTAACAGCAGCAGGACGGATACATTATCACGACACCTCACCAATCTTGCTGGACAGGAATTGTTTTACTGACAGATGTGTAGAATGAATAATTTCTCTGGAAAGATTTGTGAAACAGATGGAAAGCTCTGGCTTGCACAAGAATTGCATGGTCACCGGTTGAACCTTATTGTAACGATTTATGAGTGATCTTCTTCAAACTGTAGTAAAAGCGAGAATCACAACATTCAAGAAAGACTAGGCCCTTCCTCTCTTTAATCAAACAATTTACCACACGCTCTAACTGTCATGAAAGAAGTAGTTCAGTAATGTTACGCGTGGCAAACAGCAATTAAAGAGTCGGAATGTCTACTGAATTCGACCATGAGCAGTAAAGGCGACACACTCTTTCTTTTTCATCTCTTCAATGAGCCATCAATCACGCGGATAAATCAGACTGCAAGGACGGCAATTAACGTCAGTACAATTGCTTTTGGAGCAGCTCGTAAACACAAAGTATAATTTACTGCTGCTTTCCGCGCTCGAGGCACTATCAGCCCTTTTTATGTGAAGTTGCAGTCGTCTGTAAAAAAGCTCTCGTGACCGACTGGCTGTCAGATAAAAACGCTAAAACGAAGCCTGTTTCTGTTATCTGCAGACCTCTGACACTAAATGCTGAAAGATGGATACCGAAGAGACAACCTGGTGTGACTGAATCCTATCTCTAATGCCACATGTGTAGCACAGTTTGCTTTTCTCCGATCCACACCAGTCACTTCGACAGCCTCTGGTTATTTGTACACTGTGAGTTGCTTCCAGTGTGACCCTTTCCGTGCTCGGCTCCCGTTAACGAGACGGCAGCGAAAGTAGCAACTCGTTTCCGAGAGGTCGATCTAAACAAAGTACAGCCATACTGAGAGCGTTAAATTAAGTCACACACAACAAAATTAATCGGCGATGTACACTGCAGAATTGGGCAATTACGGCGTAGCATGTACTACTTTGAAAAACAGGTCCACAATTACAGATCTGCATCGCGAGATATATCTACACGCTGACGAAGACGGCCAAAGAAGAAAATTGCTGAGTTATTAGTGCGTTTATGCTTTATCAACATGGAAGGCAGCGGCCGCTAGCAGGCGCATAATGAGAGCTTTTCATACTTTTATCTTTCCTTTGATCAACTTGTCACTAAAAAACGAATTTGATTAACTAGAAGAGTGTAAGCAAGAGATGTGTCTTAACTACTTTCGAAAGGAGCAAGAAAGAAGGTCCCATTGACACGAAAGATACCTGAGTAGAATTTCATTTGGATATTTATGACAAAAGAAATCATCTATAATGTAAAAAAAAAAAAATTTTAAAACCCATGCATGGGTATTCAGAGATGGCTTTGAACTCCATTCCTCTGTTATGCTCAGCAAGAAGTGATTTCAGAGTTGGTCAAATTAGAGCTGTGGAATCAAAATTGTTCCCCCTCATTCTTTTCGGTCATCTTCCAACTACACAAATTTTCAGTATTTCATTGCCCATGGTTGTAGAGAATATCGCAGCACCATCTTTTTATGCGCTGTCAGGTGCCGCCTCTAGCAGTTTACTGTTGCACAACAACGAACTACTGCTCCACTGGCTGTAATTACGCTGTCCATCGTGTACCATCTACATGTTAATTGTGTTAGTGGGTACACTGTCAACGTTCCAATCCCAGCGCTCCCTTCTCCGAACCAAAGACCTGGCCGAAGTGGGGTAGTTTTCGTGCCTCAGTCGTAAGTGCAACCACGTCAGGGGGGTATTTGTAGGAAGGCTAAACTACGTATGGATCTGGAAAAAAAACATCAGTTCTTTCAGTTGTACCAAGGACAAGAGTGAGGATCATTGAATGATTTAGCTTTTTATCGTTAACGACTATACACTGAGACGACAAAAATCACAGGATTACTGTTAACATAGTGTCAGACTTCCTTTCGCTCAGCGTAGTGCAGCGACTCGCCATGGCAAGCATTCAACAAGTCGCAGGAGGTTCCCTGCAAAAATAAAGTGCCTTGCTGCCTCTCTAGCCAGCCATAATTACGAAAGTATTGCAGGTGCAGGATTTTGCGCACGAGCTGACCTTTCAGCTATGTCCCATAAATATTCGATGGGATTCATGTCGGGCTGTCTGGGTGACCAAATCATTCAAAATGGTTCAAATGGCTCTGAGCACTATAAGACTTAACATCTGAGGTCATCAGTCCCCTACAACTTAGAACTACTTAAACCTAACTAACCTAAGGACATAACACACATCCATGCCCGAGGCAGGATTCGAAAGCGCGACCGTAGCGGTCGCACGGTTCCAGACTGAAGCGCCTAGAACCGCTCGGCCACACCGGCTGGCTGACCAAATCATTCCCTCGAATTTTCCAGAATGTTCTTCAAACCAAACACGAACAACTGTGGCGCGGTGATATGGCCCATTGTCATCCATAAATATTCCACCTTGTAATTAAAGCTGTAGGGACGGATCGTGAGTCTTGCTTGGGTAGCTCAGTTTGCAGAGCACTTGCCCGCGAAAGGCAAAGGTACCGAGTTCGAGTCTCCGTCCGGCACACAGTTTTAATCGGCCAGGAAGTTTCACATCAGCGCACATTCCGTTGCAGAGTGAAAATTTCATTCTGGAATGTCACCGTTGCTTGCTACAAATAGTCTCCAGCTGGGCGAACATAGCCATTTCCAGTCAATGATCGTTCAGATGGACCAGAGGATCCAGTCATTTCCGTGTAAATATAGCCCACACCATTATGGAACCACTACCAACTTGCACAGCTCCTTTTTGTCAACTTGTGTCCATGGTTTCGTGGGGTTTGCGCCACACTCGAGACCTACCACCAGCTCTTACCCACTGAATTCGGGACTCGTCTCAGCTGGTCACGGTTTTCCAGTCGTAAAGGGTCCGACCGATGTGGTCAGGAGCCCAGAAGAGCAGCTGCAGGCGATATCGTGCTGCTAGCAAAGGCACTCGCGTCGGTCGTCTCCTTCTAGAGCCCGTTGTCGCAAATTTCGCCACACTGACCTAACAGATACATTCGTAGTAGGCTTGGTTCAAATGGCTCTGAACACTATGGGACTTAACATATATGGTCATCGGTCCCCTAGAACTTAGAACTACTTAAGCCTAACTAACCTAAGGACAACACACACATCCATGCCCGAGGCAGGATTCGAACCTGCTACCGTAGCGGTCACGTGGTTCCAGACTGAAGCGCCTAGAACCGCACGGCCACATCGGCTGGCCATTCGTAGTATGTCCCACATTGATTTCTGCGGTTATTTCACGCAGTGTTGCTTGTCTGTTAGCACTGAAAAGTCTACTCAGACGACGCTACCCGCGAATGGTGAAAGTACAAATGTCGGTCGTTAAGTGTAGGTCGTCGACCACTGCCTGAAATGTGGTAATCTCGACACACGCTTGACACTGTGGACATTGGGATACTGAATTCCCTAATGATTTCCGAAACTGAATGTTCGCTGCATTTAGCTTCAACTACCATTTGGCGTTGAAAGTCTGTTAATCCGCGCCATAATCACGTCGGAAACCTTTTCACGTGATTTATTCACCAGACTACAAATGACACCTCTCCCAATGACTGGCCTTTTTAAACCTTGTGTATGCGATATTACCACCATTCGATATATTTGCGTATCGCTATCGCATGAAGTTTGTCACCTCAGGTTAGCCTTGCTGTGTTGGTAATGTGGACAAATGAAAGCAAGGGGAAATTACAGCAGTTATATTTTCCGAGAGCATGTAAGTTTTAGATGCGTTTTGCTATTAGCACAGTAAAATAAATGATGAATGACAGAAGTTGAGAGGATGTAAAACACAGACTTTCAAAACAATGAAAATCGATTCTGAGAGAGAGAAATTTATTAATAACAACAACAAATTTATCTTCTAGGAAGCCTTTTCTAAAGGTACTTGCGTAGAGTACAGCCTTCTAGGAAACAGAAACAGTTCAGACGAGAATGGAAGGTATCGAAATGTGGTGTTAAAGAAAAATGCTCAAGTTAAGATGGGTTGAGGGCATTACTAATGACGAGTGACAGAATGGAACTGGGGAAAAAGCAATGCAGACCACAACTCAACCAAAAGGAAGGTTCAGTCGACTGGGCACGTCCTAAGGCATCAAGGAATCGTCAAACTGATAATGAAAGAAAGTGTGAGCGTTAGAAATTGTACAGTGCTACTAATGCTTCATCCCAGTAAGCGGTTACTGAAATGTGTAAGTTACAGTATTTAGGCCGAGATGAAAGTCTTGCACAGGATAAACCAGCGAAAAAAACTGCATCAAAACTGTGTTCGGTGTGAAGACAACAACAACCGCAAGTGTCACATTTGTTTACCTCTGCATCCACGTACTTACACGATTTATCAGACTAAAGACAGGCAGTATTAAGATGCGCTACTCTTAGCGGTGTGCTCTTCTCCTGCAATTACACATTACATAATATTAAATGTAGTAAGAATTGCCGGGGACCGCAAAGTGTTTGAGTGAGCGATATTATTCGAAACGTGTTGTATGCTAGTGTGTCGTTTGTTTGCTTCAAAATTCATTAAACTAATTATCTTTCAGTTCTTACACATCATTTGAGATTAATATAATCTATGTGCCCCAATTTTCACGCTGCTGTTATAGAGACGGAATAAAACGCGAGAGAAAATATCTGCTCAAGATACTTACAAGCGATGCGGTGAATAACGACTGAAGTTTCGTGCTGTCGTATGTAGGGATGTCGCAACGTAAGAATGTTACAGTGAAATACAGACGGACAGGAGGATAAACCCCTGGGACTGAGAACGAAGAATAAAACTAGTTGGCGAGAAAGATGCTGAACTGGGCTTTACTGGGAAAATAGTAATTAAATGTGAATCGTGAAAGTTTGTGGTAGGGAGGGCATTGGACTAGGGTAGTAACTGCAGCTGTGTTAACTGCACTTCTTCGGTGGTGTAATGGCTGTCACACCTACCTAAGAAACAAAGGGACCTGGGCTCGACTCCTGACATTGACACAAGCTTTAATTCAGCTTTTGTCATTATCGTAGCTCATCAGATCGTTTCATGACAACAGCCCGTTAGTCTGGTCCCTGTACAAGGTAAAATAGAGAAAGAGGATATCCAAAGAGGAGTTTCTCATTTCATCAAGAATTCGTTAAGTCAGCACTAGGTGATTATAAAATTGCAGTAACCGACAATATAGGGGTGGTATTCTGCATCACAAAGAGGTTAACTATTCAAACTCCGACAGCATAGCTTACAATAAGAGTCGACAGGTGCATTGTTTCATGTAAGTCAGCGGGTTTTAGTGACATAACTAGCGGTAAAATAACTAGGCTGATAGTCCGTGTCACAGTCCTCTTCAGTACCTTCTAAACGACAGACTGTTCAGCTAACTGTGAAGACCAGGAAATCCTGAAGAAGATGCCAATAGAGTAATCCAAACGACGATCGTGTGCAAGAAATTAAAGATTATGGAAATCTGTCAAATAACGACATGGCTGGAGATCGTATCTGTTGTGTGAAATAAGTAGCTGCTGGTGTGCATGAAGCAGCCACAAATTGGTTTTTGGTTCCTTTATTTCAAACTGATACAATTCATCATCTGATGGCTTTCATGCTTTCGTTGATTGGTTGGTTGGATTCGGGGAGGGGACAAACAGCGAGGTCATCGGTCCCATGGGATTGGGGAAGGGTGGGGAAGGAAATCGGCCGTGCCCTACATTTGGATGAAGCGATTTTGGGAAATCACGGAAAATTTATATCAGGATGGCTGGACGCGTGCTTGAAGCGTCGTCCTCCCGAATGCAACTCCAGTGTGCTAACCCCATCCTTCCCTAATCCCATGGGACCGATGACCTCGCCGTTTCGTCCCTTCCTTCAAATCAACCAACTAGTCAGAACGTAGAACAGATAACAAGTGTCAGACCACACAGGTTGCCCTTAAGCGACCACGGAACTAGAGCACAGGTATTAAACATGACTGGAAGCGTTTAACTTCAAGAATAGAAACTACTGAAATTTGCAGATACGAGCACCATTGATCCAAAGTGATAATTACACTCAAATGAGTGTTAGGGTTAATGACGTTCAGGATGCCGATCCTCCTTAAAATGTACCGACCAAACTTCGGCCGGCAGAATTATCGAGCAAGAACGAAAAACAGCGCTTAATGTCGAAAGAGTAGAAACTTGTCACGCTAACCGCCACTAACATTTTTAACGCTCGCTAGATATGGAGCTCACCTTGGTTCCTGCATTAGACCGACGTCAGTCATGGAAGGTGTAAACTGTATTTCTACGCCCGCATCTCGTGGTCGTGCGGTAGCGTTCTCGCTTCCCACGCCCGGGTTCCCGGGTTCGATTCCCGGCGGGGTCAGGGATTTTCTCTGCCTCGTGATGGCTGGGTGTTGTGTGCTGTCCTTAGGTTAGTTAGGTTTAAGTAGTTCTAAGTTCTAGGGGACTGATGACCATCGATGTTAAGTCCCATAGTGCTAAGAGCCATTTTTTGTATTTCTACCAACCAAGGCAGCGGGGACCTCGCCAAAACGATCTGCAGTATGTGGTTTGGTCACATCGCAGACAAATCTTGAACGGGTGTCAAGTGACGCCCACTCACACCAAAGGCAACCAACAATCACGAACAAAATGGAAAAGAAGTATTTGCCAGTTCCCCGCTGACTTCCACACAAAGGCCCCCTGAGCAGACAGCCCAGCTGCAAGCTATTCATATTCTTAACCCTCTGACACCTACTAGCTACAAATGTGTACATTAAATTTTAATGTCCCTTAATTGGAACAGAAACATTTTTCCCAAGTGGAAAAGTTATGTACATACACAGTGTACATTAAGTCCGGGAACACTTTCAATTATTTATTGCACAAGAACTAAACATTGTATAGATGTCATACATATTGCATTTTAAAGAGAAACTCTGAATATTTTTATTACATACATTTTATATGCGAACCATGAGTGACCCGGCAGACGGCAATACAGTAATCGATTACTTGTCATAGCCGTCCCAGCATGGCATCGTCGACTGTGTCAGTCAGCTCCCATATTCTCTCCCAGAGCACTGTTACATCACGTGGTTGAGGCGGTACATACACCAGATCTTTAATATGTTCCCATAGAAAAGAGTCACACGTAGTGAGATCTGGTGATAGTGGGACCATTTCATGAAACAGCTGTCTCCATCTGTAGCACGGTCGATCCATCGATGCGGCAGCTCCGTGTTCAGGTACCACGAACTTCACGATGAAAATGGGGTGGAGCTCCATGCTTCTGAAAGACGGACGGAGAGTCCAATTGCATTTGAGACATCAGCCATTGCTGCACCTTGTCCGAGTAGGAATATCCAGTGACAGTGCTCTCGGCGAAAAAGAATGGCCCGTACAGTTTTCGACGTGACAAGGCACAAAAAACATTTACCTTTGGGGAATCACGCTCAAAGTCAATGCATTTGTGTGGATGCTTCGTACCACACATTCGACAGTTATGCCTGTCCACTATCCCATTGCTGTGAAAAGTGGCTTCATCGCTAATTGTTAAGCGATCAACAACGCCATTCCTATCCTCATTCAGTTGTTGCAACTGCGAACAAAACCCAAAACTCTTGTCTTTGTCGTCGCCATTGAGCTTCTGCACTAGCTACAATTTGAATGGTTTCAGAGACAGCTTCTGTTGCAGGACTTTCTGCATTGTCATTGGAGCCATTTCGAGTTCACGGGATGCACGACGCACCGATTTGTTTGGACTCCTTATGAATATCTCTCGTACGCGCTCCACATTCAATTCACTCACACTGGGACGTCCACTTCCCTTTGCCGGGCACAAGTAACCTGTCGTAATGAATTTGTTGCGCCAGTGGTAAATGGCCTTCTTTGTTGGTGGCTTCTTACCGTACTAGGTTGTAAGCATCCGCTGAACAGCTGTAGCACACTTGTTTTTCTCGAACTCCAACGCACAGAAAGATCGCTCCGCACCTGTACTCGCCATGTTTGCGACTAGTGCTGATTATCGGCAAATTACGTAACTACGCCATGGCGTTATACATGAAAAAAAACTTTCAGGGTTTCTCTTCAAAATGACATACGTTGACATAAGTATGATGTCTTTACAATGTTTGGTTCTTGTGCAATAAATAATTGGAAGTGTTCCCGGACTTTATGTACAGCCTGTATTTGTGAGTGTTCAGTCTTTGTATCATGTACAAGTACCGCCAACTGTTGGGCTTCACTATAAAAATATCGGCAAGTCATTGTAACAGTATGCAGAAGCTTGTGACTACCAGAATATACAGAAGTCGTTGGTTAGTTACATTCCACAGTATATATTTTGATAATTATTATTATTATTATATTGGATGGTAGTTACTGAATGACCAGTTTGTTTATTACAATAGTGAATATTTTAAAACTAGTTATTTTAGTCCACAAAAAGTTGCCGAGTGTACCAAGTATATTTTGAAAATGGGTAAATATTTTTGTATAAATTTTACATCTGAAATCATTAAAAAGATCACCTTGGAGAATTACAGCATGAAAGAAAAGATTTCTGCCTTCAGAAAATTTCGTGTGTGAAAGTGTTCCGCGGCCCTCGCGTTTCTGCAACGGGGCCACCAGAAGAGACACTCGAGAAGACTTAACTAAGAAACGCAACCAGGTTCAGCGAGTACCAGAACTGACATCAGAGCATGCGCATTGTTCAGGGGACCACTTTCAGTCTCTTATAAGAAACAGAAAAATGCACGCATAAATGCAATCTGAGTCGGGTAATACTCCCACCCCGAAAAAAATCCCAGACAGTACTTCCCGATTCTCATACTCTTTTTGGTTTTATCTGCAGATCAGGCTATAAATCTCGCAAATTTGTTATACAAAAGTAACATTTATTGTGAAAAAGGTAAATAACCTACAGAAATATTTGCTACAGCACTGAATGCAGCATATCTTCAAGACTTATTCCCGTCTAACACTTTTAGTTCCCGACGTTCCCGCTGCGTTTCATGTGCGAATGAGGTATTCCCACGGTCATAATGGAGTCGTATAATGATGCAGAGCGCGCGCATCTTCATCATGATTTCATGAATCGACATCCGCTAACAGAGTTAAATATAGCCGTATAATTAATTTATAAACAATCAGCATAACGTGTGTCTATAACTGTCAGTGATTCTATTAGCAATAAGTATGAATAAATTTGAATTTACTGCCATCATCACATAACAAACAGCACATCAGGTTTTCGCATATCTTCCTGTCCACATCTATTTCTCTACCGGTGTATAAAATAACTTAGTAATGCTGTAATTCATAAGATTCATTTCATTCTTCTGTATTTAATACCCTACATTTAATGCCAAATATGCATCAGTTTCCGAAATGCCACACCATTGTAAGGAATCGTTGTACCGCAGAACCGTTGACACGCATGTACTCTGCAAGTACTCTGTATTTATTTTCGTATGTTATAAGTAACTGAAAACTAATGGTGTCTATTGGTAATTTGTTTTGTGATCAATCGAAAGTCAGCCGCTGTGGCCGAGCGGTTCTAAGCGCTTCAGTCCGGAATCGCGCTGCTGCTACAGTTGCAGGTTCGAATGGTGCGTCGGCCATGGATGTGTGTGATGTCCCGAGGTTACTTAGGTTTAATTAGTTCTAAGTCTAGAGGACTGATGACCTCAGATGTTAAGTCCCATAGTGCTTAGAGCCATTTGAACCATTTTGAACTAATCGAAAGTGTTCAATAACGCAAACAAATACGTGTGATTGTAAAATTACAATCAACATTACGAGTGTGACTTGTTGGAGGAAAACCGTGAAAACAAACGGCCCAAATAGACACTTCACTTAAGTTGCTTTCTAATGTACGTCTGTAGAGCAACATTCCTTATTACATGTTCTTAACTGCCAATTATTGACTATCCACTAGCAACTGAGCCAGTAAGCTGATGCATCACGAATTTATTGTGTATGCAAAACAAGAAAGCCGCATGATGAACAAATTTAAAATGGTGACGATACTTTTCGATTACAGTTTCGTAAAGACAGTTTTTCGTAACTTTTGACAACATTACTCGTGGAGACCAGCGGTCTGGCTAAACGTACTTTAAAAATGGACATAACAGTTTCGACCACCAAGTTATTTATTTTCTTGGCACCCACTTTCGATCAGCCTCAGATCCTCATACCATGAGATAGTGCACTCCGCGAACACTTGTAAATCAACGAGCAGTTACAACACCCGCTCCATCAGCCGCCATCCCCTACCATCATGGTATGACGGTCTAAGGATGGTCACAAACTGAACGAAAGCGGTTACCACCCGAATAAATGTTTTGGCGGTCGAGACTGTTCGGGTCCATTTATAAAGTAATTAGCGCTTGGTTGCTGTACACCATCAGCAATTTAACTGGAGAGGATCTTGACACGGCATAGAAACGAGACGATTTTACCTTCATATTACACAGAAGCGCCAGAAACTGGTGTAGGCATGCGTATTCAAATACAGAGAGATGTAAACAGGAAAAATACGGTGCTGCGGTCGGCAACTCCTGTATACAAGTAAAACAACAAGTGTCTGGCTCAGTTGTTAGATCGGTTACTGCTGCTACAATGGCAGGTTATCAAGACGTGAGTTGGAACGTGGTGTTACAGACGGCGCACGAGCAATGGGACACAGCATCTCCAAGGTAGGGCTGAAGTGGGATTTTCCCGTACGATCATTTCACGAGTGTACCGTGAATATCAGGAATTCAGTGAAACATCAATTTTCCGGCATCTGAAAAAGATCCTGCACGAACGAGACCAACGACGACTGAAGACAATCTTTCAACGTGACTGAACTGCAAGGGCCCATTGATTCAGGTGCCGTGAACTTGACCCGGGATTTATATTCCAGTATTCTAGCTCACTAAGTGATGCCCAATCATCAAAATTTTAGTGATAAGTAAGCAGTGGACACTCTCGTTCTCCGAAGAAATAATTAGGAAAACAAAAAACTCGCTCTAAAATGAAAGATCGCATGGTATTGAAGGCCTTTACAACAGGGTACTAAATTTTTTGACAGATTACACCGCCATTTCACTATATATTACCGTACTGTTCTTCTGTACAATCTACATTTCTGCTTTTACGCCAAGACTTTTGTACCTGGTATGGTCTGACTTTACCAGATACCGCGTGTTAATGGTCTAAGAACTTTAAGCATTGTGCTCGATAATGGCGTAAAAGCCGAAATATAGATTACACTGAAGAAAAATACTGTAAAATATAGTCAAACGGCAGTGTATCCTTTCAAAAAATACTGTTTGACTGTGGCTCAGCACCATCGAAAACAAGAGTACTTAAAGGTTGCTCCCAAGAGATAAGTAAGATATTCAGTCACAAATTTAGAAGGACACTGAAACAGGATATTTCCTCATAGACTGAAATATGCTATTGTTAAACCATTCCATAAAGAGAGGAATAGTTCTGATACCAACAACTATAGTCCAATCTCACTTTTGACACCTTTCTCCAAAAGCCTGAAAGTTATGTATTCAAAAGTAGTTCCATATACTGGTAAAAAAGAAGTACTAATAAAATGTCAGTTTGGTTTACAGAAAGATTTTTCAACAGTAAATGCTATATATGCGTTCACTGATCAAATATTAACTGCTCAGAAAAACCAGACCGCAACCAATGGAATTTTTTGTGTTCTCTCAAAGGCATTTGACTATGTAAATCACAGAATTCTTCTAGATAAACTTCAGTATTGTGATATGAATGGTTTAATTCATATTTAACTGGAAGATTGCATAAGGTTGAAATAAACAGATAACAGCATGCTGAAAAATCAAGAAAGTGGTCCCACAAGTTCAGTCTTGAGTCCTTCATTGTTCTAAGCATATATTGAAGACGTGTCACTCTGTATTCACGAAGGTGCAAAGCTAGTTCTTTTTGCTGATGATACAAGTATAGTAATGACACCCAACAAACGAGAATTATCTGAGGAAATTGTAAATAACGTCTCTCAAAAAATTATTGAGTAGTTTTCTGCAAACGGATTCTCATCACAATTTAATGAAATACACTACTGTACAGTAAATGGGGTAACACCATCAATAAATTAGAGTCTGAACAGAATTTTGTAGCTAAGTCAGAATATTCCAAATACTAAGGAGCGTCCATTGATGAAAGACTGAATTGGAAGAAACACACTGCCGATCAACTCAAACGTTTGAATTCAGCTGCTGATGCTATTAAGGTTATTGCAAATTTTGTTGATAAATGTATCCATGAATTGGCTTATCGGGCTGAACTCATATTTTCCTGGAGTGATAAATACAAAAGCAGTCGACTGCAGATCTAATGAACAGTTTAGTCATCCGACGTCCATCCCTCAGATAGTGCCTGCAACTATTTTGAACAATGGTGTTAAACACTAATAGCGTTATCTCTTTGACACATTAAATTTTGTGTGTGGTGTGGCTGATGATTAATGACTTACGAAGTCATGTTTTTCCTCGGTACAGTTCACCAACGACTTTCTCATCTAATACTCTTCATAAACCGTTTTGTAACCCACAAGTAACTTAGAGAGATATCCGTAATAGCTCACCACTGATTGTTTACTGAATGGAACTCCCATGTACTGTGCGTCATATTTCTCAAACTATGTGTCTTCCAAGGATATAGTTTAGGAGGGACATTCAGTGGCATATGTGGTCACTGTTTGCTACGAGTGTTGTGCATACAGTTACTTCAAGGTGGCACTCGGAAAACAAGTCCTGTGTACTGGGGTGACCATTGTCGTCCGCCAATTATCATTTGTTGTTTCGAAGCTGTTGCGACTAAGTTTTGTATTGTCTGTACGAAAGCATTTGCAACTAGCTTCTGACATGTGAAAGGAATATCTCAGAGAGATGTATCCTCTTCATGAAAGAATCGTAATAGTGAAGGCGTACATGTCTTCCGGTTCACTTAAAGAAACGTGGGATATTTTTGCAAAGAAGTTTTCTGGCGTTTCCGTACCAACAAAGGGCTGTATACAGGATCTGGTGATATAGTAGCGTACTAAAGGGCGAGTTTCAAACGCAAAAAAGAATCGAGCCCCGTCCGTTCGTATACCTGCTGCGATCGCGGATATTTGAACACAAATGATCCAGAGTCCAAAGGAGTCCATATGTAGGTTGTCGTAACAAGTGCACGTTTAGCTTCATTCTTGTCAACGTCCTGTAGAATGATGTGTGTAAGAAGTGAAGGAGGAAGGTAAAGCAAAACGTGTGTATTACTGTACGAGGTAGCTATTGCAATCAATTGGAAGTGGAATGTTGGATCCGCTGCCGTATTTCATGAGTAGTGAAGCCTGGTTCCATTGATGCCACATGTGAATTCCCAGAACACCAGATACTGGCCAACAAACAATCCCGCTACGTTTAATGAGGAACCTCTTCACAGTGAAAAAATCGTAGTGTGATGTGTGGTGTCAGCAAACAGGTTTGCGGATCTCATATTTTTCGAAGAACAGTAAACACTGTTGTGGATATGCGAATCTTCGAGGAATTTTACCCCCATCCGTGAATGTACGCATGCCGTCTTCAACAGTATGAGACCAACTGTCAGCCTTCATGCGAATAAGTCTCGCGAATTCGTGAAAGGTTCACTGAAGAGATATGAGCTATAGATTGTGATTTTTATCTGCAGCCTAAAGGTGAAGGAGTACGAAAATAGTCCAATAACGTTAGAACCCCTCACGGACAATATTCGCTATCAAATTGTGAGAATCGAAGCGGTGGAGTTGCGCAAAGTGTACATTAACAAGATAGGGTGCGCGCAAAAATGCATTGAACAACAAGGAGGTCGTTCTCAGCGCCCAATGTAATGTAAAAGGCTACGTCAGTTTAGTAAATACAGACTTTTTCATCACCTTACTTGTTATTTCTTTATCATCTGCTTGTTGTTGCATCTCCTCGATGGAGGCAATAAATCGTGCGTATCTGACGAGTATTCTGAATTCGCGGCCGGTTTTTCATGCTCCAACATGTAGTTAAGAAGTAATAAATCAAAACGTCATATCTGATATTATGCTGAAGTTACACTACATTAACAGCGAAAAGGTAGTAAGTAATAAACTTCTTTCCTTTGATCATTTTGTGGGGGTGTTAACAAGAAAAGGTTTCGTATGAATTTTAAATAATGTGCATAATTTGTTAGGAGGCACTAAGTGCTCTCATTCTCAAACACTAGATGCAGTGCCGGCCGGGATGACCGAGCGGTTCTAGGCTCTACAGTATGGAACCGCGAGACCGCTACGGTCGCAGGTTCGAATACTGCCTCTGACATGTATGTGTGTGATGTCCTTAGGTTAGTTAGGTTTGAGTAGTTCTAAGTTCACAGAAGTTAAGTGCCATAGTGCTCAGAACCATTTGAACTAGATGCAGTGGGTAATTTGCACAACATGAGTTACAAGACCTCAAGAGATTCACACAGTTTCTAACTATAGAACTTGACTTATTGAGTTAAACTTTTAATATATATTTATAGCTCTTAATGAGTGGGTTATGATATAATTTTAAAATTTTAAATTTGGTCGACTGTAATATGAAATACCAAAAATCAGATTTTTGTTGCCGTTGAAGTCGTTAGGTAGCAAAGTGAACTGGGACCATGCCCCCAGATAGAACAAAACGGAAATTTAGGAAAAGAGAAGAGAAGTCTATTCTCAGTTCAAGATTCAGAACTATTAAAATCACGAACAACAACTAGGGACACTGGAAGTGAAACGAATTAATTCACAGCCACAAAAGACATTGATGATCCTTCAAAATTATAAATTTGTACTTTCAATACCTACAGAATATCAGCTGACGTCACTCCAAATCCTCTTCTATGCGGGCAAAAATCGCCGAAGGAAAAGTGCTACAGCGAAGGGGAAGAGTTTTCTTTCATTGTATTAATTTAACTTTTCCCTTAACAAGAAACATGAGTATAGTTTCTATGTACATCATAACGAGTGGAGTTAGAGAAAATACAAAAATCCATGCATTTGTAAGTAAACACAGATTTCAGTTTTTGGAAAAAAAGAGCGACACAAATAATATCAGAAGAAGGGGAAATAACATTTTGAGAGTGGAGAAACAGAATTCAGGCAGGACTTTACTATATTACTTCCTCTTTTCCAGTTCCGTGGAAAGAAAAAATATACGTTTGAGAAGAAATTTAATTTAAATAAAAAATAAGAAGAGAACTTTGCCTCGACAGACGATCCAGTTGCGTCAGCTAATTTATTTCAGTCTCCAGAAGATTTATAATATTTTAACCAACAAGATAAAAGGCACAGAAGGCAAGCCGCAGAGGCAACTGAGGTGAGCGGAGAAAAGCATTGCTGGAGGACCGAAAAAATCAAAAAAGGTGGTAGCATCTTTGATTAGTAATCAACACGTCCTGCAGTTACATCCCTACCGCTGCTTAAGTTCTGAATAAGAATCACCACCAATGGCACCCAAAGATTTTCGGCATCAGGAGTCACCCTCGTTTGGTCAATGGCTTTGTCAAACAGGCCGGATGAGCAGACAGAGATTCAGGACATTCTGTTGTGCTTCGGGTGGGACACAACTCTTAAAACACGGAACATTCAGATATGGATGGAAACCACTACATTAAAGACTCTTCAGGTGTATCCAGGACATGTGGCCTGTAATTGAAAAAGAGGCATGATAATCGCTCGACTGGCAAAAGATACCCGATAAGTCTCTCATTAGGGTCTCTGGGAGGTGACGGCCAACAACCAACGAAAGAGTCACTACTACGAGGCAGAGCGTGGATGTCAGAAATCTGAGGGTATTTCGCCTGTCTCATACATCCTGCACACCAGATGCCAGAGTTTTGTCATGGCTGGCTCTCCCAGGGCTACCAGTAGTTCTGAGGGTATATCGTTTACCAGCGGGGTCTTGTTTCGACTTATATCTTTCAAAACTCTGTCAAATTCGTCTCGCAGTATCATATCTCCCATCAGATCTTCATCTACGTCCAGTTCCCTTTCTATAATATTGCTTTCAAGTACATCTTCCATGCATAGATCCTCTGTATACTGTTTCCACCGTCCAGCTTTCCCTTCTTTACGTAGGACTGGTTTTCCATCTAAACTCTCGATACTCTACAGCTGCTTCCCTTTTCCCCAAAGCCCTCTTTAATTTTTCTGTAAGCGGTATTTATCATCCCTCTAGGAATCCTTACATCAATTTTGTCATCTAGCCATTTCTGCGTAGCCAATTTGCACTTTCTGTTAATCTCATTTTTAAACGTTTCCATTCCCTTTCGCCTGTTTCATTTGCTGCATTTTTAAATTTTCTCCGTTCATCGGTTAAATTCAATATCTTTTCAAGGACTTTTAGCAGGCCTTATCTGTTTACCTCTTTCATCCAACGCTCTCTTCACTATTTCATCTCCTACGGCTACTCATTCGTCTTCTACTGTATTCATTTCCCCTATTCTAATCAACTGTTGTCTAACGCTCTCCTTAAATCGCTCAACAACCTATGGTTCTTTCAACTTATCCAGTTACCATCTCCGTAATTTCGTACCTTTTCCAATTTTTTCACTTTAATCTACAGTTTATAACCAATAAATTGTGGTCAAAGTCCATATCTGCCTCTGGAAATGTATTACAATTAAAAATCAGATTTCGAAATCTCTGTCTTACTATTATACAATCAACCTGAAATCATCCGATGGGTCCAGGACTCTTCCACGTATAAAACCTTATTTTATGATATTTCAACTAAGTTCAGCGATGATTGGCCGGCCGTTGTGGCCGAGCGATTCTAGGCGCTTCAGTCTGGAACAGCGCGACCGCTACGGTGGCAGGTTCGAATCCTGCTTCGGGCATGGATGTTTGTGATGTTCTCAGGTTAGTTAGGTTTGAGTAGTTCTAAGTTCTAGGGGACTGATGACCTCAGATGTTCAGCCCCATAGTGCTCAGAGCCGTTAAATTATGCTCTGTGCAGAATTCTACCATGCGGCTTCCTTTTTCATTCCTTCACGCAGTCCATCTCCACCTAATTTCATTTCTCTCTTGGTTAAGCTATTCTGCAGTTCCAGTCTCCCATCACAATTAAATCTTACTTGAACCATCTGAATAATTTCTTTTATCTCATCATACATTTCTTCAATCTCTTCCTCGTCTGTGGAGCTAGTTTGCGTATAAACTTGTACTACTGTTATAGGCGTCGGCTTTGTGTCCATCTTGGCTATGATAATTCTTATACTATGCTATTCATAGTAGCTTACCCTCATTCCTATTTTATTTTTCATTATTAAACCCACTCCTGCATTATCCCTACTTTTCTTTGTATTTATAACCCTGCATTCAACTGAGCAGAGACCAGCCAGCGAGCTTCACTAATTCCCACTGTATCTAACTTCAACTTATCCCTTTTTAAATTTTGTAACCTATCTGCCCGATTAAGGGATCTATCATTCCACCCTCCGATCCGTACGATCTCCTGTTGAGGACATCCTCCTGAGTAGTTCCCACTTGCAGATTCGAATGGGGGACTGTTTTACCTCCCGAGTATTTTACCCAAGAGACGTCATCATCAATTAACCATGCAGTAGAACTGCATGCCTTTGGGAAAATTTATGGCTGTAGTTTGCCCCTGCTTTCAGCCCTTCGCAGTAATAGCGCAGCAAGGCCGTTTTGGTTGATGTTGCAAGACCAGATCAGTCAATCATCCAGACTGTTGAACCTCCAATTATTGAAAAGGCTGCTGCCACTCTTCAGACCCCTGCGTTCTGGTTGCACCTACTGTACGGCTATCTGTGTCTCTGAGGCACGCAAGCAACCCGTCCGACGGCAAGGTCCATGGTTCATGGAGGTTCATGTCATGATTACACAATGAAAAACTCTAGTGCTAGTGCACATTTCCTTTGTGGAATCTGGTTGTTGGTATTTCATCTTAGGCCCGAAGAACTTTCTATTTTCTAAAATTTATCCTCTAGCTGCGAGGTGTAACGTCAGAAGCTGTTGATTAGTTTCTGCACTACTTACTCTTCTAAACGCGAAAACTTTAAGGACGTTACTGACACAAACAACCGTAACAGTCCAACTATTTATTCATTGTCGTGCTAATGTCATCATACTGTGACATCGCCTGAAAATGAATGAAGATCACTGAATTCCGACGACGTGTCATTAAGGTAACAGGTGGTCTCCAATACCCTTTCGAGACAAAGTTTCACGATCATTGCCCATCGCGATGTTGAATGTTTCCTGATGGTGTTGCGGGCACGTAACGCAGTAAGGAAAGAATGTAAGTGGAGGAGAGACGAAGGGGCAGTCATCATAGCGAAGATATGGGCCGAAAATGCGGAAATACAACGATACATGTGGTTTTGACAAAGGGCACACTGTTGTGGTGCTGCAGCTGTAAATGAGAGTCTCTGTAGCGGCGATTCTGGTCGCCTGTTGGCCTACTGCTGTCGTGAGCATCTACGGGAAGTGGTTGAAGGATGATGTAATAACGAGTAGGCCGTGTGGTATTGGAAGACCACGTCTCATCACAAAACGTAGAGGTCGGAGTTTCCCCCATTGTGTAATACAGGACAGGCAGCGCTCAGTGCCAGATCTGACGACAGAGTACAATTCTGGTGCAGACACAAGAGTTTCAGAGCACACCGTTCAAAGGTAATTTTTGAGCATGGAGCTCCACATCACACGACCGCTACGTGTTCCTGTGTTGACCCTGTGACATCGTCATTTGTGACTGCAGTGGGCAAAGGACTACTGAATTTTCACGCTGGATCAATAAAAACGTGTCGCCTGTCGAATGAGTTGCATCAGGTCGATGGTTTTGTCCTTACATGCCGTCATCTAGGCGAGTGGCTGCACGAAAAATACACCGCGCTACAGATGCAGGTCGGTGAGGGGAAATTATATTATGGAGTTCACTGAGTTGGGCTTTCATGGGATCTGTGGTGGTAATCGAAGGGATCATGACAGTAGTGAACTACGTGAACATCATTGTGAACCATCTGCATCGCTTGGTACTTGCAAAGTCTTCCTCTACGGCGGTGACATATTGCAGCAGGATAATTGTCCGTGCTGGAAGGTTACAATCGTGCTACAGTGGTTTGGGGGACATTAGAGTGAACTCACACTGATATCTTGGGTAGCAAATTTGCCTGATCTGTAGGCAATGCAACACATATCGGGTGCAACCTGTGTGCCCGTAAACCGCCATCCCGTAATTTGCGGAAATTGCTTGATGTGTTTGAAAAGTGTGGACAACACAATGTTAAACAGATGGTCATGATGTTTCGGTTCATCGGTGTATATCACACTTCGTTTCTGGTAGTTATTCAGATATTTTTAAATTTATGTTACTTCCCTGTACGCCTTAGCGTAGTTGTTAATACTTTCGTCTGTGTCTAGGCGTTTGCGATGTCCTACACTTATATCTCATTCAAGGGAAATTCGTCCACTGCAGAAATCAGTCGGTCATTTTTAACTGTCGACTGTCAAAGGCTGACTGGATGAGTTTTCGCTGGTGATAAACTATCGAAAGGAACGAAGTTCGGACCTGCCATTTTATATCATATGAACGAAACACACGTGATACTGTAACGGACTTATTTGGTTTATGTCATTGTACTGTACATCTGCTACTACTACTAGTAGTTTAGAGTTCTGTAAAACATTAAGGAAGGCAGTATGTCTTTTGATTTCTTTTTGCGTTTTTTTCCTCTTATCTCATTTACCATTGCTTATCTTGGATTGCACTGATTTTGTGTCTATAGATGTTTGTAATGGAATTTTTTATCCAATATTAATTCCATATATGTATGTAATTTCGTTGCAATTTTAGGAGGTTTGGCCCTTTAGGAAGCGTAATATGTGTGAATAATGTTACTTAGAGACAGCTGAGGAGCGTTGTGAGCTGTTTGGTCGTGGCTCCGAGTTAAGCTGAATGCTACGAGTGAAACGGACTGTCTTCGTTTTGCAGCAGTGGGCTGTCCATGGACTGGTTTGGTATACTCAAAACTGTATTGGGATCTGTTGGGGCTGTTGGGTGCCCGAGTACCTGAACGGTTTAATTTTGGTGAAGTGAAAAATGAACGAGCGGACTGCCCGTCGGCGTTGATGTTCGGCCAGCCCTCCACTGTTGATTCTGGAAATCTATCTTCCTATCTCGTTGTACTTTTGGACAGAGAGATTTAATTAATGGTGTATTCAGACGGACCGGCGAGACAACGGAGCATCAACACCAGAGATCTTGCGGCAGGCAGTCGCCTCAGGTAGGAAGCTGCAGAACGCTAATCTCTGCGACCACACTGTCGACTGTAAACCGATACTCCATTGTTGCAGAGCATCAACACAAACAAACATCTATAGATGTATAGTAGTGAGATGCGTTGGTTAGTTCCAATTCAATTTTCAATTTACACTTTACTAGTTCTCCTTCGGTAAAGCTTCAAATTAAAATTACATTTGTGATGTTAGGGCGATTTTAGTGCCGGACTTTATGTACACTCCTGGAAATGGAAAAAAGAACACACTGACACCGGTGTGTCAGACCCACCATACTTGCTCCGGACACTGCGAGAGGGCTCTACAAGCAATGATCACACGCACGGCACAGCGGACACAACAGGAACCGCGGTATTGGCCGTCGAATGGCGCTAGCTGCGCAGCATTTGTGCACCGCCGCCGTCAGTGTCAGCCAGTTTGCCGTGGCATACGGAGCTCCATCGCAGTCTTTAACACTGGTAGCATGCCGCGACAGCGTGGACGTGAACCGTATGTGCAGTTGACGGACTTTGAGCGAGGGCGTATAGTGGGCATGCGGGAGGCCGGGTGGACGTACCGCCGAATTGCTCAACACGTGGGGCGTGAGGTCTCCACAGTACATCGATGTTGTCGCCAGTGGTCGGCGGAAGGTGCACGTGCCCGTCGACCTGGGACCGGACCGCAGCGACGCACGGATGCACGCCAAGACCGTAGGATCCTACGCAGTGCCGTAGGGGACCGCACCGCCACTTCCCAGCAAATTAGGGACACTGTTGCTCCTGGGGTATCGGCGAGGACCATTCGCAACCGTCTCCATGAAGCTGGGCTACGGTCCCGCACACCGTTAGGCCGTCTTCCGCTCACGCCCCAACATCGTGCAGCCCGCCTCCAGTGGTGTGGCGACAGGCGTGAATGGAGGGACGAATGGAGACGTGTCGTCTTCAGCGATGAGAGTCGCTTCTGCCTTGGTGCCAATGATGGTCGTATGCGTGTTTGGCGCCGTGCAGGTGAGCGCCACAATCAGGACTGCATACGACCGAGGCACACAGGGCCAACACCCGGCATCATGGTGTGGGGAGCGATCTCCTACACTGGCCGTACGCCACTTGTGATCGTCGAGGGGACACTGAATAGTGCACGGTACATCCAAACCGTCATCGAACCCATCGTTCTACCATTCCTAGACCGGCAAGGGAACTTGCTGTTCCAACAGGACAATGCACGTCCGCATGTATCCCGTGCCACCCAACGTGCTCTAGAAGGTGTAAGTCAACTACCCTGGCCAGCAAGATCTCCGGATCTGTCCCCCATTGAGCATGTTTGGGACTGGATGAAGCGTCGTCTCACGCGGTCTGCACGTCCAGCACGAACGCTGGTCCAACTGAGGCGCCAGGTGGAAATGGCATGGCAAGCCGTTCCACAGGACTACATCCAGCATCTCTACGATCGTCTCCATGGGAGAATAGCAGCCTGCATTGCTGCGAAAGGTGGATATACACTGTACTAGTGCCGACATTGTGCATGCTCTGTTGCCTGTGTCTATGTGGTTCTGTCAGTGTGATCATGTGATGTATCTGACCCCAGGAATGTGTCAATAAAGTTTCCCCTTCCTGGGACAATGAATTCACGGTGTTCTTATTTCAATTTCCAGGAGTGTATTTGTCACATGACAAACTGGGTGACTTAACGGTTAAAATTTAACACGTGATATTTTGAAGACACTCTGGATAAAGATTGAACAATTTTCTTCTATTGACGCTGTGAACTCCCATTATTAAAGATTATACTAGGGAAACCCCACCCCCCGCCCCATGAACCATGGACCTTGCCGTTGGTGGGGAGGCTTGCGTGCCTCAGCGATACAGATAGCCGTACCGTAGTTGCAAGCACAATGGAGGGGTATCTGTTGAGAGGCCAGACAAACGTGTGGTTCCTGAAGAGGGGCAGCAGCCTTTTCAATAGTTGCAAGGGCACCAGTCTGGATGATTGACTGATCTGGCCTTGTAACAATAACCAAAACGGCCTTGCTGTGCTGGTACTGCGAACGGCTGAAAGCAAGGGGAAACTACAGGCGTAATTTTTCCCGAGGGCATGCAGCTTTACTGTATGATTAAATGATGATGGCGTCCTCTTGGGTAAAATATTCCGGAGGTAAAATAGTCCCCCATTCGGATCTCCGGGCGGGGACTACTCAAGAGGATGTCGTTAGCAGGAGAAAGAAAACTGGCGTTCCATGGATCGGAACGTGGAATGTCAGATCCCTTAATCGGGCAGGTAGGTTAGAAAATTTAAAAAGGGAAATGGATAGGTTGAAGTTAGATATAGTGGGAATTAGTGAAGTTCAGTGGCAGGAGGAACAAGACTTCTGGTCAGGTGACTACAGGGTTATAAACACAAAATCAAATAGGGGTAATGCAGGAGTAGGTTTAATAATGAATAGGAAAATAGGAATGCGGGTAAGCTGCTACAAACAAAATAGTGAACGCATTATTGTGGCCAAGATAGATATGAAGCCCACACCTACTACAGTAGTACAAGTTTATATGCCAACTAGCTCTGCAGATGATGAACAAATTGAAGAAATGTATGATGAAATCAAAGATATTATTCAGATTGTGAAGGGAGACGAAAATTTAATAGTCATGGGTGACTGGAATTCGAGTGTGGGAAAAGGGAGAGAAGGAAACATAGTAGGTGAATATGGATTGGGGCTAAGAAATGAAAGAGGAAGCCGCCTGGTAGAATTTTGCACAGAGCACAACATAATCATAGCTAACACTTGGTTTAAGAATCATGAAAGGAGGTTGTATACATGGAAGAACCCTGGAGATACTAAAAGGTATCAGATAGATTATATAATGGTAAGACAGAGATTTAGGGACCAGGTTTTAAATTGTAAGACATTTCCAGGGGCAGATGTGGACTCTGACCACAATCTATTGGTTATGACCTGTAGATTAAAACTGAAGAAACTGCAAAAAGGTGGGAATTTAAGGAGATGGGACCTGGATAAACTGAAAGAACCAGAGGTTGTTCAGAGTGTCAGGGAGAGCATAAGGGAACACCTGACAGGAATGGGGGAAAGAAATACAAAAGAAGAAGAATGGGTAGCCTTAAGGGATGAAGTAGCGAAGGCAGCAGAGGATCAAGTAGGTAAAAAGACGAGGGCTAATAGAAATCCTTGGGTAACAGAAGAAATATTGAATTTAATTGATGAAATGAGAAAATATAAAAATGCAGTAAATGAAGCAGGCAAAAAGGAATACAAAAGTCTCAAAAATGAGATCGACAGGAAGTGCAAAATGGCTAAGCAGGGATGGCTAGAGGACAAATGTAAGGATGTAGAGGCCTATCTCACTAGGTGTAAGATAGATACTGCCTACTGGAAAATTAGAGAGACCTTTGGAGATAAGAGAACGACTTGTATGAATATCAAGAGCTCAGATGGAAACCCAGTTCTAAGCAAAGAAGGGAAAGCAGAAAGGTGGAAGGAGTATATAGAGGGTCTATACAAGGGCGATGTAGTTGAGGACAATATTATGGAAATGGAAGAGGATGTCGATGAAGATGAAATGGGAGATATGATACTGCGTGAAGAGTTTGACAGAGCACTGAAAGACCTGAGTCGAAACAAGGCCCCCGGAGTAGACAACATTCCACTGGAACTACTGACCGTCTTGGGAGACCCAGTCCTGACAAAACTCTACCATCTGGTGAGCAAGATGTATGAAACAGGCGAAATACCCTCAGACTTCAAGAAGAATATAATAATTCCAATCCCAAAGAAAGCTGGTGTTGACAGATGTGAAAATTACCGAACTATCAGTTTAACAAGTCACAGCTGCAAAATACTAACACGAATTCTTTACAGACGAATGGAAAAACTAGTAGAAGCCGACCTCGGGGAAGATCAGTTTGGATTCCGTAGAAACACTGGAACACGTGAGGCAATACTCACCTTACGACTAATCTTAGAAGAAAGATTAAGGAAAGGCAAACCTACGTTCCTAGCATTTGTAGACTTAGAGAAAGCTTTTGACAATGTTGACTAGAATACTCTCTTTCAAATTCTAAAGGTGGCAGGGGTAAAATACAGGGAGCGAAAGGCTATTTACAATTTGTACAGAAACCAGATGGCAGTTATAAGAGTCGAGGGACATGAAAGGGAAGCAGTGGTTGGGAAGGGAGTGAGACAGGGTTGCAGCCTCTCCCCGATGTTGTTCAATCCGTATATTGAGCAAGCAGTAAAGGAAACAAAAGAAAAATTTGGAGTAGGTATTAAAATTCATGGAGAAGAAATAAAAACTTTGAGGTTCGCCGATGACATTGCAATTCTGTCAGAGACAGCAAAGGACTTGGAAGAGCAGTTGAATGGAATGGACAGTGTCTTGAAAGGAGGATATAAGATGATCAACAAAAGCAAAACAAGGATAATGGAATGTAATCTAATTAAGTCGGGTGATGCTGAGGGAATTAGATTAGGAAATGAGACACTTAAAGTAGTAAAGGAGTTTTGCTATTTGGGGAGCAAAATAACTGATGATGGTCGAAGTAGAGAGGATATAAAATGTAGACGGCAATGGCAAGGAAAGCGTTTCTGAAGAAGAGAAATTTGTTAACATCGAGTATAGATTTAAGTGTCAGGAAGTCATTTCTGAAACTATTTGTATGGAGTGTAGCCATGTATGGAAGTGAAACATGGACGATAAATAGTTTGGACAAGAAGAGAATAGAAGCTTTCGAAATGTGCTGCTACAGAAGAATGCTGAAGATTAGATGGGTAGATCACATAACTAATAAGGAAGTATTGAATAGGATTGGGGAGAAGAGAAGTTTGTGGCACAACTTGACCAGAAGAAGGGATCGGTTGGTAGGACATGTTCTGAGGCATCAAGGGATCACCAATTTAGTATTGGAGGGCAGCGTGGAGGGTAAAAATCGTAGAGGGAGACCAAGAGATGAATACACTAAGCAGATTCAGAAGGATGTAGGTTGCAGTAGGTACTGGGAGATGAAAAAGCTTGCACAGGATAGAGTAGCATGGAGAGCTGCATCAAACCAGTCTCAGGACTGAAGACGACAACAACACTAGGGAAACAGTAGAGGCAATTATCATCGGTTAAAAGCGATTTGAAGTAGAAACTGTTTACATCTGCGCAATATCAGGCCGGATCATCATTCATTCTTCTATGCTGGGATGAACGTTATTCCACTCGGGGTCGATCACCTGTTGATTTCACTTCTTAACAACAAAAGTTTCCCACAAAGGACAGTTTGAATTCTATCAGATCTAAACTGCTATCAAAAGTAAGCCAATACGCATAAAATTCAAGTTTGGTGAAAGGCGTTTTCGTATAGTGAAGTTGCACTGCCTTCGCACTTATCCATCTGCGATAGCAAACAGCAGCCCAGAGTTATGTATTGTTACGACAGCACTTGCTCTATAATATTTGCAGATATTTTATCTATTTATATGTCTCACTTATATGTGATTGAAGTGTGCTTGTGGCCCATATCTGCGTTCTAAGTCAATCATTCCTACAGACTGACTCTACCTATCAGATAATATCAGAGCCATTAATTGAGGATAGAAACAGACGGCCTAGGGGTCGGATTCAATGGACAATTGTGTAGCTCTTTAATTCCAATAGCTTACGAGGTGTTCTGGTAGACGTTTCGTTATAGAGCCTTCGTCTGTTACGTGCAATAAGGCACTTTCATATTTTACAAAGTAACCGATAATGTGAGAGATGTATCAACTGCATGTTTATTCGTAGGACGCTGTGTAAATTATTACAGAACACGTAGCTGAATGACAGCCCCTGCAACTTTTTCATATAATCGAACAGCAGTAGTAAATCTGAATCAGTCAAAATGGAGAAGGAGAAATTAGGATCGTCTTAGTACGATTACTTCAGAAAGGCGTAAAGAACAAAAACATTCCGCTGACTATATGGACCAGTCACTCAAGTGACTGCAAGGTATGTGCTAAAATAGCAGAAATATCACAAATATCGAAGTCGTTTTCGTACTGAAGCTACTCATGTCGATCTCTCAACTATAAGCGAATGTTGGAATAGTGGCCTCTCAACGGATGCGACAGTTTTCCTGCCCACGATCTGGTTTATCTTACCAAGCGTACAGTTTGCATTGATCTTGGTACAACCTATCTTCCCTCCGTCCCCGTGTAAAATGTTGCTGCCTTAGTAACCTAAATATTGTCTCCCATTTACTAGAAAGACGATAAGTAACCAATAAGCTAACATTCAGAGTTCGTATACTATGCATATATTTCGTTCAAAATGGTTCAAATGGCTCTGAGCGCTATGCGACTTAACATCTGAGGTCTTCAGTTTCCTAGAACTTAGAACTATTGAAACCCAACTAACCTAAAGACATCGCACATATCCATGCCCGAGGCAGGATTCGAAGCTGCGACCGTAGCGATCGGGTGGTTCCAGAGTGAAGCGCCTAGAACCGCTCGGCCACACCGGCCAGCATATATTTCGTGATAATGAATATCGGGTGTTTGGCAACTGCTGGCTAGTAACTTTTTCATGCACCCATCTTCGCTGATTCTCAGCTGCAATGTGGTCGTGTTCTCGTTTGGGTAATTGACCCATCAAATATTTTCCATATTGAAGTCACAGACGATAGTCTAGGTGGGCAGTTGAAGTAAGAGTTTTATTGGAGTGTCAACCCCAAAGTTTTTTCTAATGCTAATTTAAGGTTAGGAAACATCATATTTCACATTTGGACATACATATCAAATTTCTTCATTCTAATTTTGCGTTTTCATGGGCAAAAGACAGCATCTCCTAAGAATTATGCGTAAATATTCCACAATGATGTTTAAAACTATATCGTAATACTTTAAGCTACACAGAATAACGAAGTAGTATTAGGAACGGAAGCGTCATTCCCAAATGATTCTAATCTTGCAACTATACAATTCAAAACCCTTGTAGTCGTTCACTACTGATGACTTCTGCCCTCAATTCAGTGCCCTGCTGCTTTTTAAGAAGCTGATGTACTTTCTTCGGTCACACTAATGTTCTCTCCAAACTTAACGTATATGGTCAGTTTTCACTCTGTCTGATAGTAAAGCCAAAGTTCTTGACTCATCTCATTTACGCTCCCTTCTATTTTCCTATGTAAGTCATGTCACATTGTTTTCTCTTATATTTATTGCCTGTGGGTAATGTAAAATATCTGGAATTCCCCTGTCGCTGTGTGAGAGGTTCTGATGATCCTAATTTTGTCAGGAAATAAATAAATAAACAGTAAATATGAGGTTAGATTCCATATTGAACGGGTGTGTGGGGCGACAGTATTATTTCAAGTAGAAAAAATATACAGCAACTAGTCGCTAAAAATAAATTTATTGCCTATCTAGGTTTCAACTATTGTGTGCTATCATCAGTGCGGTAAGGTGTAACTCAAACCCTCATAATCGCTTGCGCATACAAACAGCCCCTGCTAGACTATCATGTCAGTATTTCAGGTAAGGTGAGTGTGAACTGAAACACTGGCATGGGTAGTCTAGCAGGGGCTGTTTGTAGGGGCAAGCTATTAAAATGATGATCTGGCTTGCATCCCACCGCAACGATGACGGCCCACAGTGGTTGAAATCTACATCTGCAAAAAATAGAATATTAACAACCGATTGCTGTACATCTCGTCATCCTTAAATCAATAAGTAACAAATAAAAACTGTTGACATAGTTCTATAGTTTCATATATTTCTTTCCTATTTATATCCAGTTCTCACATGAAAGAACGAAATTATAGTTCACTCCGTGTATCTGGTCATCCAAATCAGTTACTCGTGTGTTAGAAACGTAAACACGATGTAATTAACTTTTCAGAAGTAGTCTACGTTAAACGTACCTCTGTGATCAGTCGATGTGAAAAAATATCAGCACTTTACGTTGATGAGATATTCATTTCACGCCGTGGGGGACGAACCTGTTTTCGTGTTAATTAAAGTTCCTGTCTGACCGTCTGCTTTCTAAACCAGACGGTATCTGATTACTCTCTTATTACATACTACAAATAATGTTTCCGATGGGCATGACAGCAGTTTTTAACGAAATCACACACCGGTCTCTGTAATGGTTTGCAGGAAATGAAATACATTGAAAATGGTTCAAATGGCTCTGAGCACTATGCGACTTAACTTCTGAGGTCATCAGTCACCTATAACACAGAACTAATTAAACCTAACTAACCTAAGGACATCACACACATACATGCCCGAGGCAGAATTCGAACCTGCGACCGTAGCGGTCGCTGGGTTCCAGACTGGAGCGCCTAGAACCGCACAGCCACTCCGGCCGGCGAAATACATTCACTACGGTCCTGTCCTGCTATAGATCAACGACGTAAACTTTAATTGGGCACAAATGTAAGAACTTAAAAAGGCGTTGCCGAACGATACAGGCTCCTGGCGAGTGCATCTATGGGTCTATGCAGAGAAAAGCGAAGTGTAACATGCAGTGTAAGAAACAGGCCTCGAGGTCTAGCGGGTCACTCTCTGTGCTGAACATGTCCTCAAGAATGGGGAACAAGTCAGCAATGAAAAACACATATTCATAGAAAAAACCTGATATGCTAAAATTTATTTTCCATTTTCACATTAATTAAAAACGCTTCACAAACATTTAAATGTATACATACTAACGTGCCTAAGACAACAAATAGGCAAATGTAGCGAAGCATTGTCAAAGAGGTAGTAGTAGTAGTAAGAGTAGTAAGCTCACTTACACTGAACATAATACAGGGTGTATCAAAAAGAATTATCCGATTTCGCTCGTCTATCTTTCTGAAACTAATATATATACAATGAATTTTGTTTTTTGATGAACGGGAAACTCAAAATGTTTTTTTCATACCTTTTCATGGGTGTTCAAGATGCCCCCCCCCCCCACCTCCCCTTGAGACGCACGGCATTCAAATTGTTCCCGCGCTACAGCGAGCATCTCTTGAGTTACAGCTTCCACAGCTGCCGTTATGCGATATCTCAGTTCATTCAATGTTGTTAGTAACGAAGGTGCATAAACTAAGTCTTTTATAAACCGCCACAAGCGATAATCACTTACAGTCAGGTCCGCTGACGTAGGAGGCCAGTAATGTAAGGCTGAATAATTTGGTTCAGTGCGACCGATCCAATGTTCAGTAACTCTTTGATTTAAAAATTTCCGCACTCCCAGTTGCCAGTGTGGCTGTGGCCCATCCTATTGGTAAATGAAGTCTTCAAATCAGTGCTTCGACACATGTGCATGTGTGTTACGTTAGGCACATTAGTACGTAACTGCTGGAAAAGAAATTTCTCAAGCATATCGAGATATATGCTTCCTGTAACAGTGCCTTCGGCAAAGGAAAATGGACCACACACCTTTCCCCATGAAACTGCACAAAGCAAATTAAATTTTGGAGAGTCCCTCTCATGTTGTGCAACTTCATGTGGATGTTCCGTACCTCCAAATTCTCACATTATGGTGGTCCATCTTTCCGTTTAGATGGAATGTTGCCTCGTCACTAAACACTAAGCGTGGAAGAAAACTGTCATCCTCCATCTTGCCAAGAACGAAATTACAGAACTCCACACCTTCAAGAAGAGCATACAGTGGCTGAATGTTGTATGGTTTCATGTGTAAACGTCGACGCAACACACACCAGACGGACATTGGGGGCATGTTGAGCTGTCGAGCTGCACAGCGAACGGATTTCTGTGGACCCCTTATGAAACTACGGCGGATGCGTTCTAAGTCTTTGTCAGATACTCGGGGACGGCCCGGCGATTTTCCTTTACACAGACAACCTGTTCCTCGGAACCCTTCGTGCCGTCGTCTAATGCTCTTGTGTTGTAGAAGGATCCACACCATACTTTGTACGAAAGTCAAGCTGAACGGCTATTACTGAGCTGCCCCTACGCAAAACATAGAACACAAAACGCATTCTGTTGTCACGTAACCATTTTTACTGGGACTAAATTGAGCGCACACTGCTGCTACCTAGCAGGAACCATGTAAGACTCGAGAGTTTGCTCTTTCCAACAGTATGTTGTGCACGCAGATATCTCAAATAAGGTAACAATTATGATTCTTTTTTTTTTTTTAATCGGATGATTCTTTTTGATACACCATGTGCTACATGGTAGGTATTTGAAGTAAGGTGTCATACGGTAGTTACGAGCATTATCAAAACAAAAACGATTTACACGGTTCACATATACCGATCGCAATACCGCACTAAAGATTTTTAAAATCATATTATCTGATATAGCTTACAATGCGCTTATCTGCTTGCCCATCTTCCACACTAACTGTTAAAATCAATCCTAATATGACGATACATCGGTTGGCTATATTGAGTAACTTACCATTGCAGTAGGAGTTGGCAACTAATAAAGCTTTCAGACACCTCTTAATCAGTAATTTGTTAGGAGGTATAGTACTCATGCTTGCTGGAAAGCTGTTTAAAATGCGTGCTACCGAATATTAGAAGTCATTCGGCACCAGAGTGGGCAATTCTGTCTCTTTATTAGTATTGATTCTATGAACAAGAAGTCGATATGAGACAGCGATGTCTTTTCAGTGGACGAGAACCGTTAGACAGCGAAACCACAAAATTTTTAAACATAATGTGGGAGCCGATGACCTACTGCATCAGGTGCGCCTTGGAAGGAACGGACGACTAGCGAGACAATCTTTCAGTTCAGAGATGTTTATTAATTTTTCTGGTATGTACGTTTTGCCACATTTTTTTACTTATTATTTATTGTCGTTTCCGCTTCGTTATCAGTTCGAACTAGAACCATGTCACCAGTTATGATTGCTGGTCGTGAGGCGTATTAAAATTCTTATGTAGTGTCCTTCTGTTTTCCTCTTTATAATAAGCCAAGACTGGACCTGTGTCGTATGGTTCTATGAAATGTCAGCAAGTACGTACAGTCTTTGCAACTCAGCTGCATCAGCATCATCGGATGGTGGCTAAAAGTTGTTTCACTTAAATGCTGTTCCAGCAAGACATTCACAGCTCGCCGAATACCAGAAAATTGGTTTTACGGTTATAACGTTGTGTTTACCTTCCAGTTTACACCAGTATTTTGCGGTGGTTTGATTACCTGAGGTGCGAGTTGTAATTACGATGCTCCATCAAATGTTGTAGCCCTAGCCGTAATGTAATCGCAAGTGGCCAGAATTTTTTAAATAGGATTAATGGCGAGTTTTTAAAGTGTATGCCACTACCTTTAAATCTTTCGTTAATTTACCCCTTTCTGGTCAGAGAGATCGTCATGGGCTGCCGGCAGTGTATTGCGGATATCCGTAGCAACTACCACTATATACCACCGCTGCCTCTACTTCTATTAACAGACGGCCGTTGTAGCTGAGCGGTTCTAGGCGCTTCAGTCTGGAACCGCTCTGCTGCTACGGTCGCAGGTTCGAATCCTGCCTCGGGCATGGATGGGTGTAATGTCCTTAGGTTAGTTAGGTTTAAGTAGTTCTAAGTTCTAGGGGACTGATGACCACAGCTGTTAAGTCCCATAGTGCTCAGAGCCATTTGAACCATAGTCTACTGAATGCATATTGCACATGTAAGGGGCAGTCAAATGTAAACGAGACAAAAAGTAAGTAAACTGTTTACGATTTCAAAAGTAATGGTCATAACTGTTCATGTATTTATCTCACTGTGAGACAAGACTGTCATTGCCTTCATGGGAGAATGTGTGCTGTTGCCTGCGGAATAATGATTGTATCAGGGCAGGCACCTCTTTATCCGAAGCAAGTCGACGGCCACGAATTTATTTCTTCAGGCTACAAAAGTACGCAAATCGTGAGGAGAGAGATTGCGAATGTGTGAAGGATGTGTAAAGGATTTCCAGCGAAACTTCTGCAGCTTAGTAGAAACGACTTTGACAAACTGTGGACGGTCCAAATAGTAGTAATCCAATAACCGAGCAACACATTATACATCCACTTTTGTCTTCGACGTGGTTAGCATAACGTCTAACCGTAGCTTGCAATGACACAGTAAATCCTAGACGTCAATATGCACGTATTTCTTACAGTGGTATGTTGGATACTGTTTCCTTCTTTCATCTATCAAATTTAAAATAAGTTAAATAAGTATATCGATGTATACAACTATGTGCTGCAAACCTAAAAGATAGTGCCATCTATTAGCGGTCTATTAAACTGTTTGCATAACCGTTTTCACTTTTCTTTCTAACAAGGGAAACTCCCCATCGCACCCCACTCAGATTTAGTGGTAAGAGGGCCCAGTGGGTATCTCGTCAAAAACTGTAGACAGATCAAGCATGAAAACAGGAAAAAGATTTACTGAACTGTGAAAAAAAAAGCAAAATAGGAACAGTGAACGCTTCAAGAACAAGAAGTAAAACACACTTCAGCGTTATACAGCGACGGCGTCGGGGTTAAGTTGTCAGGGTATTGGACTGCAAGGCGGGCGCGTCGTGTTCAAATCTCTGTTCTTCCGATGTATTTATTTAATTTTCTTCGCTGTTCGCTGTGCTCAAATTTGTGTCTGTGTCGTGGCGTAACGTCCGTTCACAACAGCGAGGGCTAAGGAAGAGACCTATAATGTCAGTTGATTCTGCACAACTACTCTATTAGCAGCCGAAAGGAAGTGGCTTCCGAATGCGAACCGCAAACTTTTGATGACAGTGCTACAACTCAACCGAATCCTTCACCGGAAAACACGTGTGGTGTGTCATACACGGCATTAGTGACAGTATGTGTGTCATATGACAGGAATCTCTTATCGACTAGCCTAATTTGTATGCATGGTAGGTGTGTGAAAAATGCCACCTTGCCCGATTTAGGTGTTCGTATGAATGTGAATGTGATCACTTCCAAGGAAGTGAGGAAAACATAACAGTTTGTCACATAAGCTGCAACAATTAAAAGCAACAGTTTCACAATTGCACTATTTCTCTGTACTCAATCAAAACATGTGTTTATAACGTTTCTGAAGTTGCGTTACGTTTTGGAAGTTTTGACTCTTGAATTCCTTTGTTGTGACATAGTTCACACCCATTTAATTCTTTTTTTCATTTCTGTGACGCATCTATGTCGTCTATCGCCTGCTATCCCTGTTCATCACTTTTACTTGCGACGGTAACGTATTCTTACCACATGACTCACATTCTATAGCCATGGTATGGAATTACAACTGCCAAGGCATCAGAAAGAGAACTGACATTTCAATGACCGGACGGACAAAAAAATGGTTCAAATGGCTCTGAGCACTATGGGACTCAACTGCTGAGGTCATTAGTCCCCTAGAACGTAGAACTAGTTAAACCTAACTAACCTAAGGACATCACACACATCCATGCCCGAGGCTGGATTCGAACCGGCGACCGTAGCGGTCTCGCGGTTCCAGACTGCAGCGCCAGAACGGCGCGGCCACTTCGGCCGGCTGACCGGACGGACAGTTCATAATGCTGTGAAAAAAAATAAAATAAAAGTGAGTGGCACGCGGTGAGTTCTGAACACAGCTCGGCAGCTTTATCGTCTAACACCGTAACCACTTAACCATGAAGCCTCGTCTGTTAATCCCTCCCCCACCTCTTTATTACACTTGTTAAACTTGGACCGTTCACTGTTTCTATATTGCTTTTTCTTCACAGTTCATTACACCTTCTTCCTGTTTTCATGCGTGATCTGTGTTCATTTTCTGACAGACCATGCACTGAGCCATCTCGCCACTACATCTGAGTGGTGTGCGATGGGGAGTTTCCCAATTTCAGATTTTATAATGTTTGCTAAATTTTATATAAAGTTCCACAATAAATAAAGACCAGAATGAAATAATTAAATAAATATGTCAATGTATACGCCTACGTGCTGCGAGCCAAATACACAGTGCCATCTGTTTCTGGCGTAGGAATCTGTCCGCATGAACGTTTCCGTATCTCTGTCTAAGCAAAGTTGCAATTACAAGTTTTATTATTTTTGTGATACGTTTTGCACAAACTTGAACAATAACGAAGGAGTAGAAAGTGTAGTGAGAAAAACAAGACTGCTGAAACATTGTATTACGCCTGTAAGAGCAGTGCACAAGTACGCAAAGTCCTTTTTATTGTAACAGTATCGAGTTGTAGTCTGTGCTTGGCCGGTAATGTAATGGTACGTGTTGCTTGGAATGCGAAGGTAAGAAAACGAATAATTGAAAAGAAAAGCATGGCTTTTCATAATTACGGAGGCGCTGTATTAATGAGGGAAGAAGAAATTTACTGCCCTTTACGAAGAGACGTAAATGTGCCGTAAAAGTGCCATTAAAACACGCAACGTCCACGTCAACAGTGAGTCGAATCAGGTAAGTTTATGGAGAAATATTGTTAAGCGCACCTTCTCAACGATTGGTTCCGTATTTCTTTCGGCATAAATTCAGTAAACGCTGTGTAACGAAATCGCTTTCTTTTATTCTACTACCTATACCCATGGAGCAGCAGTGAGGTCGGCATTTAAAGTCGCATTACGTCGCTTCACCAAAATCTTTAGCCGTTGCAGTAACATAGTAAATTTCGTTAACTGAACAGTATTTTCTACGATAATACCTGTGTTGGCTATGCATGATCAGTAGTATAGACTGAATGCATGTATGCATGAATATCTTATTACTGCTATTGGTATTATTTGCCTTGCGATTATATTTTTTTCATGCTTTGTGGTAGAGAAGTGTATTGCCTTCATCAACCTTTCGTTCATCATATCAACAGGAATCACTTTTTCTGCCATTTTAAATTTCGATTTGAAAATTGTGTAATCATGCAAAAGGAAGATTGATAATTGTGGTTACTGACGGTGTTGTTATGGTACGCGGTGATGGGTGGTCCCATACATTCACAGTCGTATCTCTTATTGAAAGAGGATAATTAAATAGTCAAACCGAACAGCCGCGTAACACGCACAGAACAGCTTCACAAAGAAAGTGATTGTTTGACACTCATGCAGCAGCTTCTGTCTGAAAAGTTCTTTACGTATACAAGCTTCTCTCAAATAGTTTCATGCTATCTTCGCAATGCTTTCCTTGCGTTACAATTGTGTGGTCAGATATGAACATTTTTACTCGTTTCAGTCCAGAAAATGTAACTACGAAATTCGTCCAAGACTACTATAAAGCACTATGTTTTGTAATATCTCCAATCTGTAGCGTAGGAAAAGAGTTAAAGCTACATTAAGCACATAACAGAATGTCTGCTAAGATCCTATCCGTACAACAACACAGATGAATATTTCATCTTTCAGAATTTCATGCAGCTGTGGGAGTTAAATCGGATCAAAGGATTTCGCACGAATTTCTCGTAACGCCATTATAGTCCAAGAAAACCGTCAACTTATCCTCAGGAGGTAACTGCCGATGCTCACGCCATCGTTTCAGAAGTAGGTCACCTTCACCGAAATCCGTCGCAGCTACCTGTTCAAGTTTCCTTTGCAAAATCTTACAGTGATTAAGTATAGACATAAATGCTTGCCTCATATAAGTTCCTCCTGATTTATCAGTGCTATCTGGAAGGAACGGGTGCAGCGGTGAAATTCACCAAGGAACATTCGACTGTGAGTTTGTGAAACATAAGAATAAATACTATGAAAATATTTGAAGAAATATCACAATCAGAGGAACTGAAAAGCAGATTTTCGGAATTCAGCGTGGTCAGTAATGCCAATGGTACAAATCTGTGTGACATATATATGAAATATTTAATTTGCTTTATTTTGGAAAGTGTTTTGCACTCTCACTATAAATGTGAATTTTCATGGTTCTACTGATTATAAAGACGATATACAAATTATCTGAAGTTCCTAAAGAATCGGTATTACAGGAGTCATCGCTATGTGTTCATTTAAATGGGACCTGTGAGAATCGATAAGGTGTTATGCGTCGGTGGAAATTCATTCCGCTTATAGAGAACAAGAGATGGCAGAAGGACAGGGTGCGGTGAGACAGAGAGTGCGAGCGAACGGTTTGGAACGATCGAACGTTGAGAACAGTCGTAAAAGTTCCTCCCTGGAACTCCAGGAGGAATATACTTGTATCACGTCTTTCGTAATTTCATATACGATGCAACATAATTCTTAAGAAGATGGCGTGATGGAAAGGCCATTACAATTCTTCCAAGAGGAATTTTGAGCTGGTTAAAACTATGTTTCAGCGATTTGTTCGTTAAGAGTTACTGGGCTACGATACAAACGCTATCTCAAAATATGCTGCAGCTGATCGTCATCTTCCGGCAAAGTGTATGCTGGCGCTGTAGACTTACATATGTATTCCGTAGACCGCCTCACGGTGTGTGATGTAGGGTACTTCTGGCACCACAATATAGCTTACGAGTAGCTTTCCTTTTCCATTAGCAAATGATGCGTGGGAATAACGTATGTTAGTAGGCTTCTATATTAGCCCCAGTTAACCAGATTTTGTTGCCGTACAGTCATTTCGAGACTGTATTGTTCGATACACTTTCCTTCGAATGTACGCTCTCGGAATTTCAACACTGTCACTCTCTGTTATACACAATGCTTCTCTTGTAGCGACTAATTCGTGTTGGTTTTTGTAGGGGATATTTTTGTTACGTATAAGCTTCATAGCACGACACCGTGGAATATGTTTCAGAGTGACCAAAGCCTTTACGGGATACAGTTCAGTGTTTTGGTGGAATGGGATTTGGGCTAATCGGTGTGCATACGTGGGCTTACTTTTCAATAGCATTCACTTAACTGCGCGTATATTAGCACCCAAACGCAATGACATCGGCAGAAGTAATTGGCAGTTAATAAGAAATCGTTAGCTTTTGGATAAAAAAATAGTAAGTTAAAAATGGGCATTGGCCCTAACCTGACTTAGTCCCCGTGACGTACAAACGGGGAATAAAAATAATCTTCAAACTTTCAGCCTGTACCACATTGTAATTAGGCAACCATAATAACACAGTATAATAAATGAACAAAATCATGACAGGAAGTAGCTCTACTACCAAGAGCTTCCACCAGTTATTCATTACTGCTACAGACAACAGTACTACACTAAGCTACCTAGTCTATGGATAGCGAACATCAACCTGAAATTCAGAAAACATATAACCAAGTGCAGTAGTTGAATATACCTTAAGTGTGATTACAAAACACAATAATGGAAAAAAAAACGATACGGAACATACAGTCTTGCTCCCTCACAGTCACAGTGTACGACATCACAATTGTAAGGAGCGCACCGTATTTAAGCATGCACACCAGCTACTTGCTTGCTTCACTGTGCTCAGTACCCACCTAACAATGACATGAGCCTGACACGTGTCAGCTGCTTATCAATCACTCTGACCAACCAAGGCACACTCTTGGTGCTCCAGCGGTAGCAGTTCTCCACATTTTCCCGCCTCTGACTCCTGTATGGATGACATAGTAGTAAGCATCACTGCCGTAGGGAAACGACTGAAAGTTGGAAACAAATAAGTCGCCAGGTCAGGATGGAATCCCAGTTCGGTTTTACAATGGCATTGACGCCTTATCTAGCCTGTATTTATCGTGAATCTCTCGCCCAGCTCCAAGTCCCAAACGACTGGAAAAAAGCGCAGGTGACTCCACATAAAAAGGGCCAAAGAACGGACCTGTAAAATTCCAGACCAATAATCCTAACATCGGTTTGCTGCAAAATCCTTGAACATCTTCTCAGTCGAAATATAGTACATTTTCTTGAGACTTAGACTCTTACGTCCATGAATCAGCATGGTTTCAGGAAGCATCGCTCGAGTGAAACTCAACTTACTGTTTTCTCACATAACATAATATGAACTGTGGATGAAGGAGAGCAGGCAGCAGGCCGGGGTGGCCGAGCGGTTCTAGGCGCTACAGTCTGGAATCGCGTGACCGTTCGAATCCTGCCTCGGGCATCTATGTGTGTGATGTCCTTAGGTTAGTTAGGTTTAAGCAGTTCTAAGTTCTAGGGGATTGATGACCTCAGTAGTTAAGTCCCATAGTGTTCTGAGCCATTTTTGACAGCAGTCAGAGCTCATATTTCTAGATTTTTGGGAATCATTTGACACGGTGCCCCACTGCAGATTGTTAACGACGGTACGAACAGATGTAATAGGTTCCCATATATGTGTGCGGCTCGAAGACTTCTTAAGTAATAGAACCCACTATATTGTCCTCGACGGAGAGTGTTTATCAGAGACAAGAGTAGCATCAGGAGTGTCCCAGGGACGTGTTGCAGGGCCGCTGCTAATTTCTTCATACATAAATGGTCTTGTAGACAGGGTGGGCAGAAATCTGTGGTAGTTTGCTGATGATGCTGTAATGTATGGGAGGTGTTGAAGTTGGGTGACTGTTGGAGGATACAAAATGCTTTAGACAAAATTTAAAGTCTGTGTGATGAATGACAGATTGTTCTAGATGTAGAAAAATACAAGTTAAAGTTGATTATTAGGAAAAACAGTCCTGTAACGTTAGAATGCAGCATTAGTAATGTGAAATTTAAGACATTCACTTAGATTAAATACCTAGGCGTAACGTTGCAATGCGATATGAAATGGAACGAGCATTTGAGGACTGTGGTAGGGAAAGCGAATGGAGATCCCGTTTATTCGGAGAATTTTAGGAAAATGTAAAGTATACAGCATATACGCTAGTGCAATCTATTCCTGAGTACTGCCCGTGCGTTTGGGGTTCGTATCAGGTAGGATTAAAGGAAGACCGAAGCAATTCAGATGCGGGCTGCTAGATTTGTTATCAGGACGTTCGAGAAACCCTGGTCTGGGTGTAGCGTCTTTGGTTAGTAACCAGAACGTCCTCGGTTCCGGGTTAGAAACCCACCACCACCTAAATTTTGATTACTAATCAGCATTGGTGGACGAAGACTTCGGGCATAAGAAGTAACTATCACTCTGCCAGTGGCCTTACCAAAGAGTTCGGAGGAGCGGACAGAGGATCAAGGCACTCTCTTATCCTTGGGGCGAGAAACCGCCCTCAATGGAGGAAGAATCAGCAACGATCAATGGCATGAGGATGCAGAAGGCAATGGAAACCACTGCATTAAAGATACATAACGTGTATCCACAAGACATGTGGCCTGTAATTGGAAAAGTGTCATGATGATCACCTCATTGGCAAAATATTCCATAATAGTCCCCCATTCGGATCCCAGGAAGGGTCTGCCAAAGGGGTGGTGATATGAGAACAAGACAGAATAACCAACGAGAGGATAACGTTCTACGAATAGGGACGTGAAATGTCAGAAGCTTCAACGTGGTAGTGGAACTAGAAAATCTGGAAAGGGAAATGCAAATGCTGAATGTACAAGTAATAGTGGCCAGTGAAGTGAAATGGAAACAAACCTCAGATCTATGGTAAGACGAGTATATATTAATAGAAACAGCAGCAGGAAATGGTATAACGGGAGTAGGATTCGTTATGAATAGGAAGATAGTGTAGAGTGTGTGTTACCTTGAACAATTCAGTGATAGGGTCGTTCTTATCAGAATCGACTGTAAACCAACACCGACAACGATAATTCAGGTATACATGCCGAAGCCGCAAGCTGAAGATGAACTGATAGAGAAAGTATATTGGTTCAAATGGCTCTGAGCACTATGGGACTCAACTGCTGAGGTCATTAGTCCCCTAGAACTTAGAACTACTTAAACCTAACTAACCTAAGGACATCACAAACATCCATGCCCGAGGCAGGATTCGAACCTGCGACCGTAGCGGTCTTGCGGTTCCAGACTGCAGCGCCTTTAACCGCACGGCCACTTCGGCCGGCAGAAAGTATATTAGCATGTTGAAAGAGTACTACAGCAGGCAAAGGGCAATTAAAATCTAATAGTCATGAGGGACAGGAATACGGTTATGGGAAAGGAGCAGAAAAAAGGTTGCAGGAGAAAGAGGGCTTGGGACAAGGAATGAGAGAAGAGAAAGACTACCTAAGGTTTGCAGTAATTTTCAGCTCGTAAAAGCGAATACTCTATTCAGTAATCACAAGAGGAGGTGGTACACTTGGAAAAGGCCGGATTATACGGGAAGATTTCAGTTGGATTAGATGATGATAAGACAGAGATTCAGAAATCAGATACTGGATTGTAAGGCGTACCGAGAAGCAGATACTCAGCTCAAAATATAGTAGTAATGAAGGGTAGGCTGAAGTTTAAGACATTAGTCAGGAAGCATCAATTCGCAAAGAAGTGGGACACGGAAGTACTGAGGAACGGAGAGATAAGCTTAAAGTTCTCTAAGGCTATAGATATAGCAGTAAGGAATAGAACATAGGTACAAAGAAGGCAACTGCGAAGAAATCATGGGTACCAGAAGAAAAACTTCAGTTGATTGATGAAAGGACGAAGTACAAAAATATTCACAGAATTTAAGGAATGCTGAAATACGAGTCGCTGATGAATGAAATAAATAGTAAGTGCAGGGAAGCTAAGACGAAATGGCTGCATGAAAAGTTGAAGAAATCTGAAATGAAAGGATTGTCGGAAGAACTAACTCAGCACATAGGAAAGTCTAAAAAACCTTCGGTGAAACTAAAAGCAAAGGTAGTATCACTAACACTACAACGGGAATTCCACTGTTATATGCAGAGAAGAGAACGTATAGGTGCAAAAGTATATTGAAGGCCTCTGGAAGAGGGAAGCCGGCCGGAGTGGCCGAGCGGTTCTAGGCGCTACAGTCCGGAACCGCGCGACCGCTACGGTCGCAGGTTCGAGTCCTGCCTCGGGCACGGATGTGTGTGATGTCCTTAGGTTAGTTGGGTTTAAGTAGTTTTAAGTTCTAGGGGACTGATGACCACAGCAGTTAAGTCCCATAGTGTTCAGAACCATTTGAACCATTTGAAGAGGGAAGACGTGTCCGATGTGATAGAAGAAGAAACAGGAGTCGATTTAGAATAGATATGGGATTCAGTATTAGAATCAGAATTTAAGAGCGCTTTGGCGAGCTTAAGATCAAGTAAGGCAGGAGGGATAGATAACATTCCACCAGAATTCCAAAATAACTGGGGGAAGTGACAACAAAATTACTATTCACGGTGGCGTGTAGAATGTATGAGTCTGGCAACATACCATCTGACTTTCGGAAAAATATCACCAACGCAATCCACAGACTGCAATGGCTAACAAGTGCGATAATTATAGCACAATCTGCTTAACAGCTCATGCATCCAAGTTGCTGCCGAGCATAATATACAGAAGAATGGAAAAGGAAACTGAGGATATTTTAGCTGGCGATGAGTTTGGGTTTAGGAAAGGAAATGGCACCAGAGAGGCGTATCTGAGGTTGTGGTTGGTAATGGAAGCAAGACTAAAGACAAATCAAGACACTTTCATAGTATCTGCAGACTTGGAAAAAACGTTCGACACTATAAAGTGGTGGAAGATGTTCGAAATTCTGAGATCAACGGGGGTAAGCTATAGGCAGAGACGGGTAATATACAATATATGCAAGAGCCAAGACGGAATAATAACAGTGGACGACCAAGAACGAGTGCTCGGATTAAAAAAAGGTGTAAGACAGGGGTGTACTCTTTCACCCCTACTGTTTAATTTGCACATCGAAGAAGCAATGAGGGAAATAAAACAAATGTTCAGGATTGGAATTAAAATTCAAGGTGAAAAGATGTCGTTGATAGGATTCGCTGATGATATTGCTATACAGAGTGAAAGTGAAGATTAATTACATGATCTACTGAGGGAAGTAAGACGAAGGTGATGAGAGTTAGCAGACATGAGAACAGCAAGAAACTTAACATCAGGATTGATGATCACGAAGTAGATGAAGCTAAGGAATTCTACTACCTAGGCAGCAAAATAACCAATGACGGACGGAGCAAGGAAGACGTCAAAAGAAGACTACTAGTATCAAACATTGGCCTTAATTTGATAAAGAGAACAGCGCTGTATGGTAGTGAAACATGGGCTGTAGGAAAACTGGAACCGAAGACAATCGAAGCTTTTGAGATGGGGTGCTAAAGGCAAATGTTGAAAATTCTACGGATTGGTAACGTAAGGAATGAAGAGGTTCTGCGCAGAAAGGAAGAGGAAAGGAATATGTGGAAAATAGTGATAAGGAAAAGGACAGGATTACAGGATATCTGTTAAGACATTAGGGGAAGACATCCATGGTACTTGACGGAAGTACAGAGGGCAAAAAGTGTAGAGGAAGACAGAGATTGGAATATATTCTACAAATAATTGAGGATGTAGGTTGCATGTGCTACTCTGAGATGAGAAGCTTGGCAAAGAGGTGGGATTCGTGGCAGGCCGCAACAAACCAGTCAGAAGACAGATGACTAAAACGAAAAAAATGTTTCGGACAACATGCAAGTGTTGTGGAGATGCTTCAAGAATTAAAATGGGAAGGCGGTATTCTTGTCGAGAAACACAATCGAGAATATTTAGAGAATGGCCATTTGAAGCTGACTAGAGAACGGTATTACTGTCACCAATATACATTTAGCCTAAGGACCGCGAGTGTAACATGTGAGGAATCAGGTCTCATACAGAAGCGTATAGACACTCGTTTTTCCCTAGCTCTGTTAACAAGTGGAACAGGAAAGGTGATTGCTAATAGTGGTACAGGTTAGCCTCAGCCACGCACCGCACAACGGCTAGCAGAATATGTACGTAGATGCAGCTGTAGTTGGTTGCCGTTCCTCTGAGCACTGGGAAAACACTCTGCAACTGGAGACGTCCGCCACAGCCTGGCCACTCCCAGCATTGACCACTGTAATTGCTCCTTAACACGCCCCACTGCAGAGTGGAACTTCGGTCTTGATTGCTGGACACAAACCAACTTTCTGATCTGCTCCAGCTGTGACCTGCGACGGCATGGTGGAGCCACCACGCGGCACACAGACCAAGGCCAGACAGGGCCTCACAGCAGGAATAGTGCCACCCTATGACTGCTCTGCCACCAGCCACCGCGGCTTCGAGCGCTGGCAGAACCTTCAGTTGCCGCCATCTTCCCGACCCGTTGACCAACTCATCCGTACCCAGCTCGCTGATACGGACAACCTCGACCGCCGCTCTTGTCTTTGACCCGAACGATGCGCTGCAGGTTCTCCGTCGCTTCCACCGCGACGTTGGTGCTTGTCCCCACACGATGCTGCTGTCGTTACCACTCCGTGCCATCAGCCGCGCTTCCTGGCCAAACTACGAGCGCCAGAGCAGCTTTTTCGCCAAGAAAGTTAACTGTGCCGCGAAGTATTCCACTGCACAGCGTCTATAATTCTACAAAACGAGGATGACCTGTGCTTTTACCACTTGCTTGTTACTCTTCGTTCTTCAAGCAGCCTGCTATTAATTACTGCTAAGAGGAGAACAAGTTCTTTTGCGTAATCTCTGGGGAATCCGCGTAATCTCCCACAAGTACCCCATCCGATCGAGATGACTTCTACTGTTGAGTGAATTTAATTTATTTTGTGTTCCACGATCAGTTATCTCAGTATCCGCCATTCTGTCGTTGTTGCGAAGGCAGAAAGGAAGAACTGTATAATGAACTTCGAGGTGATACTGTTTAGGAACTCCAACTTCAGTATTTCTCTCTTCTGTATGTCATCCCGATTTCTGGTGTTATTATGGTCACTGAGCGGCTGATCAGATCATTTATTTTTGCTAACTGTACTTCTAGCCTATATCAGAAGATAGCTTCTTATGATTGGTGTGCCGACGTAAGCTGTTGCCAGCACACTGGTCGGCAAAGATATAGGGCGAACGAAGATCGATATTCGGCGCTCGATCAATTCGCGCCTATCACGTGACAGGCCAGAGACAGACTTGCTAGCAACAATCAGCCAACGCCCTCTCGACGGCATGTATTTAGGCCGCCGTCGCTGACCTGAGGGTTTCAGTCACTGGCTCACCCACTGTCACTAACTCACACTCCAATTTGGCGTCTGTCAGTACTAGCAGTCACCGGCTACGATAGTACATAGCGGGATCAGATTGGTACAACAGCTAAATTTCCGACAGTGTTTGCAGGAGGACTATTGCGGATGAGCTTGTACCACAACACATGGACTCCATTAAGGTTAAGTAGCCCCTATCAGTTCATGTAAAAAAGAACCGTGTTAATCCACATCTTTATTTGTATTGTAGAAAGAGTATCCACCTACAACAACATCCTCTCCCTTGCTTCCTACGGTACAAGCCTCAACAGTGGTGACAAGGATTCTACAATTGGCAGTCACATCAGTTGGCAAAATTTCGATTTCTAATTCATTGAAGGCTTGTCCCACGGCTCTCTTTGCGCTTGTTTTGCCTTCTTTCAGCCTTTTTTCGTGAATAAGGCTTTGATTTTGCTTCAATATGTGATGAAGCTCTCTTAGTAACATTCTAACACGTCCATTGTACGACGACTGGTATTCACTATCCCCCACGTCTGTTTTCATCCAATTGGCGCCTCAAGCGTATTCTACAATGCTTCTGATTTTCATTAATTTTTGCTCCATATCTTCGTCCTAAAGGCTGAATATTTTACGTTCACTACTATTATCGACTACTCAAACGTACTACAATCTCTTTCTCTTCACTATTGTTAAGCAAAAACTTTTTTCTGTTGTTCTTGACATTCCTTGTAACATCTGTTCTCAGTGGTGCTATCATATAACAGCCTAATGGTCACTCAATTTCTTCATTGACTCGAAAACTTCTGGTCCATTAGTTACGAGGTGGTCAAAAACTTTACCCTCACCAGTGGTTCCCTATCCAATGGAAATAATTTTCATGTAAGGCATTCGAGACAATCTCGCAAGAATCCCTGCCTAGTTTTAACCGCATGACTCCCTCATTCCACAGCTGATAAATTAAAATCTCCACCTTTTACAATGGCATGGTCTCCAGATGATGAGATTTTCTCTGAACTGCTCTGCCACTACAGCTCTTGAGGCAAGTGCTCTCTAAAGGCGTGTGATTACTACGTTTGATCCACATTTGATGCTCTCGTGTATCGATTATTCCAGGTTCAATTTGTTGTTACATCACTGTGTATTACCACTCGTTTTATGGCAATATATACGCCTCTAGAACTGCCCTAGCGATATGTACAAGTGTCTGGATGTAGAACTTTGTTGTTATTCACTTCTGGCTTCAGAAACCTTTCTGTTGCCTATACGATGTGGATATTATTACTGCTAATAAGGGATTCTAACTCTGTGATCTTACCGCGAACGATCCTGCAGTTTGCTAATGCTCTTTGCTAACGCCCTTTCCAGTATGCGTGGACAAACCTTTCCCTGGGAGATGTGTGTGTCTTATATCTGTCTTCTGTAGGAAATTCATCATTGATCCTAAAAAGGGTCTCCTCTAACCTAAAAAGCGCGTGTGCACGTAACGCGTACTCTACTACAAGCGTAGTGTAGACCTGACGTAGCAGAGTTCGAGAACTTCTTATCGATGATCGACGCACATTCGCCTTATTCTCTGATTTCGATCTTGTGCTGTGCTCCAAACCAAAGACCTCGATCTTTTCTGGGTAAGATGCTGCAACTAGCGAGCACTGTATCTGTACAAACGGCAAAACTAGCTTTCTTCACAAACTCAGCTACCCGTCTAAAGGAACCGAGTATGGCTACATAACACATGCGGGAAGCGTCATTCGTGCCGACGTGAGGTGCTACTGTGCTTGACAAATGAATGTGGACACCCGGAAGACTTGATCGGATGTCATGTAACTTCGTACACGTACACACCATCGGTGCATATTTAAATGACTAGAGTTACATTTCTCTGCGACAGGTAAAACGACCACCAGTGCGCACTAGGGTTGTTCGTGTTTCGTGTTCTTACCAGGGCTGTCAGAGTATACAGGGCGATTTTCTCCACCGTATACAAACTCTAGGGACTGATCGATGAGAGGACACGGAACAAAAAAGGTCTAATGAACTTACGTCCGGAAATGCATGGTTTCCATGCTAAAGACCATTTATTCAATTATACATTGTTACAGTGACTTCGGTCTAATACGCGCTGTACTTGCAGCCACAGTTACAGCACGTGTTGAAAATGGTTTCCATGTACCTCAACACATCCGTGTACGCGCCATAACATGTTCTATCTCATACATTCACATCGGCGAAGCTGAATTCGGACAAAGGCAGCATGAATACGCTGCTCCAGTGTCTCCACATCTGGAATAGTCTCTGCATACACGCTACTTTTGAGATGGCCAATAAATAGAAATCGCACGAATTGTGATCCGGTGAAGGAGCAGGCCATGTAACTGGATCCATCGACCAGGGGAGACACGACTGAGATGCGTCCGGACGTTAACGGCCAAGTCCGCTGGAGCACCATCACGTAGCAGCCACATAACCCCTCTAATCATCAATGGCTTTTCTTGCCGCAGGGGAAGCAAAACCGTCAGCAAGAAACGCCGATAGTTCCGGCCTGTTAGATGAGATGGAAGGAAGACTGGTCCCAAAATACAGTCGTCAGTTATCCCGGCCCAAACATTCCGGCTGCGCCGATGCTTATGATTCACTGTCACCATATTGTAGGGGTCCTGCATACTGTTCCACAGATGACTTTTATGAAAATTGAAGATACCACTCCGAGTAAAGGGGACTCATCTATGAACAAGATGGCAACACAAGTCTCGGAATAATGGTTGCCTGGTGAAGAAACCATTGACAAAACTTCTACCGATGTGGACAGTCTATCGCTAGTAAGATCTGCACTCGCTGTAAGTGATAAGGACAGTAACAATTGTCATGGAGAATGTTCCAAACGGTCGTCTGGCTTACCCTGTACTGGCGAGCCAGCTGCCTGGTGCTGACACGGCGGTCGTCTTCCACAATGTTAGTCACATTTTCATCCAGGTCTGGTGTCCGAACATTTCGGATACGTCTTTCATGATTTCCTGCTTCCAGAAGGGAACCCTGCGGCTGGTCCCGGCGGAGGTTGGAGTCCTCCCTCCGGCATGGGTGTGTGTGTTTGTCCTTAGGATAATTTAGGTTAAGTAGTGTGTAAGCTTAGGGGCTGATGACCTTAACAGTTAAGTCCCATTAGATTTCATACACATTTTTTTTAGAAACGAACCTATCTCAGATTAACGGCGAAACGCTGTTCCAAACGTTGAATGCTGTGGTTGTTGACGGCGGAGATTGGTCTCCTGGTACAGCTTTGCAGCTCGATTCGAATACGGAACCATTGCGTGCGACACGGTATCACATCCACTACAAGGTGAGTCAGCAAGAGAAGTGAATCGGACACAACATTACCAATTACTACAGCGGCACACTGCGCTAGGGCATGATATACCACACTCTAGGAAGAAACTATGCACACTATAACTGTGGATGAATGGTGCAGCACTTATTACACGGCGGCCTCTGTAACAAAGTGTGGTTGAATAAATGGTCTCTAGCACGGAAATCATACATTTCCGAACATAAGTTCATTAGACCTTTTTTATTCCGTTTCGCGAGCCGCTGTGGTCGAGCGGTTCTAGGCGCTTCAGTCGGGAACCGTACTGCTACTACGGTTGCAGGTACGAGTCCTGCCTCGGACGTGGATGTGTGTGATGTCCTTAGGTTAGTTAGGTTTAAGTAGTACTAAGTCTAGGGGACTGATGACCTCAGATGCTAAAACCCATAATGCTTACAGCCATTTGAACCATTTTGTTCCGTTTCCTCTCATCGATGAATCCCCAGAGTCTGTACAGAGTGGATAAAATCACCCTGTATAAAGGACGTGGACAGCGTCGGATGTGTGACTGATCAGTCTAAAGGATAGGGTGATGCTACACAGACGTGTGGGACGGCGTTATCAGCACCAGGCAGAGATTGAAAGGAGCTTTCTTGTGGGTATCTATTTCAGTGGCTGGCTGGTCGAATTGTGCAATATTCCGGTTTGTGGGACATTGGGGTGTCGCAGGGCATGGTGCTGGACTGCATGGGAGCTTGAGGGTTGGTACCCTCGTCGTCAAGCTACCGGTCGACCATGAGTGACCACCACAACGGACGATCGCTTATTGAGCACCAGGCACAACGTAACCCCTAAGCCAGCCGTCCGAGAGTAAATAGCTGACTTCCTGGCACATTGTGTATCACCCCGCACCACTGGCCGGAGACTTAGCAGCAACGGGACTAGGGAGTTACCGTCAATGAGTCAGCTATCGTTAACACCAAACAACAAAGCGCTGCTTTTGAAGTGGTGTCGTGACCGGGATGCATAGAGCTGCCGATGAATGGGTCGCACCGTGTTCAGCGATAAATCAGGTCTATGCACTAGTCTGGTCAAGCGTCGTCGTATGGTGGCGAACTTGTGGATGAGGTCCTGCTGTTCCACTGTTCTGCCGAGGCGAGTATGCTGTCATGAACGATGCCACTCCTGTTTGTCGCTTGCGTTTTGCATCATCATGATTAATACGACTGTCTGATCACATACTTTCACAGTAATGCAATGAGGGAATCGGAGTGAAACAGCGAGCTAAGGCCCTGTCTGTTGATGTGGCAATGACGCAAATATACAGGGTTATTCAAAAATACTTTTATAGACTCTGGCAACATGTTCCTACCATCGACACAGAAAAGAAGTTCACATAAACGTACGCGAAAGATCTGACGCTTGCAGTCATCTGTTCGTGGACCTTCGCACCCTTCCTGATACCCTCTGGCGACGTCGATAGTTTCGCAGGTTTCGTTGACATCTGCGTTTCCTGCTGCGTGAAGTAATTGTTTAAGGTGCTTCCCCACCCCACGAAAGTCTGAGTTCTGGAGAACGCGCAGGCCATGGAAATGTTGCCACTCTACCTCCTCTTCCGTCGCGGTACTTACCAGGCAATGTCTCCAATAGCGAGATTAAAATGTGCCGGTAGCACATCGCACGTAAACCACATGTCATTTTCTTATTTTAAGGGGTATACCTAGTGGTCCATAATGGAGAGTGCTGTGAATCAAGTCCAGCACCTGCAAGCCACGTGAACCCGCCAAAAAGGACACTCACACTATTACAACTCACACTCCGATGTTAAGCTGATTTTTATGTCCTATTAGGATTATCCCCATTTGATTGAGAATACCGGGAAATCTTTCAACATAAGCTTTCATTAATAACTCGAAAACGAAGGACTTTACGGCTTATGTGTTACACGTTTTTTTTTGTTTTTTTTGTATTGGTGCAGAAAATGCATAGGTGAAAACTATGGCCAGAGAAATTTCCACTCATACAAAAATCTGTGAAACGTGTGCCCAGTATTTGTGGAAACCAAGTACTCATCAAGTCACGGCCTTCCTGCACCCAGAGTTGCTGTGCATCGGAAAATCTCGCAAAGCCAGCAGTGAGGTGCTGTAAAGCTTAGCCACCACCATACAAGAGAGCAGCAACGTAAAACGCCGTGCCCCCGGAAGTGCGCTACCAGCGGTCGACATAAGGTTCTACGTTATGTCCCCTTGCACACATGTATTATACAGGCTCTGATTGTTTTAACTTTTAAAACCTGCTTTCTTCTATGACACATACTCTTTCATTACATGAGAAATCGTATTATGTATCCTCACCTTAAAATTTTAATTTGTTATTACGCACGTTATTTCATGAAGCATACTCTGTCCATTTCACTAAATTTAACTTAATATACAGTTTTATAATGCTCACACGTATTCCAATTGGCAATAATGGAAATGATAGTGTATACTACATACTACGAAACTTGTGTTCATGTTTCGAAGTCACATATAGAGGATTTGCGTACGTAACGCTGTGAGTGATAGGAGTTCTGTACAGTCTGTAAACGTCGATAAAATTTGGCTTTCTAATTGATAATGACAACACATTTTATGTAGATTACACGTAAAATATGGAGATCCACATGAATGAACCATTACTTATTTTATATTTATTGTAAAGTGTATTCCATCAATTACAAGAAAAACGATTTTTCAATTCTGTGTTCGTAACTTGTTTTTTTATGTTTCCCATTGTAGTGTCTGAAGACACAGACTCAAGCAAAATTTTTGTGGTTTCATCCAACAAGTACAAAATAAATGATGATCACTTCCGATTGAAAAATAGTTTGACATTGCAGTTCTTGTTTGACATCTCCGATCGTCATCAGTAGTAGACGTTGTTGCACCAAGAAACAATCGATACCTCAGTCTAGTGACTGATTTTAGAACCACATGAAGAAAAACTCACTAGTGACTGCAAAAAGCACTTCCCGCCATTTCCTACAGTTTTTGTGGTAGTTAGACGTGAGGTAGTACTTTGTGCACTCATTTGTAAATATTTCTGATTCTACCCTTTTAAGCGCTGTACAGCACATTAAAGCTACTTGGAATATGTTGTTGATTCTAATTTTATCTCGAGCAAGGTGCTATATGTTTTGAGAACTGTTTGAAAGACATGTGGACTGTTAAGCTATATGCCGTTTTCGATCGCGCACCATCCTGTATCGTGTAATAGAAGGTCTTTCACTACGTAACTTGTGATATCTGCAAAGTAACACAACACCTTTAATGTGCAAACAGTTTAACCTGTGTTGAACGTGGAAATTTGTGGTGGTTTGCGATAGACATTATTCTAAATGTATTTAACTTGTAACTGGTTTTCTATAATATTTCTTCTTAATTGGTTTTCACTTACCGATTGCTGGTGTGTAGTAAAGTAACACTGTACTCTAAGACAAAAATCTAAAAAAAAATACCGAGGAAAATGGCGAATCACGAAGGCACGTGTACGACATTTTACGCCCCGTTTTGTTTCCGTTCATGGCGACCCACTCTGGGCTTACTTTCCAACAATATTATGTCCGTCCGCTCACGAAATACTGATTGCCTTCGTACTTTCCAAACCCTAACTTGGCCCTCCAACCAGCTCGGAATTTTGACCATCTAAGGCGCCAATTGGGCAGAATGTGGTACTATATTTTTCAGGAGGGCATCAAGCGACTCTGTTCAATTGGTTCAAATGGCTCTGAGCACTATGGGACTTAACATCTATGGTCATCAGTCCCCTAGAACTTAGAACTACTTAAACCTAACTAACCTAAGGACAGCACACAACACCCAGCCATCACGAGGCAGAGAAAATCCCTGACCCCGCCGGGAATCGAACCCGGGAACCCGGGCGTGGGAAGCGAGAACGCTACCGCACGACCACGAGATGCGGGCAAGCAACTCTGTCAATCAAAGCCAAACCGAATAAATGTTTGCGTAACGGCGACGGGGGGACCAACGGCCTATTCACTTCCTTTATCTGTGAAGCTCTTTCTCTTGAATAAACAGTCAATTTTTTCAGATACTGTAATTATTTGTTTGTCCGTACATGTGCATCGCGTCTGCAGATTTCCGTCTCACTAGGAAAATTCCTTCGTGGTGCGTCGGTTTTTTTTTTCTTTTGTCCTAGAGTGTATAAGAGATACACAATTGACAAGATTTTATCGATTGCAATGGTTTTAGATTTCAGTCGAGTGCCTGTTCCTATGTGCACGATTATGTTGTAGCTTGGAACATGTTCACGCATTAGGAAAAACCTACGTTTTTCGGAGTCTTTTTGTAATTTCAGAAAAAGGCTGCAGCGCATAAAAATTTAATGGTGTTATCTAATAATGGAACCGTACAGTACGTGAAACTTGTATTGCAGGTATGGCTAGAGCTGAAAGCATGAAAAGTGTACGAAGATGCAACACTCTCCCATAAGCCTCATAAGAGCCCTCAGCTTTTCTATCTCCCGGGCAAGTTGTGGACTTCAGACAGGGGAATTATTGGATCTTTCCTCACCCTTTCCTGGGCGCAAATTCCACTGGACGCTCTACATCACACCGTAAGGAATCCATCTCCAAGGACCGTAAAAGTGTTTTTGAACCACCGTGTAGAGAAGCACGGCTGCCGGCCGCTGTGGCCGAGCGGTTCCAGGCGCTTCCGTCCGTAACCGCGCTGCTGCAACGGTCGCAGGTTCGAATCCTGCCTCGGGCATGGATGTGTGTGATGTCCTTAGGTTAGTTAGGTTTAAGTTGCTCTCAGTTCTGGGGAACTGATGACCTCAGATGTTAAGTCCCATAGTGCTCAGAGCTATTTGAACCATTTGAAGCGCGGCTGTTGCCCAGTTGACGGTTCTGGCTCCAAATTTGGGGCCACGAATCCCTGCGTGCCCGCCGCTGCCACGCTGGTGCGTGGAGCACGCACGGGCTGATAAGCCGCTGCCGGGGCCTGAGTGTGACGTAACGCACGTCACGGGGAGGCGTGGCGCAGCGTGTCGTGACAGGGGGCGGCCAGCACTGCCGCGCTCCCCCTAATAACGCCGCCCTCCACGGGCGTGTCGCTCTTACGGCTCCAGCTGCTGCCCCTATCTGCCCGCCACTTCACACGAGAACTAAATTACCGCCTACTTGTCAACTGTCCGTTACGTCGCACGCCATGCTTTTCTCAATCATATTAGAGGATAAATCCAAGATACCTTGCCCCTGCCTGAAAAAAGAAGTTTCCTTTCTATTTCCGTAATGTGACGATATTCTCCTGGGTAAACTGAGGAATTATGCAGTTAAATATTAATGGAAAATCTCATATAAAGATGTGAAACAAATACTAACAATGAGTTAGAGGGGCTGGTCACTACTTACCTCAGCTTAGTACAGCCGATAGATACACAAAACAGAACAGAAAATTTTTATCCTAGGTTTCGGAACTTTAATCCTTCGTCAGAGAGGAGAGAGAGGTAAAAAGGGGAAGAAGAGAAAGTGGATTCAGTTACTCACAAGCAAGGTTATGAAGCAACAGGGGAAAGGTATACAGGGAGGGTAGCAAAGATGGATGCATGGGTGTCCATGCCACCATCTTTGCTACCCTCCCTGTTTACCTTTCCCCTGTTGCTTCATAACCTGGGTTGTGAGTAACTGAATCCACTTTCCCTTCTTCCCCTTTTTTCCTCTCTCTCCTCTCTGACGAAGGAATAAAGTTCCGAAAGCTGGGATAAAAATTTTCTGTTCTGTTTTGTGTATCTATCGGCTTTGCTGAGCTGAGGTAAGTACTGGCCAGCCTCTCTAGCTCTGTTTTAGAATTATGCAGTTAATGCTACAGCCAACGAATGCATACTCTCATTCCATGTAAAAATAATGCAAAAAGTTGTACATAGTAATTTAGTCAACGCAACGAGAAGGGCTTCTTGTTCTGGGGAGAGATCATGAATGGGGTTCCCCAAGGCTCCATTTTAGGTCCGCTATCGTTCCTCATATACATGGTGTTTCCGTAAGAGCCTGCAAAAAAAGAACAGGACGTACAGAATACTCGACTGAACAATTCGTGGTACGGAACCTGGGGTCGAAGAAATCAGCTTAAGGAAATATGGAAGAAAACTTGTCTACCGCTCTGTCTAGCTGTAACTGTTTTCCAGAGTATTTACAACGAACATGCGCACAAGTTTACACGTACCATGCTGTTTACTTACAAGTACATTCTTTATTTACCGCACGGAAACAAGGAGGACGAGCCTGACTACTAGGAGGTCATGATGCACTAGGCCGTCTGAATGGCCAGCTGTATTGAGGTTCGTGCAAAGATTTGTACCTGAGTTGTTGCAGAAGGTAATCTTCGCTGTTAGTGAGAGGATGTGGATACAACATGACGGTGCACCGTCTCATTTCAGTGTGGATATCCGTAACTACCTCAATGCTGTATTGCCTGGTCGCTGGATTAGAACGGGAGGTACTGTCCCATGACCGGCGAGTCACCGGACATGAATCACTTTGATTATAAAATAATTGAAAAGCCACGATCGCTTCAATCGTTTATTAGATGACCGGTTTCAGCACTCTGAAGGTGCCATTATTTTAAAAAAAGTGTCATCGTCCCACGACACACCATGTGTTCACTGCAAAATAGTACGCCGCGCTAGGCAGTGGGACATATTTACGCCTTGTTATCTTTAAAGACCAGAATAGCTAAAATGTTAATTCACGTTTCAGATCTGATGACGGCACCTTCAGGGTGCTGAAACTGGTCATCTAATAAACGATTGAAGTGATCGTGGCTTTTCAGTTATTGTGAAAACGGGGTGATCGTCCCACGACACACCATGTGTTCACTGCAAAATGGTATGCTGCGCTAGGCAGTGGGACATGTTTACGCCTTGTTGTCTTTAAAGACCAGAATAGCTAAAATATTAATCCACGTGTCAGATCTGATGGTGGCACCTTCAGAGTGCTGAAACCGGTCATCTAATGAACGATTGAAGCGATCGTGGCTTTTCAATTATTTTAAAAACAGAGTGACCGCCCCACAACACACCATGTGTTCACTGCAAAATAGTATGCCGCGCTAGGCAGTGGGACATATTTACGCCTTGTTATCTTTAAAGACCAGAATAGCTAAAATGTTAATCCACGTTTCAGATCTGATGGTGGCACCTTCAGAGTGCTGAAACCGGTCATCTAATGAACGATTGAAGCGACCGTGGCTTCTCAATTATTTTAAAAACAGAGTGATCGCTCCACGACACATCATGTGTTCACTGCATAACACTTTGATTATTTCCTATGGGGCATCTAAAGTCACTTGTGTGTGCGACTCCAGTGAGTAGGGACTTGCCAGAATTGTAGCTTTCTGTGATGTGATTCAAAACACACCAAGGATATTTGTCAAGGTGCTTCAGAATCTTGTTCGCCGATGTCATGCTTTCATTGAGGTTGATGGCCGTCAGTTTACATTTTGTAAGATGCAGTAAAAATGGTACGTTCATTGTCTCAATAAGGGTCTTTGTTGTTATATGTAACTAATTTAAAGAAAAAACTACACAGTAATGTGTTTTCATCCCTATTATCTACTTAAGCTGGCTTCTCCGACCACAAGTTTCCTTCCTCAAATTGTTCGGTGGAGCATCCTCTACATCCTGTAAAATTTTTCCACGCTCTTACGGGAGCATCCTGTGTAAGTGAACGATGTTTTGTCTATGAACAGCAAGCAGAAATAGGTTTCTGGCGGATGACATTACTATTGCAGTCAACCCAAGCACACAAACAGCAAACAGAAGAAATGGTGAAGATGTTCTTGAAAGTATCATTGATCAGTATTCTGCTAATAGCTTCACGCTGTACTTCAAAGAGAGATAACATATTCAGTGTTGTACATCTAGAGGTACTACACCATTGATAAGTGTAAAACACGGTGAGGGAATGATAAATACGGTACAGACTTAGGTGTCCTTATAGATGAGAATGTAAACTGAAAAGAAATGTGCATTTCGGAACTCGTAAAACTTCGTAGTTTAGCCACATTTGTACCTCGAATCATTGCAAATCTTGCGGAGAGCGAATTCAGTAAGCTGACATATTTTTGCATATTTCCATTCAATAATGTCATTACGAATAATGCTCTGTGGTATCTTGTCTTTAAAAAACAAACTCTTCATTCCCCAAAAGCGTAATGTAAGAATAATATCTGGTGGCCATCCATGATCATCTTGTAGATATTTGTTTAAGCAGTTGGGCATTTTCACTACTGTTTCACTGTATATTTATTCCCTTATGACGTTGTTTGTAAATAACCTACTACAATTCAAAAGGAAAGTGATAATCATGATTGCAATACCAGAAGAAAGAATTACATTTAATATTTCACATTAACGTTGTCTTTAGCACAAAAATGGGCGAACAATGCTGCAACCAAAATTTTTCATTACTTACAAGTGATATTAAATGTCTCACAGACAGAAAAGTAAAATTTCAAAACAAAATTCAAAATGTTTCTCCCTGACAACTTCTTCCCTTCATTAGATGAACGTCTTTCTGTAAACGTAATGTGAACAGGTGGTGAATATGATTTACCAACTAACTTCTACACGTTTAAAAAACTAGTCAGCATGTAGCCATATTTACAAATTAATATGTTATTTAAATGAAAAAAAGATTTATACTACATGATTACAATTTATCGTGCAAATGAATAATGGAACATAAAACTATTTAAGTAACTATATATCAAGTTCGGCTTCTTATTATAAACTGAGAATCAACACATTTCTAACATGAAAGCAAAGATTTCGCTGACCCATCTTTTTATAAATTCTTCTCGTTGTTCATGTCAATCTGAAATGAAAACTTGAACTTTCGAAGACGTACATCATGTGCGTCGTCAGAAGATGACTGTGTGCCGGGAGAGAAGTCTGCTTACCAGCAATAGTGTTTAGTCTTATGACTGGCCGGGCGACGTCACATTTAGTTCATCCATTCAAAGAAATAAAACCAAAGATCATAGGTCTTAAAAGGATACTTGATGCAAGGCGCGCTCCCGTTTTCCTTCCGCCTCTCAGCCACCACACTTTGGGTTTGGGTGAGCATACGCCCCACTGCCTGTTTGCTGCATTTGCGCACGACAATCCCACAATGCCGACGACGTCAAAGCCAATAGAAGTTAGATTTCCAAGTGACATCAGACAACCATTCACAAAGTTGAACGTCACTATATAGGAAGCAAACCTTCCCCTCGGCAGTCATCTCCTGACGAGAATAGACGGCGTTAATCTTCGAAAGCTAGAGTTTTAACTCCGATAAGATGGGATCCAAAACCGAGAAGATTTTATACAACGTATTTCCGAGGTTAGCGAAAGGATGATATGAAAAAGTGAAATCGCAGTGCCAGCTGTGGGGCTTGGAAACTAGCAGCAGCTAATCTACTGCCTGGCCTGACAGTACCTGAAGCGTTTTATTCATGTCCGAGACTCGACATTATCTGCACAATCAGAGTGAGGTAGACCAGGTTTTGTGACAGATTAAGGACCGAAGTGGTTGAGAGAACTCTACTTGTATAAGAGCTGACTCTGTTAAATGTATATATTGTTCCAAACACCCACATGTATATTAATAATGCGCACGCGATTGGACAGGATAAGAAGGCAATGAAACGGGTGGCGAAAGTGCCTTAAAACCAGGTACTCATAACTTAACCAGGAGACAACACTCGCTGAACAGAGAAAAATTAAACACGTAAGAAATCAGACGGCATGTACTAAATGAAGAAATGAAACATGTAATCGAGGGCAAGAAAGAAAGATACCATCTACTGGTGGGATAGGGCAGCAGAATCTGGCAGATTAAGTTAGTGGCAACACGGAGGCGTAGGTCTTCCGATGTCATCGCAATTATGAGTTGCCATCTTAATTCAAGATGATCTGATTATCACAATCAGCAAGAGTCAGTGTCACTAATTGTCTTTATGAGTAATTTTTCTCGGCCTTCTGTAGCCTGTAGCACTTATTTAAACTGTCACAACATAGCGCCCAGAGAAGAGGACCACTTGGCCTCGAGACTGACTGTACCAGATACGGGAACAGCAGCGGAACAGGGCTCTCAGTGAAACAGAGCTCATTCTATGGACGTCTTTAAAACCTCGGGTTTCACTGAAAGCATCCGACTCTGTTTCTCAAAAGCCAGCCTAACTGTGCTCATTCGCGTCGTTGCGGAAGGATGCTAATTTGCGTTAGGTTGCCACACACTGCCTTCTGCTGATGGCCAGATCAGCTAGTTTGGCACCTGCCTGGTGTATTCACGAGTCAGAAACAGTTCATACGTGAAATAAAAGGCTTCTGGAATAACTACAATTACGACCAGCAAAAACTGTGGTCCCTGATGTCTTCATGGATGTTCCGTAATACTGCCCCTTTCCATCAGCCTGTCCCTTCAAATATCAAATGGCTCCAAGCACTATGGGACTTAACATCTGAGGTCATCAGTCCCCTAGACTCAGAACTACTTAAACCTAACTAACCTAAGGACATCACACACATCCATGCCAGAGGCAGGATTCGAACCTGCGACCGTAGCAGCCTCGTGGTTCCGGACTGAAGCGCCTAGAACCGCTCAACCACAGGGGTCGGCCCTGTCCCTTCTTCTTGTCAGTTTTTTCCGTACAGTCTTTCTTCACAGATTCTGCGGAGAAGCGCCTCATTCCTTACCAGTTCACCCTGTTTTCAACATTCGTCTGTAGAACCACGTCTGAAACGCTTCGACCCTCTTCTGTTCTGGTTTTCCCACAGTCCATATCACAATACGATTCTGTTCTGTGATTCAAACGTACATTCTAAGAAATTAAGGCCTATGTTTCATATTAGCAGAATTCTCTTGGACAGCGACACCATTCTTGCCAGTACTAGTCTGCTTTTTATGTCCCCCTTGCTCCGTCCATTATGAGTTATTATGCTGCCTATGTAGTCGTGTCTGCTTCGTCTGCTTCGTTATCCCCAGTTCTGAAGTTAAGTTCCATGCTATTCTCATTTCTGCAACTTCCCATTGTTTTTGAGTTTCTTAGAGTTACTCTTAGTTCATATTCAGTACTCATTACACTGTTCATTCCATTCAAGACATGCTGTAACTCTTTCTTCTCTTCCACTGAGGATAGCAGTGTCATATGCGAATCTTTTCATTGATATCTTGTCACACCGAATTCTTATTACCCTCTTGAACCTTTCTTTTATTTCCATAACTGATTCTTAGACGTACAAATTCAACAGCAGCAGCGAAAGACGGAGCGAAAGACTACATCCCTGTCTTGGGCCTTTTTTTAATCGGAGCAGTTCGATCTCGGTTTTTCGGTTGTACTGTTCCCTCTTGGCTCTTGTACGCATTGAGCACTGAGGTGACAAAAGTCACAGGGTAGCGATTTGCACATATGCCGAAGGCGGTAGTATCACGCGCACGAGGTGTGCATTTACGGAGATGTCATTTGTACTCAGTATATTAACGTGAAAAGGTTCCCGACCTGATCATGGTCGCACGGCAGGAAATATTAGACTTTGAACGTGGAATGGTAGTTGAAACTAGGCACATGGGACATTCCATTTCCGAAATGGTTGAGGAATTCAATATCCCGAGATCCAGAGTCAAGAGTATGCCGACAATACCAAATTTCAGGAGCTACCTCTCACCACAGACAATGCAGTGGCCGGCGGCCTTCACTTAACGACCGAGAGCAGCGGCGATCGCGTAGAGACGTCGGAGTTAAAAGACAAGCAACACTAAGTGAAATAAACGCAGAAAAGAAAGTGGGACGTACTACGAACATATACGTTAAGACGGCTGCGAAATTTGGCGTCGATGGGCTATGGCAGCAGGTGACCGATGCGAGTGCCTTGCTAACAACATGACATCCCCTGCAGCGTCTCTCCTGGGCTCGTGACCACATGGGTTGGCCTAGGCCTGGTCAGATGCATCAAGATTTCAGATGGTAAGAGCTGTTGGTAGGGTTCGAATATGGCGCAGACCGAAGTTGCCAACAAGACATGTGCAAGCTCGTGTGGACATGTTTACATGGAAGGGACTGGTCCTCTAGTCTAACTGAACAGATCGTTGACTAGACATTTTTATTTTCGGCTACTTGGAGACCATTTACAGGCATTCAGAGACTTCATGTTCCAAGGCAACGATGGAATTTTCGTATGGATGACAATGAACCATGTCACCAGGCCACAATTTTTCGGGTCTGGTTTGAAGATCATTTTGGTTAATTGGAGCCAATTGTTTGACCTCCCAGATCGCCCGAAATGTATCCAATTGAACGTTTATGTAACATAATCGAGAGGTCAGTTAGTGCACAAATCCTGTACCGGCAACACTTTCGCAATTATTGACAGCTCAATATTTCAGCAGGGGACTTCTGGCGACTTGTTGAGTCCATGCCACGTCGAGTTGCCACACGACGCCGGACAAAAGCAGGTAAGACACGATATTATTAGCTATCCCATGACGTCACTTCAGTATATCCTCCACAGGGACATGTGTGAACAAAGAGGGCACATCCCAAGTTACCGTAGTTTCATCTGCAATGATTGTGACTTGTCTAGTTATGTGTATATGCAGACTGAAGCGACGAATGAAAATTTGTACCAAGACCGGAATTTGAACCTGGGTGTCGGCTCACTAGATAGGTGCCATAACCACTAAACGGCCCTGGCACGGAAGCTATACATAACTGCACAGACAACCCTAGGCGTGCTGCCTTCCTGAATTGAAATTCCCATTCATGGCTCAACCCGCTTGGTATTCCCTCTAAACCTGAACAGGATCGCAGAAGCTCTTCATCTGTATTCGAGTAGCACCTGAACATGGGAGGAAATGTGGGATCCTGCCTGAATCCCAGGCGTAGGTGCTTTCATTCAAATGGAACTATTTAGTTCCAGAGATCTTTTCAAGTTACAAATATCTATGATGTACATACGGAGACTGAAGCGATAAATCAGTACCACGTGAGCTAAAGCGTGGAGGGTGGTGTAGTGGTTAGCGCATCTGCCTACTGAGCGAGAGGCGTGGGTTCAAATCCTCTCCTTAGTACAAATTTTCATTCGTCACCTCAATCTGATTACATACATTATTGATGTCTTAGACTTGAAAAGGTCTCAGGAACCGTATACTTTCACATGATTAGTTATGTCCATATATCATCGTGTGGGCATCTAGCAGAATAGGTAGAAATTTAAACCTAAAACCAATCTCAATACAATAAAACTGTTTATGACCAACGAATTTAAAAGGAAATGGTAGAAAATATCAACGAAGTCACAGAACCAGTTTTTATATTATTATTAGTAAGAGGCACTTGATCAGAGCACCTGAATGTATAGCAAAAGAAGTACATAAAAAAGTAAAAGTACTGACTAGTGCTACTAATAAAATTATGATCTTAATACGTCTGGAGAGCATAGTCAGGGTTGAGATTTGATTTACGGCAGTGAAGGACGAATTTTAATCTGAATACCTTTAAAAAATTGGGGGCAGCTCAGCAATTACTAGAGAGATGTGTATATGGATTTACTTGCAGAGACCGTTAGTGGATTAGAGAACAATTGGAGTAGATCGTATAACTGTTTTTAATGGAAAAATGCCGTGTTGGTCAGATAACGCGATGGGACAAAGACATTGCTTGTTCTACGTGCGATGCATATGCCTGACTACAAGATACAAGGAAAAAACCAGGCGCTTGCCTGATTACAAGATACAAGGAAAAAACCAGGCCGATGACTAATGACAGGGCAGGTGTCATTAGGAAACATCCATGAGGAACGTGTGCGCGTATAGCGGAGGAAATAATACATGCAAATATCCAGAGGAGGCCTTCATCTAGTAGTGGATTTCAAGTGGCTCGTGATGATGGAAAACGTCGAGTCCAGATTACCGAATAGCGTATTCTCAAAACTGTCGCTGTTTTAGGCTTCAGTTCTAAGAATGGTTCAGTGCAACTTTCCACGCTAGTCTGTCCCGACCAAGACTTCAGCTACGTATAACAACTGCAGCCTACATCCATCTGTACACGCTTACTATAGTAAAAGCTTGGTCTCCCTTTAGACCGTTTCCATCTTCCTTCCCACCCCTCTCCCCAATACATACACACACACAAACACAAACACTTTCTTCCATTTGCCAAATTTACTATTCCTTGATGCTTCAGAATGTCCCCTGATCACCACCCCTCCTTTTAATCAAATTGTGACGTGAATACCTTTTCTCTCCGGTTCCATTCACTATCTCCTAACTAGTTATCGATCAATCCACCTTCAGCATTCTTCTGTGGCTCCATATACGTAAAGCTGCTATTCCCTTCTCATCTTACCTGTTCATTGTGTACGTTTCATTTTCATACAAGGCTATATTCCAGGCGAATATACTGAGGAAATATTTTCCTACAAATTAAATTTATATTTGAGGTGAACAAATTTCTGTTCTCCAGAATTCTTTTTCATGTGTTGCCAGTCTGCGGTTTATATCATCCCTCCTTTTGCCATCATTAGCTGTTTTCCAGTTCAAACAACAAAACATATCGTGTCCCATTTCGTAATATAATTTCTCAAAATCACCATAAGCGTAGTTTTACTTTTGCTGATGTTCATGTTACAAACTCTTGTTATTTTGCTATTCAGTCAATTCATCTGCTCTTCCAGGACCTTTGGCATGTCTGACAGAACTACAATGTCGGCAGCAAACCTTAAAGCTTATACATCTTCTCCTCTATGACGTGAATTTGGAATTCATGGCACATCTTATTTCCTGCCTTGCCGAACCCGTCGCTTTAGCACTGCCCTCACATCAGAACTGGAATAAGGGGTGTGGTGGGCAGCGTTTGTAGTTCTGCTGACGCCGCTCCGGTGGGCTAGCGCAAAGCTGCAGGGGAATCGTGGGCCGACCAGGACCCACTCCAGTGTGTAGGACTGGCCAACGGCGTGCCGGACAGCGCAGTCCAGACTCGGAATGCGAGTGGTGGTGTGCGGTGGACTTCATTCTGGTGGCGGCAAGGGACAGACACCCAAAGCTGTATTGCAAACAGCTGATGCTGTTCCTGATGTCATGTATGTCGTAAGCAGGGGCGTCCATGCTGTCCACTGTTTCCCACAGAGTACTTGTGGGCAGAGTTAATGGAGGCCCAAGAACAGGACGCCTTCTCCTAGTTGCTACGTCAAGGAGATCTCTGTGGGACCCCACTAACGGTCAGTGGAGGACGTGGCTACTGTGTAGATTACAAACAGCCCGATGGAGCGGGTGGTGTCTTTCCACGTGCGACAGGTCGTCGATTCGAGTTGAGACGCTGTTAGGGGCTTCGGCTTCCACATTACAGGAGTAGCACTAACTCTTTGCTCTAGCAGTTGACAGCAGTATTTTTGTTGGTCAAGTGATGCAACATAGTGTACTGGACTCGCATTCGGGAGGACGACGGTTCAATCCCGCGTCCGGCCATCCTGATTTAGGTTTTCCGTGATTTCCCTAAATTGCTACAGGCAAATGCCAGGATGGTTCCTTTGAAAGGTCACGGCCGACTTCGTTCGCCATCCTTCCCTAATCCGATGAAACCGATGACCTTGCTGTCTGGTCTCCTTCCCCAAACAACCCAACCCCAACATAGTGTAAAGTGAAATGTAAAGTGTATGCATTGAGTGTATCATATGGCCAGTAATATTAAACATGGGAAGTTCATGGGCACTGTTATTTACTACCTCGTACACAACAGTGAGGATAACTGGGCTGCAGAGTAGTGGAGTAGCTGTCGTCATAGGGAAGCTGCACAGGAGCCAAAATGATTGACAAACGAGTAAATGTAGTAAACAGAAGTTTTACGTAACTTGTAGCTTCCTCCAAGTGTTGCGAAGTAACTGTACGCTATAGCACAGAGATTTTAGCTTAGATAGTCCTGTAGATCGTTGATTGTATATTTGATTTTGTCACTAGTTGGTGATGGGAGAGTTGTAAATCTATACTTAATTGAGTGCTACTGTAAATAGCCTTAATTAAGTAAAGATGTTGCTTTCTAGTTTCGTGACCTCGGATTAATTTCAGGAAATTATTTTATTACTAGTATTACATTGGACGCCATGGGCCATATATTGTAATTATTAATCTTCTTGGCCCTTTCTATCGCTAGCTAAAAGACATTTGAATTTGTTTCAACTGTGCTAAAGCTATTTTCTTTCTTTTATTTCTTTTTTATTATTCACTTGTTGAGACTTGACTTCAAGAACTGTACTGGGCTGTAAATTATGCTGTGTTTGTTATCATTTCTTCTTAGTGAAGAAGAATATTTTATGTTTAATGAACACTTTAAAAAAATTAGTCTACCTATGCAGAATCCCGACGCTGAACTCCACTCCACCCATATCTTATGCTGAGTCCTTTCAAAATTTTTCCTTGAATTCCTTAATTGTTTTCTCGATGTGCAGGTTGAATAAAATCTGGCAGATGATTGGGATCTCTTAACCCACAATTGATAACACGGTTCTGTTTGGAACTTTGATGCAAAATTCGATCACAAGGTTTATAGCTGATCATTCTCGTACCAGTGATGACTACAGATTCAATTGAAATTGACGGTAAAGTTAGGATTGGCGATTAGTGGATTATATAGATAGTTGTTACCTCACGCTTGATGAAGGAATAGATGAGATACTGTGCGGAAAATTGAGCTGTTTTGTTGTCGAATCGTACTCCGCTGTCGTGATCATAGTCCGAAGAGACGAGCAAATCCACTAGCTAGCTCGTAATCGATAAAGATTCCCACCAATCGACTTAACTTTTAATCCCGGCCTTTCGCAGGGGAAGCAAAGTTAGCGCCCCAGTGCAACTGTGGTGCACGCTATGCTACCCCAGTGTGGGTCTACGTGGCAGCCGGAGTAGAACCCGGCGGATTAAAACTAAGCCTTTATGGAGCGACGGGGTTGGCCGCTGCGCCCGTCGCCCTACACGCCCCAGCATCCCGCCACCCTCACCGTCCTCACCGCCTCCGCCATCCACCCCCGCCGCCCCCACTGTAGCCCTGATTAATGTGCAGTTCAAATAAATGAAATCTATTACAGCGCGGGGTGCTACTGCCGACTGCTAATGATAATGAATTACTTGGCGCGTAATGAGAAAAACAAGAAGACCAATTTCACAGGCGCCGCTCTGGCGCCATTTCCCTGCTGATCAGCAGGCGTCAGCTGGCGAAACTAACTCTGCCGCATTAGCACTGCCTCTGGGCTCTTTTATCATCTCCGTTATTGTCAGCCCAGCCTCCGGTCATATATCAGCCGCCCGCAATTATGGTTCAGGTTTCCAAACCCGAACACACTCCTTATCAAATCGCCTAGAAACCTTGCTTTAAATCCATTGCCAAAGTCCACTGCCATAACTAGTCCAGCGATGGCGCCATAACTCCTCATTAATTGGTCACAGCCTGCACTTTGTCCCGGTGTGACCCGTATGACATTGCTTCTCAGCCACACTCCACCACCGTTCACCTACCTTTCACTGATCCTCAAAAAACCACCTTTCATGATTTTCAAATATGTCAATCGATGTGGGACATCAACACTTAGACTGAATTTTAACTCTACAGGGGTGTGTGCATTGAACTTACTAACAAACTGGAACTGTATGCTAGACCTGTGACTCAAACCCAGCACATATGCCAAGAAGTTTCAAATCAGTACAAACTCTGCTACAGAGAGAAATGTCATTCTTGAAACATGCCCCAGGCTGTGAGTAAGCCAAGTCTTCGCTGTATCCTTCCACAAATCTCAGTCCTGCAAGTTTTGCAGGAAATCTCCTGTGATGTTAGGAAGTAGGAAACGAAGTACTGGCGGAAGTAAGGCTGGGAGGACTGGTCGTGAATCGTGTCGGATAGCTCAGATAGTAGAGCACTTTTGCTCGAAAAGGCTAAGAATCTGGGTCCGAATTCCGGTCTGGCACACAGTATTAATCTGCCCAGAAGTTTCAGTAATGGCGTATTTCGGAGGTGAGCCTGAATCATATCTTTTCATGTGGCTCTCAGATATATTTCCTTTTGACGCATTATACTAGCTCTCACTTGAAAGTGTCTGCACAGCCGAATCGAACCTCACATCAGCAATGGTCAACAAGTTTTGAATCACTAGACGCAAATGACTGGATGGGAGCTTGAAAATTGTCATAACCGTACACCTGCCATTATGTCGATGACATAATATGCCTTATTCTCAACATGAAGGGCTGCCAATGGGATCACCGATTAGTGGCTTCCTAGACAACATATTTATGAACAACCTGGAGAACATGATCTTCAGACACATAATAAAACCAAAAACCTACGAAGCTACACATTGAGACCGTTAGGTCGATGACATAATATGCCTGAATGATGAACCACATACACATATAGAATAGTTACACAATGAAATAAACAACTTATACCCAAAAAATAACTTCACACTAGAAACAGAAACTAACAACACACTACATTTTCTAGATCTCACCATACATAAAACAAACAACACACAAAACTTTACAATATTCAGGAAACCGACAACCGCAAGCACCACCATTCACTTCCTATCGAACCACCCATTGACACATAAGCAAGTAAACTTCAGATTGATGCTCCGTAAATTTAACACAACATCCATGAACAAACTACACACAAGGACCAAACACAATAAAGCAAATAGCAGTGGAAAACGGTTATGATAACCATATGGTAGACAAATTGAACCAAAAAATATATAAACAGTACAAAAACGAACATACCACACACACACATAAGTCCTCATCCAACACAGAATAACACAAAATAAAAACAATGACCACACACAAGACACAACAGAGCAACAACACACACACAAAACGAAATGGCACATACTCACCTACAATAACAAGATTGTTCACAGAATAGGCAACATATTAAAGAAACAGGGACTCCAAATAGGATACAGCACAGAGAACACAACACAGGGAAAGACCAAAACACAAGAAACAGCAACTGATAATTTTTCAGATCAGGAATATATGAACTCACATGTAACATTTGCCAGTCAGTTTTCATAGAAGAGATATGCAGAAACTGAAAATCCAGATTTTCAGAACATCTCAGAGCATTAAAACGCAACAGCTTCCAGAGCACATTTTCTGACCATCTACTAGCCCACAATCACCACCCAACTACACTCTGCAAGGGCACACTATTTAACACCTTAAGGGATCTTTACAAAAGAGACAACATAAACAGTTAAAAAGTCTACACACACGCACGCACGCACACACACACACACACACACACACACACACACACACACACACAAAGATAAAATGTAAACAAAATTCAAATCAGTCGCACCGGGGACAAATGAACACTGACTGGGCTGGGACAACCAACAACGACAATTACAGTGTGTTTTGGTGAAGTGCAAAACACTTTTATGAGTTATTTTGTGAAAATCTGTGTTATGTTTACGTGTGCTTTACAACACCTCACCAAGATGCTGAGAATAAAAGGGCTTGCCACACAAAAACGTAAGTATGAACGAATATAGGCGCGAAATATCGCGACAAACTAAATTACGTTTAGAGCATAAAGTGATAGGTTAACTGCCAACAAAATATCTCATCAACATCGTTTGGTTGCAGACGACAAGCTACCTGTAATAAATAATACACAAGTGGTCCTGAAAATCCTTGCAGACCGAGTGTGAAGGTACTAACAAATAGAAACGAATTGTTGTTTGAACTACATATCTACATATTTTTGTAATCATTTAGTAAAAATGTTCACACTACCGATTAAAAAAAAGCAGAAACCCACTCACGATTATATTACAATGATACAAATGTGGTAACATATAAAATGTGAATTCCCTATAATCCAACTTAAGCTCTTCTCTTCGGCTGAATGCGTTGATATGTTGATTATTAGCTGTCTGATCCATCTACCCGTTGTACTATCTGATATCTTCTTCAGTGAATCCTGTATTCAACCCATTTTTAAGTATTAATTTACTACACGTTTCTAGTTTGTGTGTGTGTGTTTTTTTTTAATGCTCAGGGGACCATCATAAATTTTAATGACTTTAGTGTAATCGTTGTCTTTGAAAGAAAGTGTCATTTCTGTTTGTTGCGTTACGTGACAGTTCTGTCGTGGTACGGCCCAAGTTTTATCGAGCTATGTTGCTTGACAGCGACACATCATCGAAAGTTACTTTTGACCTAAGTTTTGCACACCAGTATGCATCACAAGAAATAGTTCCATAGTCCCGTCAGCAGCCTCAAATAAATTTTGTGGCGGTGTGGATCAAGGTGGTTTCGATTTTCTTTTGACAAAGAACTGTACCATTTCTGAACACGTATTTCTTTGCAGCACTTCGACTGGTTCCTCGCTGCATCCTACATATTAAGCGAAGTGGCACATTGGTAACGCACGGGTATTGTTCGCAGAAGGACTTGGATTGAAATCCCTTTCTGGATGTCCAGATTTAGGTTTGCTGCTGAAGGTGAATTCTGTGGCAGTTCCTTTAAAAATGTATTGTCTCTTTTGTTCCTCCACCCTTCCCCTATGCGACTTGTCTAACGACCTCGTATTCGACGGGGCATTAAACTCTAACTTTCCATCCATCAATATCCTTTGTAAGCGAGCACAAGCTACTGTGGATTACTCTGTAGATTACAATCACCTAGTGCATAACTATCAAAAAATTCGTATAAATATACGCTCACGTGCACTTTTGTACATGCGTCTGTGCGTGTGCATGTATTTTTCAGGATAGCGCTGGAAGATTGAAGCAAATTCATCAAAATAACATAATACTCGAAGACAGCTACCGTTGGGTTAAAATACACCTTTTTTTGGGGTAGCTGGTAGAAAAGATGTGACACGCAACACTAGCTCTCTGTGCAGAGAAACTTTAACTACATTTTGTAGTGTAATGGTCGGGGTGGATGGCCACTACTGTGGTGGGGAATTGACTTGTTCGTGTGAGGAGGCAATAACTAACCACCTTGGGGATGTGGCGGTAGTGGAGCAGCGGATGGGAGCCTGGTAACAGTCTGCTTTATCAGCAAGAAAGGTGGTCCCGTCTCTACTGCACATGCTTTAGTAAACTTTTGAGCAGACAAATTTTTAACAGTTTGGACCAAACACGCACTTCTAAGCATGTTAAGTAGGAGGGGTGTTGGGACAAGAAATGTTTACCTACTATTTTAATCCTTGGCTGATTAAAATTTATTTTGCATATATTTAAAAAATATAAGGTAAAAAACAGTCTTCCTTTGTGATAAGTAATACACTTTCTCTGCCAAGACTATTTTAAGCTGACTGATTTCGAAAATCAGTGAAGCTGTACACACAAGGCGCATGAGCCTAACTAGATCCTTGTATTCATGTAAACCTAGGATTTTAAGGGTTACATTTTAATTTTTGGAATGATTTTATCAGGGTGTCAATTAGAGAAAAAAGTATAACAAATCAGTACAAGACACATTTATCCTCAAGACGATGAAAAGCACGAAATCCCGTACACTAGCTTTCAGCATAGCAATTGAAGATGGGGCATACCACATACCATTTTTTTCCGAGTTTTATGAAGTTTTCTGTGTCATATATGTTCCACTAAATACAGTTTATGTAGAAATCAGCAGAATTACGGAGGTGTGTAATAATGTTTGGAGGCAATGTCGATGATCTGTAAGAAAATACAAACAGTTTCTTCAGACATCCTTAAAATTGTGGATTCGATCTGATTTTAGTGAAACAGACACACTGTGCCATCTATAAAGACGCGCCACCCCATTTGATCTTTCAGAGACTTCTACGTATTCATGCCGCGGTCCGTAATATTTTTCACCAAGCTCGTAAAGCATCTCACTACATGCTAGCATTAGACAGACATTTGAACACACATATGAATGTACCAATGCTGAATACTGCGTATTGCTGTATGGGGACTTATGTGATCCATCAACCATGAATTAGTTGAAACAAATTTTTTATCGTAGTAAACACCAAAGAAGATGAATTTCAGTAACACAGCTTCCTGAAATCTCTTGAAATTAAGAACATGCATTCATTCACTTTTACTACACAACCATGATGGTTAGTTAACCTTTCTAAATTTAACAAAAACCTTGCAGTGAATCAATCCATCAAAAAATATGAAATTTTAAAATTTCTTACGTAAAACTTTATAATAAATCAAGAAAAAACATCAAGACTTATGAAAATTTAATGGAGTAAAATCCATTAAGCAATGAAATCTCGAAACTAGGAGAACCAATTTCACAGCAAGTAGAATTAAGGTGCTTTGCATACAAATTGGGAGTTTACAAGGCAGCATTAACTCCAGATTGTGTCACGTGCTCACATCACTTATACATGTTGTCAATTAGGCCTTATATAAGTTTAACAATAGAAATTTCAACACTTCGCAATATCCTGCGACTGACAACAAATTTTACTCCCATTAGTAAATCGAATTAATTCTCAAAGCTGAACAACAGTAATATTCAGCTAATCTAAATATTGTTAAATAGCCCCTAAAGCACTTCACGCACTACCCTCTTTAAAACTGTGAATGGTCTTTCCGTCGCGTTACTACATGAACACAAAAAAATCACTTCAGAAAAAAAAGTACTTAAATCTGGTAACCCGGATGGCCATCCTCACGTAGGTCTAATGCGGTACATGTAACACTGGTCAGCCAGAACATTATGACCCGTCCAGGCGATAGTAGCTTCACCTGACGAGAAATGACTGCTATTCAGACACAAGCACGGTGCATGTTGCATCAGTGAGCGTGCTGTCCGTGTGTAGAATAGGGAAGGCGTGCGATCTACTTGAGTTTGACCGACGGCAGATTGTGATGACGCGGAGGCTCGACACGACCATTTCGGAAAATACACGGCTTACCAGGTGTTCGAATAGCGCTGTGGTGAGCCGGCCAGTGTGGCCGAGCGGTTGTAGGCGCTTCAGTCTGGAAGTGTGCGATCGCTACGGCCGCAGTTTAGAATCCTCCCTCGGGCATGGATTTGTGTGATGTCCTTTGATTCATATTGACAGGGAGTGTAGGACACGACTACAATATGTGTGAACAGGAAGACGCTAGCCGGCCGTTGTGGCCAAGCGGTTCTAGGCGCTTCAGTCTGGAACCGCAGGACCACTACGGTCGCAGGTTCGAATCGTGCCTTGGGCATGGCTGTGTGTGATGTCCTTTGGTTAGTTAGGTTTAAGTAGTTCCAAGTTCTAGGGGACTGATGACCTCAGATGTTAAGTCCCATAGTGCTCAGAGCCATTTGAACCATTGCTGTGGTGAGTGTTTTCAACGCGTGGCGAAACCAAGGCAAAACCACGTCCAGACGTCGTGGGGTTGGGCGGCCACCGCTCGTTACAGATATCGGGCGTCGTAGGTTGGGCAGAGTGGTAAAGCAGGACAGGCGGCGAATTGTGGCGGAACTAACATCAGACTTTTATGCTGGGCAGAGTACAAGTAAGTCTGAACACACAGAGCACCAAACACTCCTAACTATGTGCCTCTCCAGCAGACGACCCATGTATTTGCTAATGTCAACATCACGGCGTCTGTAACAACACTGAACTGAGCACGTGACCAGCGCTACTGGAAGTTGGCGCCGTAGCAGAGCAGAGCGTTGCATGGTCTGTTGGATCCCGATATCTTCTTCATCGTGTCCGTGTGGGGGGGGGGGGGGGGGAGACGGAGGCAAACTGATAGCGGCTCCGTTATGCTCTGGGGAAGATTTACGTGGGTATTTGTGGATCCAGTGGAGCTCGTTCAAGGCACCATGACAGTCAAGACGCATCGCACACTGGCTGCAGACCACGTACAGCCCTCTTTATGATTATCATGTTTCCCGACGGCAGTGGCATTTTTCAGCAAGATATTGCGTCATGTCACAACAAGATCAGGAGTGTGAAGGAGTGATTCGAGGAACACTGTGGCGAGCTCCAATTGATGCCCCCCCCCCCCCTCCACACCGCTCCCAGTTGGCCAGATCTGAACGCGATCGAACACTCTGGGATTTGATTGAACGTGGCGTCAGAGCTCATGCCCCTCCTTCCCATGTTGTTGTTGTGGTCTTCAGTCCTGAGACAGGTTTGATGCAGCTCTCCATGCTACTCTATCCTGTGCAAGCTTCTTCATCTCCCAGTACCTACTGCAACCTACATCCTTCTAAATCTGTTTAGTGTATTCATCTCTTGGTCTCCCTCTATGTTTTTACCCTCCACGCTGCCCTCCAATACTAAATTGGTGATCCCTCCATGTCTCAGAACATGACCTACCAACCGATCCCTTCTTCTAGTCAAGTTGTGCCACAAGCTCCTCTTCTCCCCAATTCTATTCAATACCTCCTCATTACTTACGTGATCAACCCATCTAATCTTCAGCATTCTTCTGTAGCACCACATTTCGAAAGCTTCTATTCTCTTCTTGTCTAAGCTATTTATCGCCCACGTTTCACTTCCATACATAACTATACTCCATACAAATACTTTGAGAAACGACTTCCTGACACTTAAATCAATACTCGATGTTAACAAATTTTTCTTCTTAAGAAACGCTTTCCTTGCCATTACCAGTCTGCATTTTATATCCTCTCTACTTCGACCATCATCAGTTATTTTGCTCCCCAAATAGAAAAACTCCTTTACTACTTTAAGTGTCTCATATCCTAATCTAATTCCCTCAGCATCACCCGACTTAATTCGACTACATTCCATTATCCTCGTTTTGCTTTTGTTGACGTTCATCTTATACCCTCCTTTCAAGACACTGTCCATTCCGTTCAACTGCTCTTCCAAGTACTTTGCTGTCTCTGACAGAAGTACAATGTCATCGGCAAACCTCAAAGTTTTTATTTCTTCTCCATGTATTTTAATACCTACTCCGAACTTTTCTTTTGTTTCCTTTATTGCTTGCTCAATATACAGACTGAATAACATCGGGGATAGGCTACAACCCTGTCTCACTCCCTTCCGAACCGCTGCTTCCCTTTAATACACCTCGACTCTTATAACTGCCATCTGCTTTCTGTACAAATTGTAAATAGCCTTACGCTCTCTGTATTTTATCCGTGCCATCTTCAGAAATTGAATGAGAGTATTCCAATCAACACTGTCAAAAGCTTTCTCCAAGTCTACAAATGCTAGAAACGTAGGTTTGCCTTTCCTTAATCTTTCTGCTAAGATAAGTCGTAGGGTCAGTATTGCCTCACATGTTCCAACATTTCTACGGAATCCAAACTGATCTTCCCCGATGTCGGCTTCTATCAGTTTTTCCATTCGTCTGTAAATAATTCGTGTTAGTATTTTGCAGCTGTGACTTATTAAACTGATAGTTCGGTAACTTTCACATCTGCCAACACCTGCTTTCTTTGGGATTGGGATTATTATATTCTTCTTGAGGGTATTTCGCCTGTCTCATACATCTTGCTCACCAGATGGTAGAGTTTTGTCAGGTCTGGCTCTCCCAAGGTTGTCAGTAGTTCTAATGGAATGTTGTCTACTCCGGGGGCCTTGTTTCGCCTCAGGTCTTTCAGTGCTGTGTCAAACTCTTCACGCAGTATCATATCGCCCATTTCATCTTCATCTACACCCTCTTCCATTTCCATAATATTGTCCTCAAGTACATCGCCCTTGTATAGACCCTCTATATACTCCTTCCACCTTTCTGCTTTCCCTTCCTTACTTAGAACTGGGTTTCCATCAGAGCTGTTGATATTCATGCAAGTGGTTCTCCTTTCTCCAAAGGTCTCTTTAATTTTCCTGTAGGCAGTATCTATGTAACCCCTAGTGAGATAAGTCTCTACATCCTTACATTTGTCCTCTAGCCATCCCTGCTTAGCCATTTTGCACTTCCTGTCAATATCATTTTTGAGACGTTTGTATTCCTTTTTGCCTGCTTCATTTACTGCATTTTTATATTTTCTCCTTTCATCAATTAAATTCACTATTTCTTCTGTTACCCAGGGGTTTCTACTAGCCCTCGTCTTTTTACCTATTTGATCCTCTGCTGCCTTCACTATTTCATCCCTCAAAGCTACCCATTCTTCTTCTACTGTATTTCTTTCCCCCATTCCTGTCAATTGTTCCTTCCCATAGTATACGCGAATTATGTGTTTTCTATGCGTTGATGTGGTGCCAACTCCCTCCATGCGACCTACCAATGTCTAACTGCTTCCTTGCTATGACACGTCGCCGCAGTTATTCGTGCCAAAACTGGCCATAACGTACTGGCTGATCTGCGTAGTTAGAATAGGGTAAGTGCTTTCCGATAAATTCCCATTGTGTATTTCACCGTTAGTGCAGTAATTCTTTTCCGGTAGACATCAGCACACTTAGGGGCCCAACCGATGGTGCGCGCGTCGCACCCACTGTCGGCAACTTTTTGCACAAGCTGCACCTGGAGTGGTGCCTTCAATAGGGAACAAACAACAATTACACTTGCCGAGAATCGCTATCTACCCTTCGGACTAATTTAAGAGAACACACGCCTAGTGCAGACACGGAGATGCTGTGTTCTTCCCTCCACCTGGCAGAGCCCTAAACTGGCACACACAACCGCGTTCCTCAGAGGACATAACACGCAGTTCCGTGGCGTACTGATAGTCGCTCGGTGGTGCCATCTCTACTCTCACAAGGGTCAGTACGAACTTCGCCTCGCCGATTTGATTCATATTGACAGGGAGTGTAGGACATGACTGCAAAGTATGTGAACGGGAAGACGCCACTCTCAATCATTTTCGAGAAAATTGAGTTTGAGAGTATTTAGCGGTGCTTGTAAGCTTTGTCTGAGTACTAGCGCTCAAGGAGTCCGCAGCCGAGTGTTAGTGTCGTAAGCGCGAGGTCTGTGGTTCGATTCGCCCTGAGGTATTTCTTCTCTTTTTCTTTCATTCCCGAGTGATTCTAACAACAGTTACGTGTGGTACAGCAGGATATTGTACGACTAACGAGAACAGTTTATGAATGATCACTAAGTTTGTTTTGCAGTAGGCACATAGAAAGAACCATACACATACAAAAGTTAGACATTCATTACATGTGCTGTACTACGTAGTAATTATTTTATCCATGTTTGTACTATCAGTGTCATCCTGATTCGCACAGTGCTCTGTTGGTTACACATTATTCTCGTCACATAAGTAGATGAAATAACATAAATAAAACGAATGCACTGATTTTGTTGAGACATCATGGCTATCGCCTATTTATTTCCAGTCTCCTTAACAAAAGTGATTTTCTGCTTTTTACACGATAAAGATTACGAAAATAATGAATCTCTTGTTCGTGAGAATGAGAAAATAAGGCGCAAGTACCAACACCGAGATACGATCTAGAGAATTCACGCTTATAAATCTAAGCGCTTGTTCGCTCCACTGCGGACTCCTTGAAAACAATCGACCATACAAAGTACACATGTTGCCTAAAATTCTGAAATTCTGCTTTCTCGAGAACTGTTTGGAGTTGCGTCATCCTGTGAGCATATGCTGAAATCCTGTCAATACGAGTCCAACAGACGAATCGTTAGGGTAAAGAACGTACGGTCTCTCAGTCAGCAGGGAAGAGCATTCACTTCACGCACACTCGAAAACCGTACACTTAGTGTATCCCTGCAAGATGCCAGTGACACTATCTCACCTAGCGCACACAGTTCCTGTAGTAAACAGAGTCCCGAAACTGGCGCGAGTCATGGAACAACTATAAGTATAGACAGTGAAGCAAAGCAACTGCGCCCCGGTAGAAAACTACCTTCGATTAAACATACATTTTGTTAATGAACACACAAAAACAACTGTAATGGTGTTCTGCGGTGGCAGGACGCTTCAGGACGATTGCTGAAAACTGCAGGTGTGGCGTCGATGAGGTAAGCAGGCTGCGTATGGTCCTCGGCTGCCATCTGTGTCGCTCAAAAGGGAATGTGGTGTCGCCAGCAACTTAGTGGAACGCTGTTGCGAGGTGCACGTGGCTGTGTGTGTGCGGTGACAGGACGTGTCGGAAGTCACGAAATCCTCTTTTGGACTCTGAGAAGAAGCAGTAGTGGCTTCCCGTGCAGACGTATTCTGACAGCGTCAGTACGCCTTTATAGGCAGAAGGTAGTTGGATGGCTGCGTCGCCCTGGTCTCCAACAGCCGTCCTCCACATTAACATGCTCACAGCGACTGAAGGAAATAGCAGAGGTGGCCCAACAGGTAAAAGGTCCAAAGGCAACAGTGTAGAACTCAGAGCCAGCAGCCGGCCTGCGGCTAGAAACCGAGCTCTTAGATTCGTGTCGACTCGTAGGCTAGCGGGGCCTCTCCTCGAAATTTGCGGCTGTTAAACTGCATACGTCTACCTACAAATAAGAGGTATTTATACGGGCTTGGAACGAACTTGTTTTGACGCTGCTCGTCACGTAGTCCAAATAGAGTCTACTGCTCGGACGTAAAGTAATCAGGTCACTATGCCACAGTGGTTCTGCCTTTCTGCTGCGTCGTCGTTATAACGACACTGGTCCCTCCCTGGCCCACGACGTGGTCACTGTCCGCCAACCTAGAGGCAGTTCTTGTAGTATCAGCGGGCAGTCCCTCACGTAACAGTATATGGTCGGAGCTGGTCTGTTTCACTTCCATGGCCTCCTGCATTAGCCATGGCGGTGTCTTCATTTTACTCATACTACCAAAAAAATATTAGCAAACGCATGCCGTACCATTTATGAAAATAAACGTAATTAACATTAACTGCACATCATGCTAACCATCAGAATCGGTTTACTAATATATGGCGTTAGATTCTCATGAGCTGAAAAAGTCAAGCTTTCTAGAGGAGTGATGTCATGCAGATAATACTAACGTAAGTACCACCACACTGGGATGCTGCATTTGAAGTTAAATACCAAGTCCTCTTCTCCAGGTGGTGTTGGTGAAGGGACATCTATATCTATTCTTTCCTGTCTTGGTTTTGTTCTCTTCTTAAAATGTACCAATAATTTATAATTTCGTACTTCTGAAGGCATGCAATATTCTTTAGAGATCATTATAATTGCTGTAAGTAACTAAGAGGTAATACCAAAGAGCAGAGAAAAGAACTCCACGCAGCCCCAGCTGCATGTCTTGCTGCATGGAAACCAGAGCCCTCAGGCTCATCTGCACAGCACAATACTACTGCATGATGAGGACTGTGAGTGTTGCCTAAGAGGTCTGTGAGGAGCACTACAGCCTGCATAAAGTAATAATACGGCAGGTTCTGCTAGTCATGACGAAGCTTGAAAAAGAAATTGCAGCTTGTCTAGAGAAATATACGATGTATGTGAATAATCCGTAAACGCGTGTGAGGTAGCGGGGATGTTGGGAAGGAGGTGGCATACATAAATAATCGTAAACTACTGCTTTGTTTTTAAAGTGCAGACTAATTTCATTATTTTCCCTGTCTAAGACAGTGATAATAAAGTAACCAAGTAATGCCAGCGAATCAGCTAATATTAATTTTAATAATAACAACAATAACCGTGCCCGGTCCGCTTACGTGGGGGTCTAGCTCTGAATTGAGTAACAGCTAGGCATAACCCTGCGTAAGACACTGGGATAGGAGCCCTCAACCCCGACACGGCGCGTCCCAATGGCTGATAGTGGAATTCCTGTAGATATGCAGGACAGGTGTGAATAAGGCGTAGCCAAATAAACACCCATGGATCAACTGATGGAATGAGAAAAATGGTCAACGGTCTCGAAGGTTGATGAGGGGAAGCCCCAATGGCAGAGAGGGCTGATGAACCGACTTAAATCCACTCTGCGTCTGACTTGCAACAAGCGGCAAAGTGGTCAGCGTCTGATCACCAGAGGTGCGGCTGGAAGTGTATGTTCTGGAACTATCTACGCGAGTCCTATGAAACTGGACTACGGTCCAACACTTGTGATGATCAAGTACTATGAGACGTGACAGAAAACAAATTTGTACCCCAGGTGGTAACCAATCCACTGCTGCCATCAACAGTACAACTAGACTATCGGATTCTGGGGAGTCTGGCTTGACACGCATACAGAGAGAGTCGGAGGCCTCTGGCCAACTTCGCCCAAATACCAAAACATTTTTCGGAACATTAAATATAAATTCTCTCTTGCGGGTAGGGAAGTTGTATGAACTGGAGAAAATCCTTAACGAACAAAAATTGGAAATACTGCCACTACAAGAAACAAGACTGACCGACGAAAACGCAGTGGATTTCGGGAACTATAGACTTCTCAAAAGCAAAACAGTCAAACGGATTCTCAAAAATACACCACATTTACGAGTTGCTTTTGCAGTCAAGAAGAGCATACTCAACTCAGTAACTCATTTGAAGCCTGTAAATAATAGACTAATAACATCCACCCTAAAGTGTGCAAACAAAACATACACGCTGATCAGTGCATACTTGCCTATCAATGATGACAATAAAACAGATCGCACAAAGGTAGACAAATCGTGGGAAACACTAGAAGAAATAGTATACAAAATTCCGCAAAACCACGTCAAAATCTTACTAGGTGATTTCAATGTGCAGCTGGGCAAAGAAAGGAAATACAGGAAAACAATAGGAAACCTCCCAGCACATAATCGAACTGGACGGAGGTTGGTCGAATTCTGCAGGATATTCAACCTTAACATCATGTCAACGTATTTCAAGAAGAAACCATCAAAGCAAATGACATAGAGATCACCCAACTCACTCATTGGTGAATTCCAAATTGACCATGCAACAATCTCCTATCCAAACCACAAAAAATCATGAATATCCAACTGAGAAAGGGTGCAAATGTAAACTCCTATCATTACCTAACGAGAATCAAACTACAGTTAAGACCTCAGAGGTTCACAAAAAGGAAGCCACTAGCCCCAAAATTTGACACTAGCCGGATCCAACCACCTTTCAGAGAAGAATTTGAGAGAAAGCCCTCCAACAATTGGAAGCAACTCAGAAGCAAACTAACCGAAAACGCACAAACACTAACACCTCTAAGAAAGAGAAAAGAACACCCTTGGTGGAACGAAGAATGTGAACAAGCAAAACAATCTTACAGTCTCGAAAAAAAAAAAAAAGCGTACAGTAATCGGAACAGTACTAAGACTGAGAAGAATTACAAAACATTCTTAGCAGTGAGAAAAGAGACAGCCCAACTAATCACAAAGTCCAAAAGGAAATTCAAAAACGAGCACCTACTTGAATTCGAGAAAGACTTTGGAAGAAACAACACGCGACATTTTTACAGGAATTTCAAAACAAAACTCACATGATATCAGCCGCAAAATCTTTGCTTCAAGGAAGGAAGTGGGAGATTAGCACTGAACAATCACGAAAATTGCGAAGAACTTGCAAGATATTTCGAAAAGCTGCTGAACTGCCCAGAACCAACACAAAGATTTCCACCTCAGGAACGTGAACAAACTCATTATCACCGGATGTAGAGGAAATCACCAAACAGATCAAACGTCTTAAAAACAATAAAGCTGCAGGTGAAAATGGAATCGTAGCGGAAATCCTCAAGTCAGCAGGCTGAAATACTATAAAGGAAATCACCGAAATAATACAAGACATTTGGCAAACAGAACGAATTCCGGACGACTGGAAAAATGCAATAATTCATCCTTTCCACAACAAAGGAAATAGACCGGATGTAAACAGCTATAGGGAAATCTCATAGATATCAGTACATTACAAAATTCTATCGCAGTGCCTTCTCGATAGAGCTCAACAACAACTAGAACCAAAAATTGGAGAATATCAGGAAGGATTCAGACCAGGCCGTTCATGTCCAGAGCAAATTCTGAACTTGAAACTAATCTTAAGACATCTGAGAATAAGTGGGAAAGATGTAGTTTGCACATTTGTTGACTTCAAAAAAGCCTACGATTCAGCTGATCGTCAATCATTATTCCAAATATTAAAAGAACAGGGTTTAGATCTGAAGACATTGATAGAAACAAAAACTAACGTCAGATTTATGGGGAAATCTCTGAACCTTTTCTCATCATAACAGGAGTAAGACAAGGAGATGGACTCTGTCCACTACTGTTCAACTGCGTCCTCGGAAAGGTGATACAAGAATGGCGCAAACTGAAATCAGTCCTCAAGATTGACCAACAAATTACTCTCGACAGAGGAAAATTGACAGTAGATTGTCAAGCATTTGCAGACGATCTGGCCATCTTAACTCGCGATGTTTCGACATCCAAAAAGCAGACTGAACTCCTGAAATAAACTGCGGAAAAAGTTTTCCTGCAAGTATCTTTTGAAAAGACAGAATATATGACTTGCAACAAACGAGCACCAAAATTCATGGAGACAAAATACGGCAAAATTAAACGAGTCCCACAATTTAAATATCTCGGTGAAACGATTCAGGAAAATGGAACAGAAACGAAAACCAACCAAGTCATATGCCAAAAGATGGACACTGCTTATCGACTCTCTCAAAATATCTACAGTAAATAAAGTGTCTCCAAGCACACAAAATTACGACATTACATCACCGTCATAAAAGCAGAATGCCTATATGGAACAGAGGCACTAATTTTAAACAGGAAAACAGCATAGAAAACATTCAGAAAAAGAAACGGAAGATCATAAGAAAAATTTTAGGCCGAAAACTTGTAGATGAACAGTATCGGCTCAGAGGCTAACAGGAAATCAAACAACACTCTAATATTCACAGTGGCATTACAAAACGCAGATTAAGATTCTATGGACACACCGAAGGAATGAATCCGGACAGACTTCCAAATCAAATAGTTGAATTCTATGAAAACAGACCCACTGAAATGGATTGGCGAAATCAAAACAGACCTGAAACTACCAGGAATTACACCAGAGGATATCCAAAACAGGGAAATCTACAGATCCAAAATTCACAAGTGGCACGTTGACCAAAAAGACTGGAACAAAAGAAGACTGGAACAACATGGTCTCAAGAAAGAAAAGAAGCTCACAGCAAAAGAATGAAATAAGTATGGGCACAAAGAAAGGCAAATGCACTCCACTAAGTACTTTGCGTAGTCCTAATGGGCTCATTCGCAAATATATAAATCAAAAAGTGTATAAGGGACAATCAAAAAGTTTCCGTTTGAAGGCAGTAAGTGCAGAATCGCTATGCCAATGCCAATCGAGCAGATTCGCCATGGGCACTGAAGCAGTCATCTTACCGACGGACTAGGTTGAAGATACCAGTGTAGCAGAATACCGTGTCCTGCTGCGTGAAGCCGGCCAGTGTGGCCGTGCGGTTCTAGGTGCTTCAGTCTGGAACCTCGTGACCGCTACAGTCGCAGGTTCAAATCCTGCCTCGGGCATGGATGTGTATGATGTCCTTAGGTTAGTTAGGTTTAAGTAGTTCTAAGTTCTAGGGGACTGATGACCACAGCTGTTAAGTCCCATAGTGCTCAGAGCCATCTGCTGCGTGAACAAGTCCGTAACTGCCTGCTGCACAGGAATCGTCCGACAGGAATTGTCAATCCTTCAAGGCCTTTTTTAAGGGAGCAAAGGCATGATAATCACATGGGGAGACATCAGGGCAGTAGGACGGCTGCTCGTGAATCCCCCACGTGAGTTGGCATAATTTCTGCGTTACGACATATCCGGTATGGGGAGTCAGGAAGCAGCAGCAGCACCGCGCAAGAACTTGGCGCTCCATTCCATAATGGTCATGTTCGGCAGGCCTGCTGCCCCATACACATTCTTCATTTTCCGATGGATGTCTATCGGTGTTTGTTCTTCAGAAGCCAAGAAATGAATAACAGCACGTTGCTCCTGCTTGGAAGCATCTGGTAACAATGTTGCCGTTGTTCACTTTTTCACATTTACCGAAGCATGTCCGTAAGGCACGACTGACAGACTAATCCCCTCATTACATGTTAGTGCTTGTAAACCCGCGTAGGGGACGCGCTACATTCCATATTAACTGCAGCAACGCCCTTGAAAGAAAATTTTTGATCGCTTTTTGTAATAAGAATAATAATAATCAGCATCTTCAGTAACGAATCAACTACGGCCAACAGGTCGTCAAATTAGACACATTTTCCGCACCAGTAACGCCAGAAGACAGAAGAACCCCCTGACAATATGCAACGTGTCAGAAACCAATGTCCATCTCAGCTAGATAAGGAGCGTGAAGGAGATTGCAAGTGAGCTTTTGGAAAAAATTAATAAAAGAATTTACGTGAAGTGACGAATGAAAATTCCGGAAACCTCAAAGTGGAAGACTACGTAACAGAATCAATTTCACTTATTCACTTTCTGCTAATTAAAAACATTATGTTTTCGCTCGATTATTACTAACTCCGATTCTGCTGTATGTAGCCTGTTAACGCAACTTGACTGATGTTTATTCCACCTCTCCGTCACTTTCAGCTAGCGCTGCTCCACCTGTGAACCTGACCATTCGCATCCGTTCGTCAAAAACGTTTATTGTTGTCCTTGAAACTTAGTTTCGTTCTTTGCGTCAGTGAAGTATGGGTCAAACAGCACACTCTCCACGAGCTTCTGTTTGTTACACACGAAATTACTCGTCTGTCTCTCCACGTTATCCGTGAATATAATTACCGAGGGAAAATATGCTGAGTAAACTTGCGTGGCGGCAGACGTAAAGCTGCATTTACCAACGGCCGTTCTTTCTAAAAGGATGAAAATGAAAAGTAAAAGTCTTTAACGAAGTATATTAGGAAAGAGGACAATGAGTCGTAATGTAACAAAATCCCAGTTCTAATGTTAAGACTGTAAGTTGGTGGTGTTAATTAAAGAAAAACTTGAAATTATTATCTGACGCTTTCTCTGGCACCGTCGTCCTCTTCAATTAGAGAATGACAGAACCGTAAACTTAATTACGATGTCGTGCGAAATTTGAGAAGAGTGGCAGGTAATTATCTGAGTGGCTAGCTTTGTATGGACTACGTTTTCATCTTTATCACCACCACAGCTGAAGCTGACACCGTCATCAAGCGTATCCAACATGCGCTGGCTGACTAAGAATATTCACAGTTATTCTTCAACTGTTACATAACCTGCGTACTACTGTGTGTTTCCGTTCGAGTTTTATAGTTCATTTCACATCCGTCAAATTAGTTTGCATGCCTTAATGCCACACGCTTATTGAAATTTATTTCCCTGAATGTAAATTAATGCAGTTTGACATACTCGTGCACAGCAATCGAGGTTGCCCGCCAAAGGTACATTTCACGTAATAATGTGAAAACCTCTTCAAATAGTTCGTGTTAATTGGCATTAATATTATTGTTGGAAGTTAAATCCCATCAAAGAAGAACAGAACGAGACATACTGTTCCCGCTATTTTTTCTCGCTGCTGCATGATTTTGAGTATCACATATGCTAAGCATATTTGCAAAACCAACTATGTACCAAGAAACAAACGTCTCAGAGATATTATGTAATAAAATCCTGATTTCTACTACAGTCGTTTAATGTTTTACTGTGGTGAATCCAGCTCGGCTAGATATCCATCTACAGACCATTTCCGAAAGTTCTATAATGTTTTTAGTTTACTTTAATGTTGGCTAGTCGAATTTTTAGATATACAGATTTGATATTCACGTTCGTATATCATCAGTGGTCGTTGCCACTCTGTAGTGTACATTTAGGACTCTTATACTATAAATTGTTTTGTGATTTGATGCTGTTTTTAATCTTTCTTTCTTATAACTTTTGTAATTTGACAGGTAGACCGTTGTGACACTTGACCAAAGATTCTGTATGGTTGCATTGGCTATGGTGTGTTGATGTTATCATTTTGGCCTGTATGTATGATCTTTGTAATCAATGCATCTGTGAGTAGGTCTTTGTGTCTATCCGTTATCTTTGGTTTGGAATTCAGTAAAATTTTGTATGAAATGTTTGTGTTCTAAATCCGTTGGTTCATTTAAAATATCATCAGGCTGTTGTATTCTGCTATGGCAGTGATTGGGTGAGTAGCATTATGATTCCGAGGAAACAAGGAGCATCTGGTCGCAACAATCTCGAAGCTTAGCATGGAAGGGGATCACATCAATAGGAAAGAAGATAAAGGTTAATGTGGCACTGGCATTATTAGGTGTGTGGTAACAAATGCCATTTCAGTGAAGAAGACAGCAACTATTATAATGCTATTTATTTACGTAAATGACCCCGTAGCTGTTTTCGAACCGACGGGTCCATCTTCACATGGGTGCTCACATCAAGATGCAGATTTGTTGTAGTTTACATAAGTCTTTGGTTCTTCATTCCCCCTTGTGATGAATGGTTCTTGGGCTCTTCGTGCCTTACGGTAAAACTATTTTAGAAAGACCTATTTAAATGTAATTATCCTTCATAATGACTCAATATTTAAGAGTGTGCAACTGTAGTTATATTTTGCGTGAGTCAACAATCCTACGTAATCGCGTTGGGATGTTGTTAAATTGTATTCACAAAATACTGTGGAGTATGTTCTACAGTATTATGTAAATATAAGCCAACAATACTACAACAACAATAAGCGGATTTTCAACGTAAGTAAAATATAACTACAACTACTCAGTCTTCAATATTTGTTCACAGTGTGTTCGATGAAGAATAGTTACGCTTAAATAGGTCGTATCTAACATGTTCTTTTTTTTCCCGTAGAGCACCACTATCCTAAGTATCTTCCGCAGCAAGTCTTTTTATGATGAACTTTTCGATTCAAACCCAGTTACGGTGTTATCTACATAAATCAATAGAGTTATAAATAATAACTGGTTCCTGTCTTCTTCACTGAATGGATCAACCCATATTTTGTACACTTCCATGGTCTCAAATGTCAGTTTTCGTCAAAATAACACAATGGCCTTTTAACTATTTTGCTGCATCTGACTCATCTTACGGTGTATGGCTGTCGTTTTCATATCGTTTGCGTTGTTCAGGAGACAAGAGAGAGTGTCTTTACTCTGCTGTATACATCGCTGGAACAGGTTGATGGAGGCTTTTTCATAACAGCCTTAATTTATTCAATAACGTTTTGCAGAGAGATTTGAGACTCTAGAGTTATACTGATAAATTATTACAGTCCTCAGACCATTGTCACCTCTATGCATTTCAGTCAGAGACTGGAGATCAAAGACTGGAGACGAAAATATCTTTCAAATGGCGAAATTTGATCAGACTGCATCAGTGAAGGCCATCCCGAACGCATTGGGGTTTAGTGAGAGGTCACTCACAGCACGATGATACACGGCTGTTGGGCGGCCATTCCAGAGGCGCTTTGCACACACCGAACAAATGAATATCCCAGATAAGTGTGGAACAAGTATCCGAAGATCAACGAAAGTGTCCCATGAACGGGAAGTGTCGTTCCGTAGAGTTACTTCGAGTGTTGCAAAGTGTTGTTGACTCAGCTACTTTGCAACTCGACAACAGCCGAGCGCTGCCAAATTTTCCCGAACGTTCTGACCACTCTTGATCCCTTCCGTGCTATTCTAGGATCCTCTATTTTACATCGCTCGCCAGCCCGTCACAAACAGCAGCAGTGCTCTCTTTCGCCCACGCTCCTCTTTGTTATTCAGAGAACTGCTCTGCCGCTCCATTGCAGCTGCTGGCAGCTGTGTCTGCGGCTTAGGATATAAATTTACAATATAGATATGGGTGGTGGCATAGAGAAATGCAGAATATTTGCTAAAATTCTTAAGCTCTGATTACGACCTGGAAGTTGGATCGTCTTGTAATCTCCTGCTGTCACTTCACCAACTGTTATAAATTAGGCGAAGAACTCTAATACATTGGGATGTCACAATAAGATATTTCCTCGTGGAGCAAACACTATACCTACGCCACAAGGACAAGTCATTCTCAACAAAGAGAAATTTTCAGACGGAAAAGCAACAGCGGCACTACACCAAGCAGCTGTTCTCAGTTCATACCCTATCCAGTTACATTAATGTGACGACTGTCAGAAACCTGCCGGCCGCTCTGACCGAGCGATTCTAGGCGTTTCAGTCGGGAACCGCTCAGGTTCGAATCCTGCCTCAGGCATGGATGTGTGTGATGTCCTTAGGTTAGTTAGGTATCAGTAGTTCTACGTTCTAGGGGACTGATGACCACAGATGTTAAGTCCCATAGTGTTCCGAGCCATTTGAACCAATCTTTGACTCAGATCGTTATTGATTTTGTAAATAACGAACAGTTTTGGAAATATTTATACATTGGGATCCATCAGTATCCTTATACTACTATTTCACTTTGAACTATTGCCCTTTCAAGTTAATGTCAGTTTCTGCAAAAGTTCTGTTATCGTATTTTATGACGATAAGGGGTATAATGTTCCGTATTTGCTGTCTCTAGTAATTTTCACCGAAGTATTTTGTATGATATCCTTGAAAGCACTGAAATGGACCATTTCACTTCAAAACACGTACAGTTTTTCAACGAAGACTCACAACAGAAAGATGTTTGTTGCAAATCACAAATCTCTCGACAAAGACTTATTGTTTTGACTGAAATTCAAATGGTTCAAATAGCTCTAAGCACTATGGGACTTAAACCTAACTAACCTAAGGACATCACACACGTCCATGCCCGAAGCAGTATGCGAACCTGCGACCATAGCAGCAGCGCGGTTCCGAACTGAAGCGCCTAGAACCGCTCTGCCACAGCGGGCGGCTTTGCTGAAATAATACAATAATGTGACACATGTTCCAAATATACATTGCGATATCACTTCAAGTGATCGTAGCTAAACATAAACAGTAACTGAACTGTAGCTTATTATAAGACATTGTTTCTTAGTTAAAATAAATTATTACATAATCAAATAATGAGCGCAGGAACCATCCATTGTGACGATGGCTTATTCCTGCGGAGAGTGGACGTCAATCGCTCGGTGAAGTTGGCAGTTGCTTCGAAAGTAGCACTCGGGTCAGAAATTATTGTCGGTCTTGTGCCTGCTCTTGCTTCAGCGTGAACCAGCCAAACAAAGCAAAACAAACGGTAAAAATGGATATTATATTTTAAGGATTACATGTAAGTAACATTTATAGAATATTACTTACCACGTATCATATCCGCGTCTCCGACGTAAGAGGTGCTGTAATCTCAAAATATCAGAACAAGATGTCTATGTAGTTTGCAGTGACACCAGTCCAAAGAAGACGAATAGATAGGTTAACTATTTGAGACACTTCTTCAATATCGAGGTATCACTTGAGTGCATAAACTTGGTCACAATAGAAGCAAGGATTCTTTTCGGTGACAGAACCTCACTCCTATTTTCCTATAGAAGCCTGTTACGTTCCACTGTCCCCAAGGGCAGAAAATAGACGTGTGGCTCGTAATGAGGTCTACACTGCGCTCATAGAAGATGTGGATTGCGTTCTTCTGCTCTTACCATTCCATCGAGAAAGGGGAAGGGATGAGAGTGCAGAACGCTGGCTGGAAAAATAATCCGAAATAGGCATAGAGTGTATTATATTTGTTTGTTCAGCTGGTAAGAGAATCTTTTCCAGAAAGAGTGTTCGAAACCCAGGCAGCTCTTCATGTCTTGAGCAACAAACCTGAAAAAAGTTAAAAGATAACCTGGCTTTCCAACTTTTCTTTGATATTCCCGTAGATCTCTCTTTCACTATTAGTAAAATCTGGAAGTTGCCCTGCGTTCGAGTGACTCAAACAGTTTCATTCAGATATGGTGTACGACTCTTGAACTGTAGTATACGCAATTAAACTCACAGTTATACTGAATTTACCGCCGTCTACATAATTTTTTACATAATAAAACGTTGAATCAGTTACTGATATGTAACTGGTGCTGTGTTTAGTGGCACAATAAGCTTCCGGCCAACAAGGTCTTTTTCAGAAATAGACAACAGACACACACACACACACACACAGACACCTACGCAAACACAACTCACACACACATGACCACTGTCTCTGGCAGCTGAAGCCAGGCTACGAACAGCAGTGCAAGATGGGAGAGGCGAGTGTGTTGGGTTAAGGAAGAGGTTGGGGCTGGAAGGGAAAGGGGTAGCATGCTGCGGTGGTAGCTTGCAGGGGCGAGGTGGAGAGAGGGTAGGGCAGCTAGATGAAATCGGGAGGTTAGACAGAGGGCGGGGGAGAGTGGTGGCGGGTAGTGGGAAAGGAGAGAAGTAAAAAGACTGGGTGCGATGATGGAACAGAAGGCTGTGGTGCTGGAATGGGAACAGGGAAGGAGCTAGATGGATAAGGACCATGACTAACGAAGGCTGAGCTTAGGAGTGTTATGGGAAAGTAGAATATATTGCAGGGAGAGTTTCCATCTGCGCAGTTCAGAAAAGCTGGTGTTGGTTGGAAGGATCCAGATGGCACAGGCTATGAAGTAGCCTAGCACACACTTGGCCACCACACATTCAGTGACGATAGGTCCCTCCTTAAATGCTCTAAGGGTCTCACTGAAGCCTTTACAGATCATAATTACCCCCCCTCTCACAACCTTGTACAAAAACAAATCTCCCATGGCTTATCTTTCCAGTCACCCACCACTTCCCAAAGTACCACTGTCCGACCATGGAAGAGCACTGCCGACTTGACTCAGTATCACCCAGGACTGGAGCAACTGAATTACATTTCCCACCAGTGTCTCAACTACCTCTCTTTCACCCCTGAAACGAAAAATGCCCTACCCTCTAACCTTCCCACGCCCCTCCCCCCCCCCCTCCCCATCCTACACACAGTGGTATTCTGCCACACTGCACAATGTCCTCATCATTCCCTGCCAACTCCTGTTTCCTTGTGCTCCATGGCTCATGTCCCTGAAATAGACCTAGATGCAAGACCTATCCCATACATCCTCCAACCATCACCCCTCCTGTACAGTCACAAACATCGTCTATCCCACGAAAGGGAGGGCTACCTGTGAAACCAGTAATGTGTTCTACGAGCTAAGCTGCAGTCTACATAGGCATGACAACCAACAGGCTGTCTGTCTGCCTGAATGGCCACTGACAAACTGTTGCCAAAACACAGCTGGACCACCCTGTAGCTGAGCTCGCCATTCAACACCACATTCTTCATTTCAGTGGCTGCTTCGAAGGATGTGCCATCTGGATCCTTCCCTGCAACACCAGCTTTTTTGGACTGCGCTGGTGGGGACTCTCCCTGCAATATGTCCTACGTTCCCATAACCCTCCTGACTTCAACCTTCGTTAGTCATTGTCTTTCTTACCTATGTAGCTCCTTCCGTTTTCCCATTCCAGCACTACAAAGTCCTCTATTCCACCAACACACCCAGCTTTTTTTACTACCCTTCTTTCCCACTACCACCCTATTTTCTCTCCCCCGCACTCTGTCTAGCCACCTGACTGCACCTAGCTGCCCTACTCTACCTCGTCCCTGCATGGACCCACAGCAGAAATCTACTGTCCCCTACCCCTACCCTGCTATACCTCTCCCTTCCCTCCCCAGCCTCTTCCTTACCACCACCCAGCCGCCTCTCCCATGATGCACTGCTGTTCGTAGTCTGGCTTCAGCTGTCAGAGACTGTGGTCATGTATGTATGAGCTGTCTTTGCGTAGGTGTCTGTATGTGTGTTTCTGTTGTCTATTTTTGACAAAGGTCTTGTTGGCCGAAGGAGTATTATGTGACAGTACTTTTGTGCTGCCTATCTGCTACTCAGTATCTCTGCTATATGGTGAACAGCAACTATCCTTTTCATGATTCTGTTACATTCTATCCTGGATTTTCCATTGTTTGAGTTTGTTGCTGCAGTGTCTTGTTGTTTGAATCATTAATAACACAACTGTAGGCTTTCGGAATACGTCGACTATAGTAACTGATATTAAGAAAGTCCCGTACTCTGCTGGACTGAAGAATTTTCTTAAGAATACGAGACAAATGATGTTAACGAACTTGAGACACTACTTTTACGAATACTCCGATTTCCTCAACCAGTTCGTTTCGTGGGTTCAAACAGTTTGTTGTACAGTGACAGGGTGATTTTGCAATCTGCAGAATCCAATTGCTTAGAAGCAATAGGCAAAAAATTCATATGGACATATGGCCGGAAACGTGTTCTAAGGGAGGTACACCTACGTGAATGTGGAGCTAAAGGTACGTGACAGTGTAGGTTTCTTTGACTGAAAGCACACACTAGAACACATCAGGCAACTAATGATTTTCTGTCTGTGTTTTAGTTCTGCGGTCAAGAACGCAGTGAGATGGGGCACCATCATATTGGTAGCCACGTCGCCCTTCATACCAGAAAAGAAAGTCTTTCAGCAGGGAAGGCAGAGATCCCACAGGAAGAGTAGGTATACGTCACCTGAGGGGCATTGTGGGACGATATCCGCTCTCACGAGGAGGTCCCAAATAATCCCCATCTACACACTGATGCTGAACCGGTGCTATTGGTACACTGCCACCGTCTACTTCTACATCTACATGGTTACTCTGAAAATCAGAGGTGAATCACCTTAACAGTAATTCTCTACTATTCCACTCTCAATATCAAGCGGGAAAAACGTACACTGAAATTCTCCCGTATGAGCTCTCAGTTTTCTGTTTTATTAAAATGATCTTTTTCCCTATGTGTGTTCAAGAAAATAATTTCCCATTCGGAATAAAACGTACGACACTGAAAGTTTGTGAAAAGATCTCGCCGCAACGAGAAACGCTTTTGTTTTAATGACCTCTACCCCAAACCCTACATCATGTCCATGAAGTTCTCTACCCAATTTCTCGATGATAAAAAAACGTGCTGCTCTTCTTTGAACTTCCTGAGGTACTCCGTTAATCCTGTCTGTTAAGGATCGCAAACCAAGCAACAGTATTCTGAAAGAGGACGGACAAGCAAAATATCGGCAGTCTCTTTAGCAGAACTGTTGGGTCTACTATGTCTTCTTCCAATAAATCGGAGTCTTTGGTTTGCCTTCCCCACAACATTTCCTATGTGCTCTTTCCAATTTAAAATGTTCGTAAGTATAATTACTAGATATTTAGTTGAATTTATGACCTTTAGATAGGATTGATTTATCGTGCAACCAAAGTTTAACGGATTCCTTTTAGCACTCATGTGGATGACCTCACACTTTTCATAGCTTAGTGTCAACTCCCAATTTTTTCACCATACAGATACCTTTCATAAATCGTTTTTCAATTTCTTATGACTTTCTGGTGATTTTGCTCTACGATAAACGACAGCAACACCTGCAAACAACCTAGGACGGCTGCTTCAATTGTCTCCTAAATCATTTATACTGGTAAGGAACAGAAGGGAGCCTAGAACACTACCTTGGGTGACGCCAGAAATCACTTCTGTTTTATTCAATGACTATCCGCCAATCACTACGAACTTCGATCTCTCCGACAGGAAATCAAGAATCCAGTAGCATAACTGAGGCAATATTCCACACGCGCGCAATTTGATTACGAGCTGCATGTAAAGCATGGTGTCAAAAGCCATCTGAGGATCTAGAAACATGGAATCAATTTGAAATCCCTTGTCAACAGTACTCAGCACTTCTTGTGACTAAAGAGCTAGTTGTATTTCCCAAGAACGATGTTTTCTAACTCTGTATTGATTATGTGTCAATAGACCGCTCTCTTCGAGGTAATTGATCATGTTCGGCTACAATATATGTTCCAGAATCTTGCTGCATATCAATGTTAATGATATGAGCCTGTAATTTAGTGGATTAATCCTACTACCTTTCTTGAACATTGGTGTGACGAGTGCAACTTTCCATTCGATGTGTTCGGATCTTTCGTCGAGCGAACAGTTGTATATGACTTTTAAGTATCAGCTATTGTATCAGCATACTCTGAAATGAATCTAATTGGTATACAGTCTAGACCAGAAGACCTGCTTTTATGAAGTGATTTAAGTAGCTTCACTACTCCGAGGATATCTACTTCTACGCTACTCATATTGGCAGCTGTTCTTGATTCGAATTTTTCAATATTTACTTGGTCTTCTTTTGTGAAGCAATTTCGGAAGGCCGTGTTCAGTGATTCTGCTTTGGCAGCACTATCTTCTATGGTATCTCCACTGCTGTTGAGCAGAGAATGCATTGATTCTGTCTTGCCGCTGGCATACTTCACATACGACCAGAATCTCTTTAGGTTTTCTGCCAGGTTAAGAGACAAAGTTTCGTTGTGCAAACTTTTATGAGCATGTCGCATTGAAGTCAGCGCTAGATTTCGAGCTTCTGTAGAAGATCGTCAGTCTTGAAGACTTTGCGTCTGTTTAAATTTGGTATGCTATTTTTCGTTGTTTCTGTAGCTGTGTTCTGACCCATTTTGTGTACCAAGGAGGATCAGCTCCGTCGTTTGTTCATTTATTTGGTATAAATATCTTAATAGCTGCCGATATTATTTCATTGAATTCAAGCCAAATCTGGTCTACAATGTTCATATGGAAAGAGAGGGGATTGTCTCTCAGGAAGGCGTCAATTAAATTTTTTTCTGCTGTTTTGAGTAGGTATATTTTTCGTTTATTGTTGGAGGATTTAGGGGTTAAAATATTCAGTTTCGCTACGACAAACATTTGTTCACTAATCCCCGTATCCGTTTCGATGCTCGTTAGCAACTCAAGATTATTTGTTGCTAAGATGTCAAGTATGTTTTCATAACCGTTTACCGTTCGCGTGGGCTTATGAACTAACTGCTCGAAATAATTTTCTGGGAATGCGTTTAGCACAATATCGGATGATGTTCTATGCGTACCTCCAGATTAAACATCTACCGATTCTGTAAGTTTTCTCCATAAATTTCCGTATCATTTCGAAGTAGTAAAGTCCTTTTTGACTCATCCTGTATATTAATAGATGGTGACCCTGCACCGATGAATAACTAATACATCATAAATTTCTATTATTTTTAGTGTTCTACTCATGTGTAAGTCATATGCGCATTTAAAATATTCGATAAACATCGTTACATAACCTACTAAAAACACAAAATAAAAAATTGTGAGTAATTACAAACTCGTAAGAAAGACCAAACAGTAACGGAAGTCACTCGTACAGAGCCTTATACTACTTAGAGCCAGGCGAGACTTGGTAGCAAAACGGTTCGGAAAAAATTAAAAATTGTCTATGAAGACTAGGAGATAGGGTAATATGATGAATGTCCGGCCACATACAGGACCTAAGAGATTCACTGCGTTTACCTGACGTACGTGAACGACCGTATAGCAAAAACAAACCATACCTCCAGGAATGAAACTGAGAAAGAATAAATTCAATAAACGTTTAATTATAACGACATTTTGGTTAAGAACGACCTACTGTCTAGTAGGGATCATCGTTTTACGTGTGTATGCAACGCACGTAATGCCAGTGAATTTCCCCGAAGTACTTAAATTATGAGTATCTGATTTCTTGTAGAATGACTTTCCAGCTGTCGAAGGTTCGAGACACCCATGTAGTTTCTTGTTAGTACTTGTTGTTGTTGTTTTTGATGTGGTCTTCAGTCCTGAGACTGGTTTGATGCATCTCTCAATGCTAATATATCCTGTGCAAGCTCCTTCTTCTCCCAGTACCTACTGCAACCTACATCCTTCTGAATCAGCTTAGTGTATTCATCTCTTGGTTTCCCTCTACGATTTTTACCCTCCACGCTGCCCTCCAATGCTAAATTTGTGATCCCTTGATGCCACAGGACATGTCCTAACAACCGATCCCTTCTTCTAATCAAGTTGTGACACAATCTTCTCTTCTCCCCAATCCTATTCAATACCTTCTCATTAGTTACGTGATCTACCCACCTAAATTTCAACATTCTTCTGTAGCACCACATTTCGAAAGCTTCTATTCTCATCTTGTCCAAACTATTTATTGTCCATGTTTCACTTCCATACATGGCTACAATCCATACAAATTCTTTCACAAGCGCCTTCCTGACACTTAAATCTATACTCGATGTTAACAAATTTCTCTTCTTCAGAAACGCTTTCCTTGCCATTGCCAGTCTACATTGCCATTGCCAGTCAACATATTCTCTACATCGACCATCATCAGTTATTTTGCATCCCAAATAGCAAAACTTCTTCACTACTTTAAGTGACTCATATCCTAACCTAATTCCCTCAGCATCACCAGTCTTAATTCGACTACATACCATTATCCTCCTTTTACTTTTGTTGATGTTCATCTTATATCCTCCTCTTCAGACACTATCCATTCCGTTCAACTGCTCTTCCAAGTCCTTTGCTATCTCTGACAGAAGTACAATGTCATCGGCGAACCTCAAAGTTTTTATTTCTTCTCCCTGGATTTTAATACCTACTCCAAATTTTTCTTTTGTTTCCTTTACTGCTTGCTCAATATACACATTGAATAACATCGGGGACAGGCTACAACCCTGTCTCACTCCCTTCCCAACCACTGCTTCCCTTTCATGCCCCTCGACTCTTATAACGGCCATCTGGTTTCTGTACAAATTGTAATTAGCCTTTCGCTCCCTGTATTTTACCCCTGCCACCTTTAGGATTTGAAGTAGAGTTTTCCAGTCAACATTGTCAAAAGCTTTCACTAAGTCTACAAATGCTACAAACGTAGGTTTGCCTTTCCTTAATCTTTCTTCTAAGATAAGTTGTAAGGTCAGTATTGCCTCACATGTTCCAAAATTTCTACGGAATCCAAACGAGGTCGGCTTCTACCAGTTTTTCCATTCGTCTGTAAAGAATTTGCGTAAGTATTTTGCAGCTGTGGCTTATTAAACTGATAGTTCGGTAATTTTCACATCTGTCAACGCCTGCTTTCTTTGGTATTGGAATTATTATATTCTTCTTGAAGTCTGAGGGTATTTCGCCTGTCTCGTACATCTTGCTCACCAGATGGTAGAGTTTTGTCAGGACTGGCTCTCCCATGGCCGTCAGTAGTTCTTATGGAATGTTGTCTACTTCCGGGGCCTTGTTTCAACTCAGGTCTTTCAGTGCTCTGTCAAACTCTTCACGCAGTATCGTATCTCCCATTTCATCTTCATGTACATCCTCTTCCATTTCCATAATATTGTCCTCAAGTACATCGCCCTTGTATAGACCCTCTATATACTCGTTCCACCTTTCTGCTTTCCCTTCTTTGCTTAGAACTGGGTTCCCATCAGAGCTCTTGATATTCATGCAACTGGTTCTCTTTTCTCCAAAGGTCTCTTTAATTTTCCTGTAGGCTGTATCTATCTTACCCCTAGTGAGATAAGCCTCTACATCCATACATTTGTCCTGTAGCCATGTCTGCTTAGCCATTTTGCACCTCCTGTCGAACTCATTTTTGAGACGTTTGTATTCCTTTTTGCCTGCTTCATTTACTGCATTTTTATATTTTCTCCTTTCATCAATTAAATTCAATATTTCTTCTGTTACCCAAGGATTTCTACTAGCACTCGTCATTTTACCTACTTGATCCTCTGCTGCCTTCACTACTTCATCCCTCAGAGCTACCCCATTCGTCTTCTACTGTATTTCTTTCCCCCATTCCTGTCAATTGTTCCCTTATGCTGTCCCTGAAACCCTGTACAACCTCTGGTTTAGTTAGTTTATCCAAGTGCCATCTCCTTAAATTCCCACCTTTTTGCAATTTCTTCAGTTTTAATCTACAGTTCATAACCAATAGATTGTGGTCGGAGTACACATCTGCCCCTGGAAATGTCCAACAATTTAAAACCTGGGTCCTATATCTCTGTCTTACAATTATATAATCTATCTGATACCTTTTAGTGTCTCCAGGATTCTTCCGTGTATACAACCTTCTTTTATGATTCTTGAACCAAGTGTTAGCTATGATTAAGTTATGCTCTGTGCAAAATTCTACCAGACGGCTTCCTCTTTCATATCTTAGCCCCAATCTGTATTCACCTACTATGTTTCCTTCTCTCCCTTTCCCTACTGTCGAATTCCAGTCACCCATGACTATTAAATTTTCGTCTCCCTTCACTACCTGAATAATTTCTTTTATCTCATCATTCATTTCTTCAATTTCTTCGTCGTCTGCAGAGCTAGTTGGCATATAAACTTGTACTAAGGTAGTAGGCACGTGCAGTACTTGTTGCTTTCAATTAAAAGAAGACAAACCTTGATTCCTGGCTACTTCACTTCATCGTTCTGTTGTTGCAAGATCATTTTCTTTTTTATTCAGTCTGTGAGATGCTGTTGTATGATAAGGTGCGAATGTCGTTCTCGAAAGGAAAAGGTCTGGTTTCAATTTTTAATCCGTCAATAGATACGAGTAGCATTCAGTAAGTACTGCATCATGTTTCTTTTCTGAAAGCAGTTTGATTTTCTTCAGGATGCGAGTACACCATATCATTCATCACTGCTCTGGCTATAAAACTCTAATTTTCAACAAAATCTCCACTTAATGCGACGGCCTTACGCCACCTTATTGAGAGGTCCTGTATCTCCCATGGTAGATATCGGATCCAGTGTCTTGCTGTATCAATCACCTCTCCATGATCGACGTACTGCTTTCCGCGGAGTGCATCCTTCATTGGACCAAATGGATGGAAGCCGGAAGGTGCGAGATCCGGGCTGCAGGGTGGATGAGGTTGAACAATCCAGTGAAGTTATTTGAGCGCCCCTCGAGTCTCAGAACTGTGTGAGGCCTTGCACTGTCATGGATATGGAGAAGTTCGTTTGCATTTTTGTCGATCACTTCAAATGAGAACTTCCGTGCGTTCCAACTAAGTCTGATTATAAAATATCGATATATCGATAATGCAGGCGATATCATTTTTCCCAATATATAGATAGCGCAATGGCAATATCTAGGGCCGTATTGTTATTTATATTTCGTTCTTTTCGCAATTGTCGGTAAATATTTCAAATTGTTCATTTTATGTTCTAGTGGAACGTAATGTTACTTTCACTGTGTGAAGAGTCTTACTACCTTTTGAGCTTCTATCACGTCCAGTTTTTCTCTTTGAGAGTGTGAATGGAAAACAAGTTTCCGATGTGACGAAGAATCATACCAGTTGCGTTAAAAAAATAATAATGATTTAATGGAACTAGTGTGCTGTTCCTTCAAAGCAGCCATCTTCAAAAACAGCTGCTGAAAATGATGAACAAAAATCTAAATGACAAAGCCGCTATTCGCGGTGGGCGGAGGGTAAATGCTGACGTAATCGGCGCTCGGCGCTACCAACAGAAACTGCAACGTTTAACTCCACCACGCAATTTTGACATTACGACTGCAAGGTCGTTGGCGTTTGCCGAAATGAAAAAAAAATTACAGGAAGTCAACATAAAGTGTTCCGGACAAATCCGATATGTAACGAAACCGAACGACGGATCCATCGGGCACCTTTCGTTGTGCCGCTTGCATGCGGTTACCATTGTTAGCAAAACGGATATCGCCAAGCGTGAACGTGCACCGTTTTCCTTTCAACTCTTGCTCCAAGGGGGGATAAGCAGGCTGCCAGCTTCTTGATGTACAAAATATCTAACAATAAATCAATACTTAAATATACAGCGCTAAAAGTGGCGGACTATTTACAATGTGCAGCAGATATTTTTATAAGCCGTTGCTTCTCCCGTCGATATATCAAGGCTTCTTCTCGATACATTGAAGGTCGGTAATGATATTTCTTAAATATCGATATATCGTATTCCCCATAGTTTTAAAAATATTAACAGTCCTAGTTTCAGTACTGTACAAGTTTCAGTACTGTACAACTCACAGCTGCGTGTGGACGCCCGGCAAGCGGGGGATCGGACAGATTTGCACGACCTTGTTGCTATGATGATAAACGGCTCGCTTATCGACTCGCCGTGCTTTTGTTCACTGCCAGTGGTTCGTAGACTCTCTGTAAGCGCCTATGAATATCTTAAATGTTCTGATTTTGCACGAAAAGAAACTCAACTACAGCTCTTTACTTGAATGCGCCTGTGTTACAGATACCATTTTGAAGGCTACGTATAGCACCGCCACCTGTCGGAAACTTCTTGAAACTATAGGGGACTATATTCCAGGATGTCCTACACAAAAACTCAGAATTTCTTTCAAGCAAAATAATACGATAAAAATATGTTGCAGTATTTATTGAACGCAACTCGTATAATGGAGAATGGTGGGTATGAAGCATTTGCGGACACAAACGAGACAGTGAAACGAATGGAGAAACAGTATACCAATTCAGCATTTCGGGGGAAAAAAGCGGGTATCATCGCATCTAAAGCGTTCATAAACTTGAAAATTTCTGCTCTCCAGAACAATACGAGGGAAGCTTTCCTTTCAGTTTAATGTTGAAAACCGTGCACGAGATAGCATGGAGTTCAGTCCTACAATCGTGTAATGCAGACAAAACAAGAGCAACAACGATGTCGCGACGACACAGCGGCAGGCGGGACACGGGAGGGGAAACAAAAAAAGCAGCAGAGAGGAATATAAGTACTAAGGAAGCAGCGCATCAAATGTAACTTAAGAGGGACATTATTCATGAGCGAATAAGTCAGTCGCGCGCGCGATATCACCGGGGTTTTAATATGGAACGCCTCCTTGAGGAGGATCTGCGTCGGAATATTGCTGCGGGGTAATTGCGTGGTCCGCGCGTGCGTACGCAGTGCGTGGCGGCGGCTTAACTCTGTATGCGAGCTTTTATATGGGCTCACCGGACGCGATTATTTTCCTTGCTGCGACTCGTGTATCTCCCGCTCTCTTTCGAGCGACTGCGCAAGTGCCGTGCCGCTCTGAATTTAATTATTTCGCCTTTATATCGCCTCTTCCGCTGTTTCCGGCCCGGTGCGGCGCTTTTGCCGAGCAAGAGGCGATGCCGCTGAGTTTTCACAAAACCCGGGGCAAGTATTTTGTTGCGTATGTTGGCGTTGGAAACACCGATATGCAGAGGCGACGCGGAAGAGGTGTCCCCTGTCATTGCCACCTCCTCGACGCTAGGCGTTCGTCTCTTTTGTAGCAATGTAGCTGAAATGTGAGAGCCTTGAAGAGATTAACTGAAGAGTGACCTCAGCGCTCGTAAAGTTAAGTGGAATTACTATTTGGAGGGTCATCTGTGGAACGAAGCAGAGCGTGACACACAAATGTGCCCAATCTCGCCGCGCGGGATTAGCCGAGCGGTCTTAGGCGCTGCAGTCTTGGACTGTGCGGCTGGTCCCGGCGGAGGTTCGAGTCCTCCCTCGGGCGTGGGTGTGTATGTTTGTCCTTAGGATAATTTAGGTTAAGTAGTGTGTAAGCTTAGGGACTGATGACCTTAGCAGTTCAGTCCCATAAGATTTCACACACATTTTAACATTTTTTTTTTTTTTTTTTTTTTTTTTGCCCAGTCTCTCACGTAAGCTGTAGAGCGAGTATATAGGGAATCTTAATTGAATTGAAATAATTTGCAATGGATTTGTCAATTATTAAGTCTTAAGATATGCTTTAAGAACTGCCGAGACCGAAGTCACGACGAAATTGCAAGAAATGTATTCGTAATTGCGAATACATTCATATTCTGGGCATCGCTGGTGAATTAAATAAAAACTTAGTTTCTACAGGGATTGAAGTTTGAAATGCTCCTCTGCGACCTTGATTAATAGTTAAATCACTGAAGACTAAGGATCTCATGGATTGATGGAGTGCTTAGCAGAACACTAAAATACTGGGCTGCACGTGTTAGCCCTGTGCTTAGTCATATCTGTAATTTTTCCTTTAAGAATGGTCAGTTTCCTGAATTATTAAAGTACTCAGTAGTACAGCAGCTTTGCAACAAGGGAGAAAATGACAACGTAGACAATTTTAGACTTTTTCTATACTAAATTATTGATATGTCTGTAATTATTGTATAAGTTAATTGGTCATTTTACTTCACATAAATAGCTGTCAAATTATAAGTTTGGTTTTAGAAGTGGTTTAACAACTGAAAATGATATTTTCTCGTTTCTCTGTGAGGTACGAGATGGATTAAACAAAATGTTTCCAACGCTGGGCATCTTTTTTGATTTAACTAAGCCGTTTGATTGTCTTGATCACAAAATATTGCTCCAGTAGTTTCATCATTATGGAATAAGGGGACTAGCTCACAGTTGGTTCAACTGTTGCTTTAACGACAGACAGCAAAAGGTCATTATACACATTGTTGAGAATGGCTGTGATGTGGAGTCTGAATGGGGAATGGTCAAATTGAGGGGTGCCCCAGGGATCAGTGCTGGGGACACTCATGTTCCTCATTTATATAACTGATATGCGCTCTACTGATACAGGTAATTCTAGCTCTTTACTCGCATACAGTATTGAATGCTCTTGACAAGGGACTTCAAATTGATTCTGTATTTCTGGATTTCCGGAAGGCTTTTGACATTGTACCACACAAGTGGCCGGTAGTGGAAATGCGTGCTTATGGAACACCGTCTCAGTTATGTGACTGGATTCGTGATTTCCTGTCAGAGAGGTCACAGTTCGTAGTAACTGACGGAAAGTCATCGAGTAAAACACAAGTGATTTCTGGCGTTCCCCAAGGTAGTGTTACAGGCCCTTTGCTGTTCCTTATCTATATAAAGGATTTGGGAGACAATCTGATCAGCCCTCTTAAGTTGTTTACAGATGACGCTGTCGTTTATCTACTGAGAAACGATCACCACGATAAAAAAAACGGAAATGAAGACTCATGCTGAAAGATATAGGTGTTCGTTCTTTCCGCGTGCTATATGAGATTGTAATAGTAGAAAATTGTGAAGGTGATTCGATGAACCCTCTTCCAGGCACTTAAATATGTTTTGCAGAGTGTCCATGTCGATGTTGATGTTTACAAGAAGCCTACTTAACGATAAATGTGCTAACTCGCAGGTAGTCGTGGTCGAGCGACTGTTTATGACGTCCAGATTATCGGGGATGACTAAGTATCTTCTAGCTGCTTTCGGTGTGAACTCGTAACAGTCAGTAACATCGCGTATTTGATGTTGGAATATTAAACACGGACTTGACAGTCATTTTTCGTGTTATGAAAGAAAATGAATCAACTTAAAGTAAATTCTAGACATTTTTTTGAACGAGTCATGCAAGAATGTTGATGCTCGATAATTTAATCAACTTCCAGCTACTGCCCGTTGACTGGAGCTTAGTGGCCTTTGCGTGGTAGGTATCACGTCGAACGCAGCCTTTTCGACTAAACCACTATCTAAGGGGCAGACAACCTGAAACCCATCCAGGTAAGCAGACTGACTGTTTAAAGGACAGTGAGAGACCAACCAACCCCGCCGCACTTGGGCAGTGGTAGCGCACAGTGGTCCGTGTCAACTGAGAGGAGAGGGTTCGGTTTAAGCTGTCGGACATAGTCTAACTGCTAATCCGAGTTCTGCGCAGACGCCACGGACACGGCTGGAGCCAGAGCGGGCCGTGGCGGCCAGAGAACAGCAGGGCTGCTCGCACCAGGGCAGGACAGTAGGGCAGAGCAGAGCGAGACAAAGCGGCCGTAATTGCGGGCCTGCCGGTCTCCGATAAGGAGCGCTCCCCGGCGGGCGCGGTCGATCGCCGACTATCGACGGCGGGCGGTCGACCGCGAGCGACGCAGGTGCCGCCGCTGCCGCCTCTGGTGCTGGCGCGCCGAGCAGGTCGGCAACCGCGAAGCGCCCTCGGGCCGCGGCCGGTCCCCTGCTGGCTTGTAGCGGCAGGTCAGGGGTCGTGTAGCGCGCCGTACCGTGCCGTGCCTACAGCCACCGAGCAAGTTCCACTTGGGAACCGGTACATTAATATGTGGTTTGTCGACGACACTGTAATTCTAGCAGAGCCGGCAACGCCACCGGTAGGTAATGGACAACGCCTATCAATGGCCCATACCTCCTAACGGAAGATTCGAGTAGCACCACGCAAGCATTTTCTTTGGTGACTCAGGAGTCCAATGCGAGGGCCTACTTGGCGCTCACAGGTGGGACAAGTCTATACGACACCGAAAGATGGGTTCGTCAGAGGCGCTTCTCTACATACTCGCGTTGCTGCTACTTTGTTTAGCCAGGCGCCGTAGTGGAACTTGCTGTCATCCTTGACGATTTTCTTCTATCTGCTGCGGTCTTCTGCTAGCTTCCCCCATATGTCGCAGTCAGTAAAATAAGTGCGCTCATAACACGCTTGTCGCAATATTTATAGCGATGCAGGGCTTCCAGGGGGTCTCTTGGTATGTGTTATCTCAGTCACATTTTAACCTACCCAAAAGATACATTTAATTTTGATTGGCTTTGAATATATAAACTGTAGAAAAAAACAAGAGTCACATATTTTTTGTACTTGTCCATACGGCCGTTAAGGGCTAGAAACATCCTCTAGACCGTTGAAAAAATATGACTCTAATATCTCTGAATGACCGGATGGTGGTTCTAGGCGCTACAGTCTGGAACCGCGCGACCACTACCGTTGCAGGTACGAATCCTGCCTCAGGCGTGGATGAGTGTGGTGTCCTTAGGTTAGTTCTAGGGGACTGATGACCTCAGAAGTTAAGTCCCATAGTGCTCAGAGCCATTTGAATTATTTTCATTTTGACCGGGTGGTTATAAGTAAACTTTCCCTATTTAACACTTTATAACACGGAAACTATATGAAGACTAAGAGAAAGCTTTTGACAATGTTGACTAGAATAATCTCCTTCAAATTCTGAAGGTGGCAGGGGTAAAATACTGGGAGCGAAAGGCTATTTACAATTTGTACAGAAACCAGATGGCAGTTATAACAGTCGAGGGACTTGAAAGGGAAGCATTGGTTTGGAAGTAAGTGAGACAGGGTTTTAGCCTCTCCCCGATGTTATTCAGTCTGTATATTGAGCGAGCAGTAAAGGAAACAAAAGAAAAAATTGGAGTAGGAATTAAAATCCATGAGGAACAAACAAAAACTTTGAGGTTCGCCGATGACATTGTGATTCTGTCAGAGACAACAAAGGACTTGGAAGAGCAGTTGAACGGAATGGACAGTGTCTTGAAAGGAGGATATAAGATGAACATCAACAAAATCAAAACGAGGATAATGGAATGTAGTCAAATTAAGTCGGGTGATGCTGAGGGAATTAGATTAGGAAATGAGACACTGGAAGTAGTAAAGGAGTTTTGCTATTTGGGGAGCAAGATAACTGATGATGGTCGAAGTAGAGGGGATGTAAAATGTAGACTGGCAATGGCAAGAAATGCGTTTCTGAAGAAGAGAAATTTGTTATCATTGATTATAGATGTAAGTGTCAGGAAGTCATTTCTGAAAGTATTTGTATGGAGTGTAACCATGTATGGAAGTGAAACATGGACGATAAATAGTTTGGACAAGAAGAGAATAGAAGTTTCGAAATGTGGTGCTACAGAAGAATGCTGAAGATTAGATGGGTAGATCACGTAACTAATGAGGAGGTATTGAATAGAACTGGGGAGAAGAGGAGTTTGTGGCACAACTTGACTGGGCATCCAGGGATCACCAATTTAGTAATGGAGGACTGCGTGGAGAGTAAAAGTCGTAGAGGGAGACTAAGAGATGAGTACACCTAGCAGATTCAGAAGGATGTAGGTTCAGTAGGAATTGGGAGATGAAGAAGCTTGCACAGGATAGAGTAGCATGGAGAGCTACATCAAACCAGACTCTAACCTGAAGACCACAACAACAACAACAACAACAAAAACAACACGGAAACTAATTACCCTACGAATACAAAACAATGTCCAGAATATGGGGTGCATGATTACCATGCGTCACAGTACCACCGTCCAGTTCCAACTATGGCCATCGGGTGCCGTGATCAGTCACTGCAACTCATAGTCTCACACACCTGACCAGTCGCAATGCTCTTGTTAACGAGTCAACACGAGCTTCGACAAAAGGAGCAGGGTATTATCGGCGAAGCTCTATTACCAAAACAAAAGTAGTGTTGCTCCTGCACTTCAAGAATATCGCCAGCCGAAAAGATTACGCAAGTTTCCTCTTTCTCCGCCCGCTGTGCGGAGTATGATGAAGAAGGGCGAACCATCTGGAGAACTGCGTATCGCTCCGAGAACAGGCCGACGACTAATGGTTGATGAAATCGCTGTTGCTATGGCAGACAACGCTTCGCGAAAATTCCCGATTGTCTGGCAGTGCGTGTGCTGTGTCACGACAGTTGAACATCCTGTGGTCTGCTGTACGGAAGGTGCTTCGAAAGATTATCAAATGGTGTGGGTACAAGATCGACATTGTACAGCAGCTGACACCACAGGACGCACAACAACGTGGTGTTATTTTCGCTCTCCACTTTCTTGCCGGGATTGAAGTAGACGAGGGCTGTCCCTGGACCATCCTATGGACAGAGGAAGCTCGTTTTTCTTTTCGTTTTTCTGACGGGGGAGGTGAACATACAAAACTGCCGAGTGTGGGGATCTTCACCTCTAGTCACTGTGCAAGATGTTCCTCTGTATAGTGAAAATGCCACCGTATGGCGTGGCTTCAATTCTACGTTCGTCATTGGCCCATTCTTTCGAACAGGTTGGCGCTCAAGGACCAGTGATGTGACCAGCGTTACTGCGATATTCTTCGCAATAATGACACACCCACCCAACACGTGAGAGTCGCATTGAAAGCAACAGTTTTCATGCAAGATGGGATTCCACCGCACATCGCTCGTGAAGATCACCTGCTTCTCCGAAACACATTTGGAAACGATATAATTATCAGCCGATCGTTTCCAAATGCTTGGCCGGCACGATCACCTGATCTCACTCCGTATGATTTTTGGTTTTGGGGCTACCTGACGGACAGGGTTTACCAGTGGAACATTCACGTATGTGCTGATCTGGAGCGCAGCATACCGAGAGAGGTAGCCAGCATACCTATGGCCATGCTTCGTTCTGCTGTGCAGAATGCAATCCTGGCTCTAGCTTTCAGATTCTTCTGGACATTGATGGGTGCATATTGGGCCCGTTTCGTAGCAGTAATGGTACCGGAATGTAATAGTTCAAATGGTTCAAATGGCTTTGAGCACTCTGGGTCTTAACTTCTGAGGTCATCAGTCCCTTAGGATTCAGAACTACTTAAACCTAACTGACCTAAGGACATCACACACATCCATGCCCGCGGCAGGATTCGAACGTGCCACCGTAGCGGTCACGCGGTTCCAGACTTTAGCGCCTAGAACCTCTCGGCCACGCCGGCCGACAATATGTAATGGTATGCTGTACCGTAGCAGCACATTAAGTATTTCAGTTCAATTGATTCTGAATTATTTCAGTCCCTCATGTCTTTGACAATAATGCTTCCAAGTTTGGTACTTGCACGGTAATCAGTTTCCATGTTATAACGTACTAAATAGGGAAAGTTTAATTACAACCACCAGGCACACTGTTGAAACGTAACAGTTACGACAAAAAAACTTGATGTAAGAGTTCTGTCGCTTTTAACGCACGTCAGAACAGGACCCCCTTATATGTCGGTGAAGTCATTTCAGTAGACATCTACCCATTCAGCATCTTTTTGACTTGAGCAGCTCTGCGCTTACTATACAGATTTATATAATACTACAACAATAATGTGCAAACAATTTGAAATATAACAAAGCTATATGTGGAAAAGTTACTACTTGAAAGAAAAAGCAATACACAAAATCTAAAATGAAAACGCCAATACCACAAAAAATATTTTATACTTCATGGAAGTAAAAGAAAATATGTATATGTAGAACAGTGTATGTAGGATAGACGTTTAGAATATATTTTTCTGGGAAAGAGTTACTAAACAACCATTCCTGACAAGTGTCATTGAAGCAGGCACATATTGGGCACTTGTACAGCGATAGAGTGATATTTCTAGCTTATTTGTGACAAATGTGTTTTTGGATTAGCACTTCATCACATGTCATTGAATTTACTGTTAACGATGTTATACGTTTTTCTATTAGTCCAATATCTGTATGAGAAACATAATAGGGTAGGTAAGAGGATTTCGAAAAAAATGATGTTTTCGACAAACATGAAAGCACGGTCGTAACGTACATTAAAACCCGTAGTACTTTTATTGAATTTTTTTTTATATCTGTTACCGTTTCGATGGTATTCACTCAGAAATATTAAATTCAATTTTTTTTTTCAACGGGGTGTTTCACCCCCTTGACGCCTGTATGGGCATCTCTAAAATATAAATGTGTCTTCTACTTTGCTCTACACTACAACATACGCAGGGGTGATCAAAATCAATCTATCCCTTGGGTATCTTTACATTTAGTGTGCTTCGCGGAAGACGGGAGTTGTCCATACGACATAAGTGTCCTAGATTAAAGGTGCTGAGTTTATGTTCTTGTTTCGCGTTGTTGTCCATGCCTCAGCACCATGCGAGAGAGTGCTCTCCAAGGATGCTTCATGGACGAGCATTTTTATGGTACCATAAGGTGTTTGTTGTCACACATTGGATTAATACTGCAGTGAAAAGTGGCTACCAGACGATCACAAGCAAATGCTGTACCGAGTGGGCCAGAAGACATGATACGAAATGTGAATCTTCAGGTTTTCGCGGCGCAAAGACTGCTCCATTAAATTTCGGGAATGTAGCCGCATAAATTCTGCTTCTTCTTCTAATATTTCGGCTGTATATCTTTCAGCCATCTTCAGAGAGAGCCGTACGACTCTCTCTGAAGATGGCTGAAAGATATACAGCCGAAATATTAGAAGAAGAAGCAGAATTTATGCGGCTGCATTCCCGAAATTTAATGGAGCATGATACGAAATGTTTGATGTTTATTGCATAGAAACAAGAAGCTACATGAAAGACAAACAGGAAAATGAAACAACTCACTAACTCTATCAGAAATGGTATTTAACAGAAAAATCTACATGTAAAAATGGAATAACCCAAAAACAAATTTTCATATGTACTTATTACAAGCTCTCCCTTTGTGTTGACCATCATTCCCTGCCCAGAGTTTGATGCCCTGACATGTGCGTCTGCTTTCCCGGCACAACTTTTGGGGAATGATCATTTTCAGCGCTGTCTTTCTTCCACACACAGAGTGTCTCATACCTCTTGGGTCAAACTGAAACAGGTGATAGTGCGGCCACAACCGATTATACTGAGACAGGGAACGAATGGTCGGGAATGCATATCTATTGTTATGGACATACACAACGTACACTGTACAACAAGAACGTAGCTCATAGTAATTGTTCAAAGTGACTACCACCAGCCTCAGTGCGAGCATGGCAACGGCGCATTAAGTTCTGCCATACTCTCTGCAAGATCCACGGTGTCTGCTGTACCAGGAGACAGGCAGCGCGATCTCTAGCAAGTTGGTCATCATCCGTTGCTGTGGGTGTTTCATACACCAACGTCCTGACAATCCCGGAAGAAAGTTTAGAGGTGTGAGATCCGGCGGTCGCGCTGGCCATGGGACAGGACTTTCCCTTCCAATCCAGTGATGAGGATGCATGTTATTCAGATCCTCGCGGACATTAACAAAGAAACTGCCTGGCCGCCCGTCGTTTCGAAACCACATACAATCATGGACAACAAGGGGTACAGCCTCCAAAAATTGTATGACTGCATATCTCGCCGGAACACCAAGTAACGTGATCCAGTGAAAAGGGAGTGCAGCAAATAAGGTTCTCTTTAGGAAACCTTGGACAATGCCCGCCCGTACGCCGGCCGGAGTGGCCGTGCGGTTCTAGGCGCTACAGTATGGAACCAAGCGACCGCTGCGGTCGCAGGTTCGAATCCTGCCTCGGGCATGGATGTGTGTGATGTCCTTAGGTTAGTTAGGTTTAATTAGTTCTAATTTCTAGGCGACTGATGACCTCAGAAGTTAAGTCGCATAGTGCTCAGAGCCATTTGAACCATTTGAACCCACCCGTACTTCACAGCGTACAACAGACACCCGAGATATTTGCGAGAATGCGGCAGAACTACAAACGTCGTAACACACGCATTCAGACTGGCGACCGTCGCTTTGTAGAGTTACTATGAGCTACGTTCTTGTTATTCTGTGTACACTATGCATGTCCATAACACACATATGCATTTCCGAGCATTGGTCCCGTATCTCAATATAATCGATTCTGGACCCACGGTTTCAATTTGACCCCAAAAATTTTAAGACCCTCTGCATAAACATTTCGAGACCGGAAGCTAAGACACACATCACATTCACCTCTCAGCGAAACCCAACGACGAGTCGCTATTGGTGGAAAAGCTGCAAGTAACTGTTGGCGCGAATCACCTTGTATATTCATATCATGATCACCTGGTTCATTTATGCTGCCGGGTTGGAATGAGCAAGTAAGCTCCATCCAGATACACATGGAGGTTTTAGGAATTTTCATCTATCCGACCGCTACCTTGTCGATTATGCTAGTGAACCAAGTATTTATGCATTTAAGCGCCCAGTGTCTGATGATTAGCATACATTGGGCCTTCTTTCTTGAAGGGAATAAAAAGGTTTTTCCTATTTTCGTCCTACGTCTCACACATTCATTTCTTTCCATGCTCCCACACGTTGAGAAGAAGACGTTCTTCAGTTGTGAATCTGCTTGTATCTGCCATTATAACACAAGTATTTACAACAGTATCACCTTGGTAGCAAAACAAAACACTACCACATGCCGTAGTATTCGCCAGAACTACAAGGAAAACAACACGATCACATGCTGTATTTTCGAGGAGTGACACCTGTATTGTTGTACCGGGTGGTTATACTTAAAGCGAAGCTACTCACAGAGGTCGAGGGTGCGCCTTAATTATCGCATTGGAGCGAAACTTCGTAGATATGCTAATGCGTAACCGATTTTAGCTGGAAGAAATTAGTTCCAGTTTTGCCCACCAAGAGCTAATCTGGCTCTGTACATCGTCATGTTGACGTCTCCGATGAGCATATTGAACAAATAACCAATATGCCTTTCTCAACTGCTTGACCTTCTCTGCTCAAGTCCCGTTCCAAATTAATTAAATCTATCTTGCATTCACAGCGTCAGATTTGACTGCTGGAACATCGCAATCCTTGTGTCATTCATTGTCACATTCCATGTACAGGAAGTCCCATTCATGACGACATCTCGCGTCATCGTTGCCTGGCAACATGCCACGCGCGCAGCCTCAGCATTCGAGGCACCTACAAGGAGAACACTTTTCAGCATTTTAAGTATCAGGAACAGTCCTGTCGCTACAGTACTGTATACCATATTAGGCTACCATATTATTCAAGTATTTACAACGAGAGCACGTGTATTTTACTACAGACCACATGTTTGTTTCCAGTTCTGAGAACAAAATATCAGAGGATTTATAACTCGATTGAATGTCATATGTTGTAAGTAGGTGGTCCGGACTGTAGGATCCAAGTTATCGGCATTGAGAACCGTTGTGTTAACTTTGGGAGGAAGTGGGGGGGGGGGGGGGGGGGAGGGGGGCCAAAAGTGCCAAAATTTTTGCATTTTTTCGGTATTTTGTCTACGACATTTTCCCCTTGCGTTTCGTTAGTAGAAGAACCTTCGGATTTTTCCTTTAGAGCTTTACGTTTCCTACAATTTGGGCTAGTTAAATGTCTTTTTGCACCGGATAATTACCAACATACAGAGCTTCAGACGGACCACATACATCTCAGATCATAAAAAATGCGCAAAACGAAGTGATGATCTGACATCGCTGAACTCCGCCATAAGTGAAAATAAGGGTGCCGTCTAGCGCCTAGCGAGAGCCCAAGTTTCGTTGCTTACTAACATGTTCTCGAAAATTCCTAGCTGTCACAAAATCTTGTAGGTTCTTTCGGATTACGTGCCGTTTTCCGAATTGGTGGATGCAATAGGACGTGTTAGTACACCCTTAAATTTTATCCACTTTCTGCTTTGTTATGTCTTGTACACATCTCACTATAGCGCCGCGGATCTTCATACAGGGAACACCAAGGAGCTGTTTCTCCAGTGCCATTGATTCCGCAGTTTTAAGTAGTAAGTCAATGTTGAACCTGTTGGTGGAAAGAGCTGGATGAATGCTCTAGAACACAGCAAAATATATAAAATGATAAAAAAAATTGCGTATTTGTTTACAGTATATACAGTACTGAGTGTACGTAACTTTTTATCCCGCAGTCTCTCTGCAGTCTTCTCTGTCTCTGTTCTACTAGTACCGGTTGTCAGTACTCACTAGCATAGGAGTAGCAGCAGCGTCGGGCTGGGTTCTTAAAAGTCACTGGCAGCTTGCTGGATTCGTAAGATGTGACTGGACTGTTATCGGTACGATCGGCATAATATGCGAGTAGTCTGAGGAAAATCTGATGACAACCTGAGGCGGAACTCGGAGGCTAAAAAGACGCGCCCACCAACCACAGTTGCTGCCAGTGAAGTTGTAAGTAGGCTGTTTAGGTTTTTATGTTGGTAACTCCATATATCGCTCTATATGAAAATCACTGACTGTGCTGTGTGCAGTCTGAGGCTGGTCGGCGTTGTTGCAATATTTGCTATTGTAGTGTTGCGCAGTTGGAGATGAGCCGCCAACAGTGGTGCATGTGGGGAGAGAAATGGCGGAGTTTTGAGAGCCGATGATCTGGACGTGTGTCCATCAGAGAGAGTAAATTTGTAAGAATGGATGTCATGAACTCCTATATATATTATGACTTTTGAACACTATTAAGGTAAATACATTGTTTGTTCTCTATCAAAATCTTTCATTAGCTAACTGTGCCTATCAGTAGTTACTACCTTCACTAGTTAGAATCTTTTATTTAGCTGGCAGTATTGGTGCTCGCTGTATTGCAGTAGTTCGACTAACGAAGATTTTTGTAAGTGAAAGGTATAGGTTATTGTTAGTCAGGGCCACTCTTTTGTAGGGATTATTGAAAGTCAGATTGCGTTGCGCTAAAAATATTGTGTGTCAGTTTAAGCACAGTCATTTATAGTTTTTCTAGGGGGGCGTTTCAAAGTATTGCGAACTGTGCGCCCTCCGGTGGCGTGTGTAGCGTCAGGTGGCGGCGTGTGGCGAACCCTTTCTAGCAGCCGCTGACGGCCGTTGATTAAATGTGCAATCTGCATAAAAACTCTGTGAGACGGTGCGGCAATTAGACTGCACTTTTTATAACTTTTCTTATGTCTTTATTATACTTTCATTATTTCAACAACCTTCCGCGTTACGATTTTAAGTCATTTTCAAAGTCAGTGTTATGTCAGGCATATAAAATTGTTCGTTAGATGTAATGTATGGGGTCAACATTCTCGATCACGAGACAAGTGCCTTTGAAAATGATGTTAAGTCGATTCACGCAAGGTTTCTGGCAAAATAAAAGTGTAGTCAAGACATAAGAAAAGTTTTCAAAAGTGATTAAATGTGCCTTGTGCCGTCGACAAAGACACTGCTATTCCATAGTCAACACCACCCATTGCCAACTGCTACCTTGTGTTTCGTATATTTTTCGTAAAAAAATAAACTCACTTCTTCTTTCATCATATATGTGTCTCCATAACCTTAACGTATTATTCTTTGAGCGTAGCCTGTTACCGCGTATTTATAACGACTGTGTTTATTTCTGTGGAAGCGAAAGGAACAGCATGTACTCTCAGATCCATTATGCTGGGACTTAGAACCGGCTTGCTAGTTCAGCTATTTGGCGTGTTACACAGTTGGTTCCTGCACACAGTGTGCGATGTGCAAGACTACAAACGCAGATTACAGACGCACGCAAGCGCCTGTGTGTGTGTGTATGTGTGTGTGTGTGTGTTCCCACACAGCACTAAACTGTTTTTAGGTCTTCTCTCTTTCTGTATTGTCCCTGCAGGCATCTGAAAATAGGCACAGCCAGAAAGTAGCCATCAATGTAAGATAATATGGGCGTAATAAATTTAAAGAACTTGGCAATCCACCGTGGCTATTTAAAATGGTTTTAACATTCAGAAACTCATTTTTAGTTTGTGAAATTGCAAGTTCTATGGGTTAGATGTACTTCGTGCCTGCAGTTTAGTGCCTATGTCTATGTCCACGAAGTCGCTTTCATCCTGACACTTAACTCTTTCATTACGTTCACACGCGTATGATTGCTCGTCCACTTTTCCACACCTCGCTTCCTAGTGAGAGAGAGAGAGAGAGAGAGAGAGAGAGACGGAAACAGGGAGAGACAGAGCGAGAAGATAGACGGACCGCCAGACAGACAGACAAACGAAAGTCACGGGCTACAGCCGTGGAAGCGCTCTCGCCGATCACCACGGACGTCACACTGACGCAGGCGGGCTGCAAACGTTGCTATGCAACACCAGCGACACCTCTCTTACGTCAGAGGAGCACACCAAGAACGCAGCATTGACACACTAGGTAACAGTGGAACACCAACCTCTTATACGGCCTGGACTAAATATGTGTATCAGCCATTATTTTCTGATATATTTCAATTGAATGTAGAACAATTCTTGATTTAATTCGTAGAACACTGATAAATATGTGTGTTATTATAAACGTAGTATGATCCAAGAACGGATGAGAACAACAGATCATTAAGGAACACACGGGTATTTCAACGTCATGTTGAACCGGTGGTTCAAGCGATGTATGATGCTGTGGACGCTGTCATTCTGTATCTTTTCTTTCTGTTTGACTTCCGATGATTCGCTTCTAACGTTTACTTATCTTCTTAGACACCATTTCTCTTTCTTTTTCTGTAAGTTATTATAAAGTAACTACAATGTACGAGGACAGCGACCCCCTGCTCACTCGCTATGTGTAAAATGATATCAAACTTCCGAATGAGGTCGAACAGTTTGCACATCCTGTCTCAATGTAGTGAGTGACTGCTGGTCGATGATGGTACACAGTGTGATTGTTTGAACCCTGAGATAGAAAGTGCCACTGACTGCGACGTCAGAAGTTTTATTCCATTGGTGAATGCACGTAAAACATACAGAAATTTCCCGTGAACTAAAGAAATTGTGCATATGCAGACGGCAATGACGAATAAAAATTTGTACCAAGGTCGGGAACCGAACGTGGGTCTCCCGCTCACTATGCAGATGCAGTAACCACTACGCCATCACGTGAGTGATTCGAATCCTGACCTTGGTATAAATTTGCATTCGTCGTTGCAGCTTGCACATATGTATCATAGATGTTTGAGGCTTGAAAAGGTCTCTGGAACCATGTCGTTTCATTTGGTTGAAGCGCCTATGCCTGGGTTTCAGGCAGTGTCCCCCATTACATTCAACACTGAGGTGCTGTCCAATACAGTTGGAGAGCCTCTGCAATGTTGTTTGATTTTAGGGGGAGTACCACGTAGGCTGAGGCGTGATAGGAATTTGGATTAAGGAAAGAGTCATTTGGTCCTTTTCGGTTGTGCAAAGCCACTGTGCCACGGTGGAGCAGTGGTTAGCCTATCTGCCCATCGAACTTGATCCCCTGGTTCGAATCCTGGACTCGGTACAAATTTTCATTCGTTCCTTCAGTCTGCATATATACATCATAGATGTCTGGAACTTGAAAAAGTCTCTGGGACCATATTGTTTCAATTGATTAGGAAAAGTGTGTTGTGACAGAACAATGAACGACAGAAATGTGGGTAAGAGCTATCCTGTGCGAACACGCCCATGACTAAACCGTAAATGAAGTTGCTCTACATTTTGGTGTATCGACGGAGAATGTCCAACATGCCTAGGAAAACTGGAGTATCAAGCATAGACATCTAACACGGCGTAAGAACAATGTCTGTAAAAAGTGACTGCAGACTAATGGTAACGCCTTGTAAATCACTGTCAGTTTCAAACCGAGCTGCAATACAGGTCTACGTGAGCTATTTTCGGAGCGAACATAGCGAAGATAAATGCATCCATTGGATATTTAGAGACGGGTGCCTCGCTACACGTCACTTTTCTGTCACACACAGAGACGCAGAGCGTCAATGAGACTAGCAGGACAGAAGTTGGACTACAGCTGACTGCAAATCTATAGTTTGGCCTGACTTTTACCTCTTTTCAAATTACACATGATGTCGACTTCAACAACGGTCCAGAGAGGAATATCGTGAGCAGTTTGTGTGTGTGTGTGTGTGGGGGGGGGGGGGGGGGGCGTGTGTTCCATCCCGCAGCATTGGGGTTCACATGAAAATGAATCAGGATTTCTCGATTTTGAATGAGCTGTCAGGCCACCTATCACAACTCGAGTAGCCCGCTAAATTTCCCATCTTAAGGATACGGGGTAGTCTTGCGGCTCCAAATTGTGTGAAAATCAACACATGTTTTTTTCATGCGCTATTTATTTCGTAGACGTCTTACTATTTTGCAATTTATTACAGGTATTGCATAGCACTTTCTAAACAGTTTATAAGTGTTTACAGCAATTTGGGATGTGATAATACGTATAAAAGAATAAAAAGTGGACCTATAAGATTCTGAAATGGTTCATCAAATTCAGGTACAATTTAATCCCATAACACACATTTGAAAGAGCATAAATTCTTACGAGACATGTATGGGAAGACGGCTGAGAAATTAGACCCATTCAGCTCTGTAGATTATGTATATCAACAATAAAAATTTTATTATACCTTACGTTTGAATTTTTTGAATATTTGTCCTAATTAAAAAATTTTTTCTCTGGATCTTAGTTGAAACTGGAATAAAGTTTAGGTCAGATAGAGAGAAACCAGCAATTGCAAGTAACACAAAAACAGCTACTGCAGTGCTTTAGAAACTTAAGGAGATATCTGCACCTAAATTCTGAAAAATGCAACTTGCGGTAAACTGACAATGAAGATACGAGATGTATTAACTTGTGCAGCAGATCATTCCTGAAGTACAGTCTTCAATCTGCTACGGTTCTTCATCTTCAAGCTTCCTCTTCGCATTCCTTTTTGCACTTCTTAGTTCTCTGGTGAGTTGAAGAGCGAAGCTTTCAGCTTCCTACAACCGTAATTTGCCACAAGAAAGCAATTTGTCTAATATATTAAAGCCACATTTTATGCTCTCCTTTCTCAACGACTCCTCTCTACCTATCAATCCATCACTGAACTATACCAGTCGACACAAAAGAATATCAGCATCCACAAATATCTGTATTACCTAGGATCAGTAGCACGGAAACAAATCACTTCACAAAAGCAAAACTAAAGAGAAACAAAGACGATCATTCACAGATACTCGAAAATAGCAGTGTTACCAACATATTAAATATGGCCCAAACAGAATCACTGGAATCAAAAATTTTCGTGATCTATTGAGAAATACTAACGGTTTTCTACAAGGGAGCGTAAAAGCTTACTCGACCATAGCTATAAAAATTGTACATAGCCGTCATTTTTATCGTTCTGTACCTCAGTCGGTAAAAACAAAACCTTTGTAGCACTAGTTTGTTGTCCGTCCGTCTGTCTGTCTGTCCGGCTGTTTAATACGTTTCTCTCAGAATCAGTTGGATGTATCAAGTTGAAATTTATGGCGCATAGTAAGGTCTACGGCTCCTTGGTGGCGTAAAATGTTGAAGCTTTTAAGTTAATGGCGTCAAAAGATACGGCCACTTCTGTCATGTAGTCTGACATCCATAAATTCATTAAAACCTATAGCCTGATTCCCGTCGATCTGTGATAATGATATTTGGATGAAGCAAAATTTCACAGTACAAGTAAAGGAAAAAGTCAGAAAAATGTTAATATGTAATTATATCGCACGAAAAAATATTCCTTCGTCATTTGTTACCCGAATTCAAACTTAAAATTGAAACAGTCTCGAAAGTCTTGGATTTCCCTGGACCGATGTCTTGCAAGTACAATTTTTCATTCCAAACCCAATAATGTACATTGCTGTATCATCAGGAAAGATTACAGAATTCATTACATTAAAAGAAATGTGTTTTTGGTAACTGAAAAATACGTTGTGACCTCGAACCGATATGGGGTAATTATGAACAGCGGCAGAAATGTAGCAACAAACATTTCCGCTGTTTGGGAGCTCTACGGGATCTGTTCGTAAGTAAATGGCTTTAGCAGGATATAGCGCACGGGAGGAACTTGCACACTCTCTTTCTCTTCAAACTGAGGCCATTATCAATGCTGGAGACGGTGTTAGCATGTTGGACCATGCTTCTTTAGGCAGTTTGTAGTTTTAGTTTGTTCCGATGAAGGCGTGGTTATCCCCGCCGAAACCTAGGTCAACATCCGGTTTATATTTGCAATCGAGGCGTATTCTTTATAATCGTTACTTTATGTATTCGTCTGGCCGATAGACTGTATGATCATAACCTCCGGTCTAAAAGCTAGTTGTAATTCAGCTGCTGTTCATGCAAAATCAAAATTTGTGCTCGCTTCCTTTAACGCCTCAAAGCGGACACTTCCCATGTAATTTTTTGACCATATTTCGCTGATTTTTCTTGAGGCCATGAACGCCTCGATTCATCATGCTCTTTTATCAGTATCTGCAATGCATGTATCATAAAAGTCTATTAAGTATTTACTAGTGGATTTTCCATATATATTATGCTCACAGCGTCTACACCTACATTCAAGATATTTTTTTAGTTTTTCAAAAGGAATGAAAACTTTTCAAAATGCGCTTCGTCGTAAACGACTGACTCCAGAATCCTGAAAGAGGCACGACTGACAGCCACATTTACCCTACTTTTAGTTCGTTAATGTCAACAGGCATTGTTCCATTTAAAGAAGTGTATGTTTGCACAAACTAATTACAGTCTGTTTACTGGCTAACAATACGAACCTCTGACTACCAGCCCATTCTGTGAAAACCGCACATAAACAGCACTCTCCATATCCTCAATTGAATATTGCTTCTTCTAGAGTGTACGTCGCGATAAGATCATCTAGCTAATAGTTTCAGATTTTGAGTGAAATCAGCACACTGACCGTAAAAGTAAAAGTCCCGAAAGGTTTCGTGTCATTTGAAGACGAACCCTCAGGTGATCAGTAGAAAAATTAGTAAGGACATATTTTTAAAAAGAGCCATTAACAATGATTTGAAGAATAAAGGGATCCTGAAAAGTAGTATTATTCAGCAGTACTTGAAGTATGTTATAGGACTAATATCTGTCTGTTTAAATGGTCAGAATTTGCAAGAATACACTTGTGTTGGAGATCTGTGTGAGCATCCAAGGTAGACTCAGGGAATCTCTTTAGATCACGGCAAATCTCGACTTCTTATAAAATACTGAGGGTATTGCCTTTGTTTTCCAAATGCAGTTAGTGCATATTCTTTCGGATGCCGGTAAAAAGGTGATCAGTTTCGTGCAAATAGACGCTTTGCGCTAACTTTGTGCTGCAATCGTTGATGTACTGTCAGAAGCAGCCTCCGAAGTTTGCCCTCTCTAATATGCACTGAAGGGCCAAAGAAACTGGTACAGCAGCCTCCGAAGTTTGCCCTCTCTTATATGCACTGAAGAGCCAAAGAAACTGGTACAATTGACTTATATCGTGTAGGGCCCCCTTGAGCACGCAAAAGTGCCGCAACATGATGCGGCATGGACTCGACTAATGTCTGAAGTAGTGCTGGAGGAAATTGAAACCATGAATCCTGCAGGGCTGTCCACAAATCAGTAAGAGTACAAGGGCGTGGAGATCTCTTCTGAACAGCACGTTGCAAGGCAATCCAGATACGCTCAATAATGTCCATGTCTGGGGACTCTGGTCGCAAGCGGAAGTGTTTAAACTCAGAGAGCCACTCTGTAGCAATTCTTGACGTGTTAGGTGCGCATTGTTCTGCTGGAATTAGCCAAGTCCGTCGAAATGCACAATGGACATGCATGGATGCAGGTGATCAGACAGGGTGCTTACGTACGTGTCACCTGTCAGATTCGTATCGTATCAGGGGTCCCATATAGCTCCAACTGCCCACGACCCACACCATCACAGAGCCTCTACCAGCTTGAACAGTCCCGTGCTGACACGCAGAGTCCATGGATTCATGAGGATGTCTCCATACCCGTAAACGTCCATCCACTCGATATAACTTGAAACGAGACTCGTCCGACAATACAGCATGTTTCCAGTCATCAACAGTACAGTGTCGGTATAGATGGGCCTAGGCGAGGTGTAAAGCTTTGTGTCGTGCAGTCATCAAGGATACACGAATGGGTCTTCGGCTCCGAAAGCCCATATCGAGGATGCTTAGTTGTGTGGTTCGCACGCTGACACTTGTTGATAGCCCAGCATTAAAATATGGAACAATTTACGGATGGGTTGCACTTCTGTCACGTTGAGCGATTGTCTTCAGCCGTCGTTCGCCTCGGTCTTGCAGGATCTTTTTCCAGCCCGAGCGATGCCAAAGATTTGATGTTTTACCGGATTCCTGATATTCACGGTTCACTCTTAAAGTGGTCATAGGGGAAAATCCCAACTTAATCGCTACCTCGGAGATGTTGTGTCCCATAGCCCGTGCGTCGACTGTAACACCACGTTCAAACCCACTTAAATCTTGACAACCTCTATTGTAGCAGCAGAAACCGATCTAACAACTGCGTCACACTGTTGTTGTCTTATATAGGCGTTGTCGACCACAGCGCCGTATTCTGCCTGTTTAAATATCTCTGTATTTGAATATACCGTAGCAGGTTCGAATCCTGCCTCGGGCATGGATGTGTGCTATGTCCTTAGGTTAGTTAGGTTTAAGTAGTTTTAAGTTCTAGGGGACTGATGACCCCAGATGTTAAGTCTCATAGTGCTCAGAGCCATTCTACTTCAGTGACGAAACTAAATTATTTTCAAAAGATCATTATCATCATCATAATATTGTACGACTCTAATAATAATTCTACAAGCTGTTAATAATTGATTCTCCTCAATTAGTACGATCACTGAGGTGGAGATCACAGGTTCCTCACATTATCCACCTACTACACATATACGTTGTGCTTTGTCCCGTACATTGTTGATGATAAAAGTGGGACATATACCTAACAAATACTAAATATTTCCAGAAAATATCTTCTCCCTGTTGTAGATAGGACCCGCAATAGTCCAGAAATTGTTTCATAACTAGCTTCGAAAGGGAGAAATGAATTAATTGACAGCATGACACAGCAGTAACTACATAAGGGCAACTATAGTGCTGCACACAGATTTATTACTATTATTATTATTTCTTTCCTTTCTCAGATGATAGGTCTAGTTAAAAATGGGAAGTGACACGGACTTTATCAAGCGTGACTTCCTTTTAACTGTACGGTATATGTTACATTGCATTTAGGAATTTTCGAGGAATTGAACATGTATCAATAATTACAGATATCTGTAGTTGTATATATGCGTTTGGATGTAGCTGTATTGCGTTGATGTACTGGTGGATATTGTGTGGTATGACTCCTGTAGTTGATAGTATAATTGGTATAATGTCACTTTATCCTGATGCCACATGTCCTTGACTTCCTCAGTCAGTTGGATGTATTTTTCAATTTTTTCTCCTGTTTTCTTCGGTATACTTTTTGTATTGGGTATGAATATTTCGATTAGTTGTGTTAATTTCTTCTTTTTATTGGTGAGTATGATGTCAGGTTTGTTATGTGGTGTTTTTTTATCTCTTATAATGGTTATGTTACAGTATAATTTGTATTCATCATTCTCCAGTACATTTTGTGGTGCATACTTGTATGTGGGAACGTGTTGTTTTATTAGTTTATGTTGTATGACAAGTTGTTGATGTATTATTTTTGCTACATTGTCGTGTCTTCTGGTGTATTCTGTATTTGCTAGTAATGTACATCCGCTTGTGATGTGATCTACTGTTTCTATTTGTTGTTTGCAAAGTGTGCATTTACCTATTGTGGTATTGGGATCTTTAATAATACGCTTACTGTAATATCTGGTGTTTATTGTTGGCTCCTATATTGCAATCATGAATCCTTCCGTCTCACTGTATATATTGCCTTTTGTTAGCCATGTGTTGGATGCGTCTTGATCGATGTGTGGCTGTGTTAGATGATACGGGTCCTTGCCATGTAGTGTTTTCTTTTTCCAATTTACTTTCTTTGTATCTGTTGATGTTATGTGACCGCAAGGGTTGTAGAAGTGGTTATGAAATTGCAATGGTTTAGCCGATGTATTAAATATGAGTGATTTCTTTGTGTATTTTGCTAGTTTCTGCTCGTTCTACAAAGAATTTTCTTTAATTGTCTACCTGTCCATAATGTAGGTTTCTTGTGTCGATAAATCCCGTTCCTCCTTCCTTTCTGCTTAATGTGAATCTTTCTGTTGCTGAATGTATGTGATGTATTCTGTATTTGTGGCATTGTGATCGTGTAAGTGTATTGAGTGCTTCTACGTTCTGTGTTACTCCATTTCACTACTCCAGATGAATAGGTCAATATTGGTATAGCATAAGTATTTATAGCTTTTGTCTTGTTTCTTGTTGTCAATTCTGTTATCAGAATTTTTGTTAGACTTTGTCTATATTTTTCTTTTAGTTCTTCTTTAATATTTGTATTGTCTATTCCAATTTTTTGCCTGTATCCTAGATATTTATAGGCATCTGTTTTTCCCATCGCTTCTATGCAGTCGCTGTGGTTATCCAATAAGTACTCTTCTTGTTTAGTGTGTTTTGCCTTGACTATGCTATTTTTCTTACATTTGTCTGTTCCGAAATTCATATTTATATCATTACTGAATACTTCTGTTATCTTTAGTAATTGGTTGAGTTGTTGATTTGTTGCTGCCAGCATCCGTGTATAGCAAATGTGTGATTTTTTGTTGGTATTTTCCAGTAACATTACATCCATAATTTGTATTATTTAGCATGTTGGATAGTGGGTTTAGAGCAAGGCAGAACCAGAAAGGACTTAATGTGTCTCCTTGGTATATTTCACGCTTAATCTGTATTGGCTGTGATGTGATATTATTTGAATTTGTTTGGATATTAAGTGTGGTTTTCCAATTTTTTTTACTATGTTTAGGAACTGTATCAATTTAGGATTTACTTTGTATATTTTCAATATCTGTAGTAACCGTGAGTGGGGTACACTGTCAAAAGCTTTTTGGTAATCAATGTATGCGTAGTGTACCGACCTTTGTTTGGTTTTAGTTTGATATGTCACCCCTGCATCTATTATCAGTTGCTCTTTACATCATCGTGCTCCTTTGCAGCAGCCTTTTTGTTCTTCATTTATAATTTTGTTCTGTGTTGTATGTGTCATTAATTTCTGAGTAATGACTGAAGTTAATATTTTGTATATTGTTGGTAGACATGTTATGCAGCGATGTTTTCCTGGGTTTGCTGTGTCTGCTTCATCTTTAGGCTTCAGATAAGTTATTCCTTGTGTAAGTGTATCAGGGACAGTGTATGGGTGTGCAATATAACTGTTAAATAATTTAGTTGGATGTGAATGTGTTGAGGTGAACTTCTTTAGCCAGAAATTTGCTATTTTATCTTTTCCAGGGGCTTTCCAATTGTGCATAGAATTAATTGCTCAGTTGACTTCATGTTTCAAAATTATTACTTCAGCATTTGTGGTATCATCTTGTATGTGTCTGTTCCTGTTATTATTATTATTTCTGTTATTATTATTATTATTATTATTATTATTACTGCTATTAGTGGCCGTGGTTAGACACAAAGCGTTAACAGCCTGAAATCTTTCAGTTTCTGTCAGTACAGAAGTATGGAGTGCAGCAATCATGTGATTTACGAACAGTGCGTATAGTGTACACATTTGACCTTAATGGTGTTGCAGTGTGCAGGTCAAGCAAGTGGGGCAATGCAGAGGAGTAATGCAGCAGAAGTATGTTTTGTAACAAGTGTCTGTCTTAACTGTGGATAACTTCTTTTGTAAAGGTCTCATTGCTACTACTGTGGAGACAGAGTTCCTTCTGTTGCTACTTTAGGCTGACTTTGTGAGTTCGTGAAAGTGCTTCAGGTGCAGTACACAGCTAAGACAATTTCTCTCTGCGACTATTACATAGCTATGCCCCATGGTCAAGTGACAGAACAAAATGTTCAAATGTGTGTGAAATCTTATGGGACTTAACTGCAAAGGTCATCAGTCCCTAAGCTTACACACTACTTAACCTAAATTATCCTAAGGACAAACACACACACCCATTCCAGAGGGACGACTCGGACCTCTGCCGGGACCAGCCGCACAGTCCATAACTGCAGCGCCTTAGATCGCTCGGCTAAGTAACAGAACAGGAGAACGAAAGTTCTACAACACTCCAACAAATTACTAACGAAGTCACACTAATGAGTTACAAGGTTTCCTTATCTCCGAGACTATTTGAATGATTAACTTCGCAACACTGCATGTGATACGATAAAAAAGGCCCTCAATGGCTAAGTGCCAATAATCGTTGGTTGATTTCACAGTACATAGCAAATGCAATCCACTTCGAAGAGTTCACTAAATGACGTTGCCTATCCAATTCATCCCTGGACGACGATCTATAACCAAATGGCAGAACTGTTCTTCAATCTTCCCAGTAGGATTCTGTCCGTTGTCGTCCGGTCACTGGCGGACTGTACTGGGAGCGCAATTGGCCGAGCTGAAGTCAATATCTTCATCCTCTGCGCTGCCCGTGGCACTGGTGGAACGCGCGCCAAGTGACGAGTCTCTATGGCACTGGAACCAGCTCGCATCTTTGCGCCTGCGGTGCTTTGGCGCTGACTGTGTCTTGATCGACGACACAGCAGCTTCCTTATCTGAGAGAGAGTTGTGGATAGCCCCACGAATTCTTTGAAATGGTTCAAATGGCTCTAAGCACTATGCGACTGAACACCTGAGACCATCAGTCTTTTAGACTTAGAACTACTTAAACCTAACTAACCTAAGGAAACGACACACATCCTTGTCCGAGGCAGGATTCGAACCTGCGACCGTAGCAGCCGCGTGGTTGCGGACTGAAGCGCCTAGAACCGCTCGGCCACAACGGCCGGCACGAATTCTATCTTCATCCATTCTAACACACACCCACAGATACACGCGCACACACACACACACATACACACACACAAACACACACACACACACACACACACGCACACACACACACACACACACACACACACACACATATATATATATATATATATATATATATATATATATATATACCGGGTGATCAAAAAGTCAGTATAAATTTGAAAACTTAATAAATCACGGAATAATGTAGATAGATAGGTAAAAATTGACACACATGCTTGGAATGACGTGGGGTTTTATTAGAACCAAAAACAATTTGCTAGACGCGTGAAAGACCTCTTGCGCGCGTCGTTTGGTGATGATCGCGTGCTCAGCCGCCACTTTCGTCATGCTTGGCTTCCCAGGTCCCCAGACCTCAGTCCGTGCGATTATTGGCTTTGGGGTTACCTGAAGTCCAAGTGTATCGCGATCGACCGACATCTCTAGGGATGCTGAAAGACAACACCCGACGCCAATGCCTCACCGTAACTCCGGACATGCTTTACAGTGCTGTTCACAACATTATTCCTCAACTACAGCTGTTATTGAGAAATGATGGTGGACATATTGAGCATTTCCTGTAAAGAATATCATCTTTGCTTTGTCTTACTTTGTTATGCTAGTTATTGCTATTCTGATCAGATGAAGCGCCATCTGTCGGACATTTTGTGAACTTTTGTATATTTTGGGTTCCAATAAAACCCCATGTCATTCCAAGCATGTGTCACAATTCTTATCTCTCTATCTACATTATTCCATGATTTGTTCAGTTTTCAAATGTATACTGACTTTTTGATCACCCGATATATATATATATATATATATATATATATATATATATATATATATATATATATATATATGGTTCAAATGGCTCTAAGCACTATGCGACTTAACACCTGAGACCATCAGTCTTTTAGACTTAGAACTACTTAAACCTAACTAACCTAAGGAAACCACACACATCCTTGTCCGAGGCGACCGTAGCAGCCGCGTATATATAAGTGTTCCAAGAAAAGTCTTTCATTATACGGTTTAGTTAGGTGCTTAAGCCTGTGATAATGTGGGGAGTGGGAGGCCAACAGACGGCAGGAAGTTGTAGGGGGGGGGGGGGGGGGGAGTACTAGCTAATGTCTACTTGCACTCAGTGATTATTATCTAAGAAAGGTTGAGAACGGTGCTGTAGATGTACAGCGAAATTATGTTTCTTCAAGAGCATCTTCTTCTAGTACTGTCTAAATGTTGTAGTAGGGACTAATCATTGTACAGGGCTATTACAAATGATTGAAGCGATTTCATAAATTCACTGTAGCTCCATTCATTGACATATGGTCATGACACACTACAGATACGTAGAAAAACTCATAAAGTTTTGTTCGGCTGAAACCGCACTTCAGGTTTCTGCCGCCAGAACGCTCGAGAGCGCAGTGAGACAAAATGGCGACAAGAGCCGAGAAAGCGTATGTCGTGGTTGAAATGCACTCACATCAGTCAGTCATAACAGTGCAACGACACTTCAGGACGAAGTTCAACAAAGATCCACCAACTGCTAACTCCATTCGGCGATGGTATGCGCAGTATGCGCAGTTTAAAGCTTCTGGATGCCTCTGTAAGGGGAAATCAACGGGTCAGCCTGCAGTGAGCGAAGAAACGGTCGAACGCGTTCGGGCAAGTTTCACGCGTAGCCCGCGGAAGTCGACGAATAAAGCAAGCAGGGAGCTAAACGTACCATAGCCGACGGTTTGGAAAATCTTACGGAGAAGGCTAAAGCAGAAGCCTTACCGCTTACAATTGCTACAAGCCCTGACACCCGATGACAAAGTCAAACGCTTTGAATTTTCGGCACGGTTGCAACAGCTCATGGAAGAGGATGCGTTCAGTGCGAAACTTGTTTTCAGTGATGAAACAATATTTTTTTCTTAATGGTGAAGTGAACAGACACAATGTGCGAATCTGGGCGGTAGAGAATCCTCACGCATTCGTGCAGAAAATTCGCAATTCACCAAAAGTTAACGTGTTTTGTGCAATCTCACGGTTTAAAGTTACGACCCCTTTTTCTTCTGCGTATCTGGACATGCTGGAAAATTGGCTCATGCCACAACTGGAGACCGACAGCGCCGACTTCATCTTTCAACAGGATGGTGCTCCACCGCACTTCCATCATGATGTTCGGCATTTCTTAAACAGGAGATTGGAAAACCGATGGATCGGTCGTGGTGGAGATCATGATCAGCAATTCATGTCATGGCCTCCACGCTCTCCCGACTTAACCCCATGCGATTTCTTTCTGTGGGGTTATGTGAAAGATTCAGTGTTTAAACCTCCTCTACCAAGAAACGTGCCAGAACTGCGAGCTCGCATCAACGATGCTTTCGAACTCATTGATGGGGACATGCTGCGCCGAGTGTGGGAGGAACTTGATTATCGGCCTGATGTCTGCCAAATCACTAAAGGGGCACATTTGTGAATGCCTAAAAAAACTTTTTGAGTTTATGTATGTGTGTGCAAAGCATTGTGAAAATATCTCAAATAATAAAGTCATTGTAGAGCTGTGAAATCGCTTCAATCATTTGTAATAACCCTGTATATCAGGGGAGTGAGTTAAAGGTTGGAGGTTAATGAATGAGACCAGAACGGTAGCAGAACGGACGATCTAACAGCGCCAGGCTCCACCCCGTTAGAGACTGGACCTCGCTTTCCGCTGGCCGTTCCATGGCCTGTGCAGCGCAGCGCAGCGAAGGGCAGCGTTCGTCGCGCCCGCACCTGTCGCGGACAGGTGAACGCGGCCCACGTGTCGGTGACATTGTTCAAACCCCCGCAGTTCCTCCTCCCCTGCCTCGGAGAGCGGCCGGCGGGGGAGCGAGAGTGTTAATGACGTGGGCGGACTCCATATTTCAGGCCGCCCGCCGGCCCCGCCCACACCGCAGAATTCAATCTCGTGGCGCCGGAGCCGCGCGGCCACGGCAAAGTTTTGATTGCACGCACACCGCCTGTACCTGATCGATGTCTTTACCGGCCGGTGAATGCACCGACCAGCCACCGCCCCCACCCCCCTCTCCACGGTGTGCCTCGCAAGATATGAAATACTTTCCGCGACATTGTTCTGGTCGTTTTGGAAAGAGGTAATGGAATATAAGCCGGCTGTCTCAGCTCACCTCGGCGGAGGTAGCGGTAAAATTAGAATGGTACAAGTGAGCGCTTAATTAAAATTGTTCTCCTTTTCGTAAAATTCTTAAAGCTAAATGTCAGAGATAAATTTGGTATATTTAAAATACTCTTGAAACGTAGCATACTTTTACGTAGGTAGCTAAAATCGTACATAGTTAATAAAGCATGGGCACATAGGGGTGCCACAGGGGTCAGTCTTGGGCCCACTGTTGTTTTCCTTATGTGTCTGTGGCACCTTGTCAGTTCTATCTAGCAAATGTCATTACCACGACGACGAGCCCCAGCTTTACCACAGTGCCTGCCCTGAGTACATCAACAGTGTGAGCGTCCAGACGAATGATGATCTCCCTTCAGTGGCAATATGGACATAATACCTGGGATCTGAACTAAATGCTAAAGCGTTGAACGTTGTTATACCCTTCTGTTTGGAAAAAGTGATACACCAAGACCAAGGGTTGTGATCACAATTAAATTTATTCCCCCGATGACACTACACAAATGATTACCATAACAGACCTGCACATTCACTGTGATTGAAGGAATTCAGTATGGAGTAACATCACCACGTGCTGAAATCAGAGCCGCTAGAAGTCGGGAATGGAATCAAAGAGGTCCTGAATATGCTGCTGGACAATACCCTGCCACGCGGTTTACAGCCGCTTCCACAGCGCATCAACTGTGGCTGCAGGAGGGCCTGAACGAACGAGTTGGCCACCGACCATATCCCAGACATGGTCAATGGGTGACACGTCTGGGAAACGGAAGGCTCGGACATGCCTGGCCGTATGCGGCCTGGTGTTGTCCTGCTAAACTATGGCATGTGAAACGGTCTGCTGGAGGGGAAGTGCCTTTGGCTGTAAAACCTCCCTGATGTAATGCTGTTCCGATTACCCTCAAGACGTGGGAGGAGAGATTGGGAGTTACAGTCAGTGATGCCGAAAACCATCATACTTGGCATTTTCCCACAGTGTCACTCAAAATTTGCAGTTGACAAACTTTCCATTTCGTGTGATGAAGGGCAGCTAGCCCTAAATGTGGAAAAACTCTAAGTACATGGGGATGAATAGGAAGATCAAACCTGTAATGTTCGGATACAGTATTACTAGTGTCCTGCTTGACACAGTCACGTCGTATAAATATTTTGGCGATATGAGGGGGAACGAGCATATGAGATCTGTGGTAGAGAAGGCGAATGGTCGACTTCGGTTTACTGGGCGAATATTAGGAAAAATCTATTCTCCTGTAAAGTTGACCGTCTATAGGACGCTGGTGCAACCTATTCTAGAGTACTTCTCTAGTGTCTGGGATCAATACCGGGTCGGAAAGAGCAAGTGTTACGAAGATGCTTCGGGAACTCAAACGGGAATCCCTGGAGAGAAGGCGACATTCTTTTCGAGCAACACTATTGAGAAAATTTAGAGAACCAGCACTGAAGCTGACTGCCGAACGATTCTACCGCGCTGCACAGAGTGGCTGTGCGGTTTGAGGCGCCATGTCACGGATTGCGCGGCCCTTCCCCCCCGAGGTTCGAGTCCTCCCTCGGGCATGGGTGTGTGCGTGTTGTTCTTAGCATAAGTTAGTTTAAGTAGTGTGTCAGTCTAGGGACCGATGACCTCAGTAGTTCGGTCCCTTAGAAATTCTCACACATTTGATTGTACCGCCGCCCACATACATTGCGCGTAAGGACCACGAAGATAAAATACAAGACACTAGGGCTTATACGGAAGCATACACAGTCGTTTTTCCCTCACTCTGTTTGCGAGTGGAACAGGAGGGGAAATGGAAAGTAGTGGTAGAGAGTACCCTCCGCCATGCACCGTATGGAGGCTTGAGGAGTATCTGTGTTGACGTAGATGTAGAACAATAGAGTCTGCCTGATTGCGTTCACCACAGCGGCGTCGAGCGCGGACACCACTGCAGGACAAACTGAACGAGTGTCGTCCGGAAAACACTACATTTTGCCATTCAACACCCAAGTGTGGATATTCACGTGCATTCTGCGAAGTTGGTAGGTACTGATTGATGGAAACCGACGCACCGATGTGTTTGCCATCAGTGTAGCCAGCAGAAGGCAGCGCGGAACTGTCGACGAAAACGTGTCCACACCCGATGTAGTGCTCTAAAGTCGCGCCAACACTGTGGACGAAGCTGTTCTGTCCCTTATGCCGTCGGCACACGGAGCGTGCATCCGAACGTTAAGCGTTGAGCGTGCCGAGTTTCTGACGTCATAGCGTGGAATAGCACGTTCGGGAGTGGCACAGCGCCACCTACGTCACACGCACGCCGTCTCCCTTCAGTACGGTGTTGTGAGGCGCCATATTGGCATTCATTTCAAGCCTATACGTATATATACCGTTTCTGAGAACCATCAAATTGAGAATCACTGGAAAACCCGTTGTTAACCGTGTCATTCGGTCAAATAAAATAACGAGAAACATTATATTCGTAGCAAAAGAATTATTGTAACTTGCGTGTTATGAGAGTAGGCTATTTGAAAGCAGCGACACACTGGCGATCCACCCAAAACGCATTGTTCTTGATACAATTAGTTATAATTAAATTTCAATTAGTAACATATCTACGATTAAGGTTTCCATCACGTGGTAAGATAATACGACTAGACGCAAGGTGTTCGTTCTTGGTTTAGCGTAATGAGTAGCGTCACTGACCTCTATACGGTTGCTAATTGGGGCGGTGGTTCGCGCATGGACACTTCTGAACCTTTTTCTCCCCTAACATTCGAGTTTTTATTAGATCCTGATACTTTATTATTAGTTTAATATAAGTATATACTATAATAATTGATGTTATGTAAATAAGGAATATCACCTATTTTTGAGGAGTGACTTTGTTCGGTTGACTTAATCTACAGGACAGCTTGCGCTACTTGTATAAAGATATTTTGTTCCTTTTTCTTTTACGGTTTGTAATTCACATGTTGCAAAGCTTCTGCTACTGGGTAGGGACAGTGATAAAGTAAGAGTGACCTTGGGGTTTTACTAAAATGTGGGAATGACGAAATAATATTTATCTTATGCGGAGAAGTATTCCCAATTTGTACCGCACTGTTTGTAATGGAACTTTATAAGCCTGTGTCCTTATTGACTGGACATGGTACTTTCCTTTTCGTGGACGATGGAGGAAATGTGGGTTTTAATAGAGCTAACGTGGGAACTCTAAGCGCGCCCGTTGAGTGAGCAGTGTGATTTACAAACTAGAAACATCCCTCAACTGCCGTTGGAGTGCGTTGCGATCGCGTATACCAATTTGGGGACCACGTACTGCATGCAGAAGTCGCACCGTTCCTGAGCGTTCAGCAGCACGTTGAACTTGGCCCGCTCAACGTTAACTTTCGACAGCACGGTCCGTGTGTCGACGGATTTACGGCCAAGGGGACGACGTGGTGGTCTTCTTGCTCTGTGGTCACGTTGTGTCGTCCAGTGCCCTGTCGGCGCTGTGTACGGCTCTCTTCTCTTCACTGGTTCCACATACGCCACGCTGTTGAAGCAACGTGCCCCTTAGAAGCCGCAATATCCGGAAACGGCATACTCACCTCCCGGAGACCAATTATTCTGCCCCTTTTCGAACGCACTCACTTCCCGATATTCCGTCCTGTGACGTCGGTGAGGCATAGTGGCGCTTGGTTACACTTTTCCACTTCGTATGACGTCTCCGCACTGATTTAGAGTTGCGTAGCACACAAAAGAGGGCGCTGTTGGGCCTACGTGTAGGCCAGCCATTTTCCATTTAGCCCACTTATTATGGTCGTGCGCTCTACACGCCCTCATATTGTGGCCTGTTGAAGACCATTCCATCTGAGAGTTTCGCTTTTTATAAAATGTGGAGTAGAACCAAATAAGAATGTAAAGTGTTCTGAGTTTCGCGAACAATTGCCTTCTGTTCTTCTCGACGGTATTTCAGTACCCTGCCGAAAAACAATGAAGAACTTGTGTGTCAATTCGGACTAGCATCTCATCTGAGTAGAAAATGTCGCCTCATGTAGCAAGATTTCCGTTTGTCTTAGTGCCCTTAAAAATTTCGGCTAACCTTTCCACAGTATGTGAAACACCAACTTGTATAATCACTTGTTCTGCTGAAACTCCGCTACTGCGACGTAATCCAACAAACTCGAGGGTTAGAAAAAGTCACCAATACTTGTGAGCGTTACTTCTGAAACATCCGCCCATTTCACTGTTCAGTCCTTAATACACCTACTAAGGTTGGCTTCTGCCAGACAAATTACTTGACTGCGATGTACCACGTCTTCTTCATCGGCTCCTCAGTGCACCGACACCGCACTACTTCGTGCCAGAGATTAAATACCTTTCATCTCACCAGAATCGAAAAAAAAGTCCCTACTTGCACTCATCCATAAATCAGAAACATACGCACATTCTTTCTCTGTTGCTATTTTCCGCCTCTGGACCAAGTTATGCTGTGTTGTGCACATAATTAAATGCCCTTTCACTTCTAAGAAGATCATGTGCACTTCCATCTCTCACCATTATAACTTTTCCTCAAACGTTACCGTAAATGGACAATTACTCCACTTCCGTCCCCTCCGGCCCTGTCAAATATTTAAGCAAACACTACCATACTTTCAAATTTACTCATCTTGCTTTTTCGTAACGTCGCTTTCTTCTTCCCTGCCTTCATAAACGGTGCTTTAACAAGCTCGTCTTTCTACCTCTCTTACACCCCATGTGTCATATCTATTGCTGCTAGCGCCCATTGTTTAAGCTTCAGATCGAATGTCGATAACAGCACTACGACAGAGTTTTAGAACATGATATTTTTTGTACTTTATTTTCTGTCATAGAAGTGGATAGGCCAAGGAAGAAGAACTATAAGAAGAATAAACAGGGCGCGCCGTGTGACAAAAACAATAAAATTCCATAAATATCACTGTACATGTAAGCCTCCCTCCTGTCTCAACAAATTACGAGAGTAAATGCAAAGATGTGAACAAAAGCCCTGAAACTTGCCCCCAAGAAGATGAATGTGACCGAATGATAACGCGATGTTAGCTTTTTAATAAGGGTAGGACAAAGTCACGCAGAACGCAATAAAAGGGGGACATTTACAAGAAATTAACGCAACTGAATGTTGAACACGTGCATGAAACGTGTAAACACATACCATTAAACCATCGAAAGATAAAAATTGCACATTATAGGCTTCAAATGGTTCAAATGGCTCTGAGAACTATGCGACTTAACTTCTGAGGTCATCAGTCGCCTAGAACTTAGAACTAATTAAACCTAACTAACCTAAGGACATCACACACATCTATGCCCGAGGCAGGATTCGAACCTGCGACCGTAGCGGTCGCTCGGCTCCAGACTGTAGCGCCTAGAACCGCAACATTATAGGCAAATTTGTGCTAAGCCTAACGTCCTTTTCATCTGTTACCTGATTTGTCTAAGAAACTACAAACAATTAGCCTGTGCGGTGAATGAAATTGTGCACAGTGACTCAGACTCAGCACGCGAAAAACTCGAGTAACTGTATCAACGTGAACTTACCTCGCTTGCCAAACATTGTTTATTAATGAAAAATCTTAACAAGGAACGCATGTGCAGTGTAATCTGAATCAAGTACAAGCAGAAGTGAATAGCTCACCACCCCCCGAAAGTGCGTGGGAATTCTATTGTTATATATAAATTGAAGGTGGAGAGGGAGGAGGAAATGAAAGAAAAGGTATTATTGATGTCAGCTGTATCGAGACGTTACGCGGAATGAGCGACGACGAAAGAAAATGTCTGCTGGGCTGGGATTCGAACCCAGGATCTACTGTACACTAGGCAGATGTGTAAACCTCTGCGCCACCAGGACACAGTATTTATCGGAACTGCGCGGACTAACTCAGCACGCTTCTCGGCTACCGACACTCCAATCGAGACTCAACCTTCCGCATTTCCTCTCCGTGTTCTCCATGCTCGCTACTGAGAAATTTCTGCAGAAGGTCGGACGTACTTGTGCGTTTGCATTGAAGAAGGTGGATTAGTTGCCCATCAATTACATGAATGCGTGGTATCAGTTCTTTCGGACAGACTCAACACATTCGTATAATTCTAACAGAGACAAGGCTACATGGAGTTGAGACACAAAGGAATTAAAGTCGTTAGTTGCCTGTGGCGTTGATTTATATAATGGGGCAAATTGAAAAAATCTGCCGAACCTGCATTCAAACCCGGTTCTCCTGCTTTCGATGTAGATACGCTGACCAATACAGCGACCAGACACAGTGCTCATCGCACCTGTACAGACTACCCTAGCACGCCTCCTGTCCAGCGTGCAAGGTGACGCAAGGGATAGCAACTTGGAATCGCTTTTGGGAGGACACATGTTCAAACCCGCGTCCAGTCATTCTGATTTAGGGATTCTATGATCTCCGTAAATCGCTTAAGACCAATGACGGGATGGATCCTCTGAAAGATAATTGCCGCTTTCCTTCTCCATCCTCACCCCGTCCGAGCTTGTGTTTTGTCTCTAATGACCTCGATGTCGACGGGACGTTAAACACTAGTCTCCTCATCTTCCTCCTCCACTCAGACCCAAATTCTCAACTTTCCCACACAACGCTGACTTAGTGGCCCTGCTCACTAGCCGCATTACCCACAGCATCTCGGCGATTCCCAGGAGAGTTTGAGCTTGTTGTACACCTCCACTGAAGGAATCATTGGCTAATGAGCAGGGGAATTACATCAGTAATGTGTGGCATAAGTTGAGAATTTGGTTCCAAGTAGTCCATGTGGTTGTGGTGACCACTGTGTCAGGATGGCATAGTTGTCAGGGCATCTGCCTATTAAGCGAGAGTCACAGGCTCGAATTCCCGTCCAGCGCAAATTTTCAATTTGTCGCATTTATATAAATCAATGCCCACCGGCAGCTAACGTCTTTAATTCCTTTGTGTCTTGATTCATAGTGGCTGCTGGATCAAAATGGTGCTGTTCTTTCTGACATGTATATACGATTAGATTTGTTGGAAGTTAACCCAGCAGCAACATGAAGTACAGCCAAGTAGTGGTCACTGCTTATAGCCAGCTGGACAGAACTAGCAATGCCCCAGTAGTGATCACACTGGCCCCCGGCGCTTATAAATAGAACTGCTTACAGACCGGCAGATCAGTTCTGCATCCTGCGTCCTGAAATTAATAGAGCTTGTGTACCATTGGTATCTGTAATACAGGTGGAATGGTTTTCCTCTGAGTATGAGCTTCAGAAGAACGGAGATTTTATAGCTGACAGTGAAGTGATTCACCCACACTGGTGACCGAATGCGCTCTCATTTCCCAAGCCTGTCAGTGTTCTCTTGGATGCTCGTTTGATTTAAGGGTTTCAAAACATTCTTTTGTGTGAAACTGGCTTCCTAAAAGATGATGTTCTTACATCCATACTTGAAGTTACTCTATTTAGCCTAGTTAGAGTAGAACGTTCTGTCTGCTCTGCACTGTTGTCAAAGTGCTGAATCACTTGTTCTTAGCTTGCCCCCCACAGAGCTCCCAGATTATTTATACTTCAGGCCTCCCGTGCTGACATTCGGTTATGACATGTTACGCAGTCTACAGACGCGCCCCATTTAGCGCCGTCTCTGTCGGTTTCTAACAAAATTTTACTCCTGCACATACTATTCTACTGTGTAGCCATGCTTCATACTTGTAGCATAATAGATCTAGAAATTAAAAGAGAATCAGCAAAGCTTAGATTAAAGTTATTCGTTTTCTGTTCCGTAATCCGACCAGTAAAAGCATAAGATCGTTTCATTTCATTATTCTCTACAACATTCCATTCGATACCGTGCAGCCTCCCTGTGAATGCTGTTCTGGGGCACGGGATGAATTATCTGCTGTTGTGGCAGCCTTGAATGGGAGTTTTGGGAAACCGATTAAAAGACATGTGCCAGAGATACAGAATGTACCCCAGGTACTGTCCTCTCCTGCGGATTTTGTCTCCTCTACAAAAAGTATAGTACCTATGAGAGTTCACTGTTTCAGCAGTTACGCGTGACTTTTCTGAGTGTAGTGACGACAGTCACGTGCTATTATTCGAGGATTGAAATATGACTCTCAATGTCTATCAAATTAAACAGTTTTCTGAAAGTGAAATACTTATCTTCTTTTTTTTTTTTTTTTTTTAGAACAGCAGCCTTCCATCAGGTGTGATGCCCTCCTTCATCGTGTGCTAATTTTTTCTCCATTACGGATCTGGTCTATCGTAGTATTCCTGGATGCCATAGAAGATATCGTGTACCATTTATTTTCGTTAGCCATGGGTATTATATAACTACTTTCGTCACCTGTTAATTTCAGTTCTTAAGCATTTGGTGCTTTACCTGCCCTTTAATTTTTAAACTTTCTTGTGTAACACCACATTGCAAGAATTTGCAGTTCATCTTCTCCAAATCTACGTAGATCCAAGTTTCACTGACATACAACGATGTTCTCAGGGCAACTCGCCCTTTTTTCACATGATATCTTGCGAACCATGGATGAAGGGTATCAGACGGATACCATATTCCTTGACTTCCGGAAAGCGTTTGACTCGGTGCCCCACTGCAGACTACTAACTAAGGTACGAGCATATGGGATTGGTTCCCAAGTATGTGAGTGGCTTGAAGACTTCTAAAGTAATAGCTCCCAGTACGTTGGCCTCGATGGTGAGTGTTCATCGGAGGTGAGGGTATCATCTGGAGTGCCCCAGGGAAGTGTGGTAGGTCCGCTGTTGTTTTCTATCTACATAAATGATCTTTTGGATAGGGTGGATAGCAATGTGCCGCTGTTTGCTGACGATGCTGTGGTGTACGGAAAGGTGTCGTCGTTGAGTGACTGTAGGAGGATACAAGATGACTTGGACAGGATTTGTGATTGGTGTAAAGAATGGCAGCTAGCTCTAAATATAGATAAATGTAAATTAATGCAGATGAATAGGAAAAAGAATCCTGTAATGTTTGAATACTCAATTAGTAGTGTAGCGCTTGACACAGTCACGTCGATTAAATATTTGGGTGTAACACTGCAGAGCGATATGAAGTGGGACAAGCATGTCATGGCAGATGTGGCGAAGGCGGATAGTCGTCTTCAGTTCAATGGTATAATTTTAGGAAGATGTGGGTCATCTGTAAAGGAGACCGCTTACAAAATACTAATACGATCTATTCTTGAGTACTGCTCGACCGTTTGGGATCCCTATCAGGTCGGATTGAGGGAGGATATAGAAGCAATTCAGAGGCGGGCTGCTAGATTTGTTACTGGTAGGTTTGATCATCACGCGAGTGTTACGGAAATGCTTCAGGAACTCGGGTGGGAGTCTCTAGCGCAAAGGAGGCGTTATTTTCGTGAATCGCTACTGAGGAAATTTAGAGAACCAGAATTTGAGGCTGACTGCAATACAATTTTACTTCCGCCAACTTACATTTCGCGGAAAGACCATAAAGATAAGATAAGAGAGATTAGAGCTCGTACAGAGGCATATAGGCAGTTATTTTTTCCTCGTTCTGTTTGGGAGTGGAACAGGGAGAGAAGATGCTAGTTTGTGTACGAGGTACCCTCCGCCACGCATCGTATGGTGGATTGCGGAGTATGTATGAAGATGCAGATGTAGATGTAGACGTACACTTTCAGGAATTTCTTCCTCAATTCCATACCCGTATTTGATCCCGTAGAGCTCTTTTAGTGAAGAAAGCTTTCTTCGTCTGTGTCAATCTGTCTTTCTTGTTCGGGTCACCTCATGTAATCTTGCTTCGTAGTTACGAGAAATCTTTCCGTCATCCCTCTACTGCGTCGATCCCTTTTTTGATGTTAATGAAGTCGTTAATTTATTTTCTACTACTCTTACCGTCACGTCACTCGTGAACCCTTTTATAAAAATGACGAATATTCCTGTCTAATTCTGCGGGGGAATATTTAGACACAGATAACATGAGAGCAGCAGACTCTCAAAAGCAACGGTGCGTGGCATTTGCCAGTGAGTTATCTCTTGAAAATGGCGTAACAAGCCGATATGACGAGTGGTGAATAAATACCTGTAACAACAGTCCATGCGGGCTGGTTGAACTATTCGCTGTTTCAATCTATACTAACAAGGGAATACGCAACCTGCCTTTGCTTGTTCCATATTCTGTGCTGATTAAGCCGACAACATCTTGTTAATAATATTTGACATCCCTATTAGCAACTACTAAAAACCGCGTATTTATGTTGCGACACGAGTTTAGTTTTATTCATTTAAAACATCATCACTGCTACAAGAAATGAATTATTTTTTATAATTATGGTTTCCTTCTAGATGTAAAAAAGATCGTTACACAAGATAATGAAATATGACTTTTTACTTACAGCATTTTTATCTAATTTCCGCTTATACCTGGAAGTTATAACACTTATCTGCCCAACCAATAGTACTGCAGCGGGAAAATCCAAATACAACACTATCCTGCGCTGTTTGTTATACAGACATAATGGGTATTACCAAATATGGTATTACGATGCAGCAAATGTTACTCTTAGGGAGGATTTGAGTAAATTGACCGTGAGTTGCCTAATGGGTTTTGATTATCGAACTTGAATTTAATATAATAGTAGAAACCAGAAAGTTAAAGATTGAAATTTGGAAAATATCTTAAGTAACTAGGCCTAATAGTGATATGAACATTACTTTTAAAGAATCTGTATTGGATTTCGGTAAAGGAAAGCTACCATTACTTCCTTCCCAGAGAAGTGCAATGAAACTCTACTATAACCAGATAAGTGATACAGTGAATACCAGCAGTTATAAATAGTATATGCAAGCTCTGACAGGAGCAACTGACACTTTAGCTCTCATCAACAAAGATAATTTGTCATATATAAGTTATCTCATAGTCAAATGTTGTGAAAGACACTACTAAACTAAAATGGGACATGAATATAGTCCTGTTTCAATAGTTACTTTTCATATAGTGCAAAGATAATTATAAGTCACTTTAACGAAATTGCTATTGTTTTCGTTAAAGAATAATTATTAATTATTATTGCTTTTAGCTACTTAATTTGCCTTTCTTTAACTTTCTTCTGTAAGTACGAACTTTGTTGTACAACCTCTCTCTTATTTACGTGTGGTAATAAAAAAAATTCACTTTCAAAAGAATTATGTACATTTAAGAATTACGTGAACTCATATTAACTGATTAAGAATATTTAGTTGAGAATTAAATCCTTTACATAATTCGGCCTTGGCACACATTTCCTAAATGCAGTGGATTTTTTGTTAAATATTTACTGAATTCTATCCCGGCGTTAACTATGGAACACAAGATTATCTCTATTAGCAGAAAATGGTTAATTATTGCCAAGCCGTCATTTAATTATCACTGATCAAACCTACTTCGCTATACATTTAAGTTATTTGAAAGAACCAAAATTGTTAAATTTCAATGTTAACTAACGTTAACTATCCGCCTACGAATGCACAAACGTATAATTAGTTTAAAATTCATCAGTCTCAGGATCACTGTAAAAGAAGAACAATTTCTTAATTCACTGTTAATTTTTATCTACCTGTTCCCGATTTACGGGTTTGGTTGATTTTTCCTTTAGCGGAACAATTTTTTAAATGTGCCGCCGCAGCAAGTCGATCGGTCGCGGCACAGCCCAGCAATACCGCTAAAAATGCTGAAAATTCTTTAAAGAAATTTTATAGATGACATAGGCAAGCTAATTTACATTAATAATACACACTTTTGATAAATTCCGATATATTTAGATCAAACAATAATTCAACTCACATTAATTTGTAACTTCTGCTCTAATGGCGGCTAAATCTAGATACAGACAAAAGAAGTTTACCTATTCATAAATCGCTTCGACATAGCTTCCTCTCGCATTCAGCTCTACACAGAGAAGACCACAGAATACGCTGTACATGGTTCTTTTATACTACTGCTGACTATTAACATTTCTTTGTAATTTGACAATATTATTCTCCTCTGGCTAAATTTCACATCTCTGTTATCGCAGATACTGACACATTTCACAATCACATAATAAATATAGAAAAATTACTATCCTAAATACAGAGAGAATATTACTACAAAAAATATTACGATAATAACAAATGTCTTTTACACAAAATTCAATAATATTTTTTGTTCAATAATTACGGTATATACAACTTGCTCAGAGCGGCGTATATGGTACAAATAAACTCTTGTTCATTAATAGCGTGAGTTTGCCAGGGAACGTTACATTGCCCCCTGGCAGCATTTGGCAAAGAGTTTCTATACTTTGACACAATGGTGCCAGTAACGTTCTTCACAATTCTGTATTTTTTATGGAATGGCTCTTTTAATTAGTCCCAGGGTTATATATGTTCATGGCTCCCCCATTTGGGCGAAGGCAGACAGGAAACCTGGGCAAAACTGTGTCGGAGCCCAGCCATCCCAGTTGGTTCATGATTAATATTGTCTCTTTAACAGTCATTCATTTGAATTAATTTAGCAGTTTGTCACCAACGGTTACATAATATCACAGTCACATACTGTTCAACGAAAGTTTGTTTTTTTGTGTGTGATTAACTACTCGTTATTATTAATTTTGGGATATACTGCAAGGTCACTTGTCCTAGGATATATCACTTAGTTTTTTTTGTTTTTTTTTTTTTTTTAAATCACTTAGCACAGGATATCTTTTCATGATGTTTCCACTACCTACGTGTTACAAATTCATCTCTTGCACTTGTTAGTGTTCATTTTCTCTTATCAGTTTACGGACATACATAATAAATGTTCAATGTTTATCAAAATGGAGTCACTGACATGTTATGCAGTTTATGTAAATATTTTGGAAAAAGTCAATAATGCTGTAGTTGGTGAGCGGTGCGGAGTGATTGTTGAGCGGCGCTCGGCGCGGCGCGTCGGCTCCGTGTAGGTCGCCGCCCCCGGTGTTGACAGCTACGGCACGGAGAGGCGTGTGGCTGTCAGGTCTGCTACGGGCTGCTGCGGCCGCTGCATGGCTGATGTAGCCGGATGCGCGTTGTATATCAGCTCGCCCGTGTGACGTCTTCTTGCAGTGCTCCAGCAAACATGCAAGAAGTTCACAAACAGTGTACTATCCTTATGGGCATTTTTCCTGCTGTGGAAAAAAAACGCACACAGTTATTGGCAGTTATTATTCAGTAGGCCTTCACTAGTCTGGTTTGCACAATGTTTCGTTGTCACAGTAACACGTTTTATGGGCACACAATATTTTTCACCATGTCATGACTTGTCGTTAGTCACACGCAAGTTTTCACCTTATGACAAAATGTATCTCTGTAGTCAATGCGCTTTCCTAGCGTCCCTTGACACACAAAGAATTAAAGTTTGACACTAACTTGGTCCACGGTCCTTTATCGGCTCACTGTACGTGTCGTGCTAGTTCCTTGTCCACTTGCACACACGGCGATGATACAGTTTTTTATTACTTATACACAACAACTTCGTGACGTATTGCTGCAGGTTTAACAGTCACTGTCTGTCTCTGCCACACAATACTGCACTATTGTTTTAGTTCCTTTATTTTTATTTACAATGTCCGTTGTGCAATTTTTGTAACAGCACATTCGTAACTCTTTACCAAGGTGTGTGATATTTGCGTACATGGTAACAAATATTAAAATTTCGTATTAGTTTGCCCAAAAATAATCTATATTCGTGTTCGGGTAGATTTTATTTGTGCATTCCAGCCGGATTCAGGCATATTGTTCAATAACTCCTTTGAAATTATGTCTTACTTCACTTGCAAGGTCCTACGTAACTACAGTGTAGTCTCTGTAGGCTAAAATTGACTTGAACTGTATCAGGCTATCTCCTTTTTTACTGATTGAATCTGCACATGCTTCAATTGAAGCTTCTTTGTGCGTAACTTCGCGCTACTTAAATTTGCAATAAGTTTGCCTCCCATGGTGCCCTCGGGTCACTACTGGGTGCATTATTCTCTCTGATAACATTGGTTAGATAATGAAGTTCTCAGGGCCTCATATTATTGATATTATTCTGGGTTCGAATCTGTCAATCTGACAGCTACACATATATGCATATATACACATATAATAGAAAAGATTGTACAAGAAATATTTCAAGTTTGACACACATATAGAATATTATGCAGTACACAAACTAATCATTACTAAAATGTTCCTCCTGACTGATCTCTGTCACAATTTAACACTATAAATAATTGCACTAATCAGGTTATCTGTGCAGACATTTAGAGCATGTTTAAGCTAACATTAATTAAAAGAAGACATAACACAAGTATTCATAAACAAAAGAGAAAGTCAATCATATTCTTATAACTAAATACTTCTACACTAGTACATTATGTCTACAGATCACACATCATTAATGTTCATTCATTTACACAAGAATGGTATATCTATATAGGACTATTAGTCTTTTACTGTAGAAATAATTTTACATCCTTACGCGGATACAGTCCCCGTACTCTCCCTGAGTGGGGATCTGCTAAGAGATAGCTACACTCATGTGGCACACTTACTACTCTAAAAGGTCCATTGTACACCAATTGCCACTTGCTATTCTGTTTCAAGGATGCCGAGGACTTAGGATGATTGCGTAAGAGTACCAAGTCCCCAACACTAAATTTTTGGTTATTCGTCACATGTCGATTATATTTTTCTTTCCTTTTCTGAGCGCACCTGGTAAGGTTGCACCCTGCTTTTCTTATCTTCTCTTCCTTAGGCTCAGGAATGACTGGGACCTTAGGCAAAGGTGCCAGCCACTCATTCAGAACTCTATTATTATTCATTATAATCTCGTTTGGTGGATACCCCGTAGAAGCATGCGGGGTTGCGTTGTGAATTTCCAAAAACTTAGGTATCAGATCTGGCCATCTTGTGTGCTTATATGCAATGTATAACCTGAAAAATTTATTGAACTCTCCAAATGTTCTCTCTACTAAACTTGCTTGTGGGTGAAAACGGGATATTAGTATGTGCTTTATATCTTGTTCATGTAAATAGTTTTTCCAGGTATGGCCTGTAAAATAGGAAGCATTATCCGATATTATCGCTTCAGGCTTACCCACTTGTGTGAAATATTCTTTCCCTAACCATTTAACTATTCCACGAGCAGTGGCTGATTTAAGGCAGTATATTTTTAAGTATTTAGAGAAAAGGTCATACACCGCTAAAATGTACTTTAATCCACCCCTGGCTCGTGGGTAGGGTCCTGCTATGTCTATAGATACTAACTGAAGTGGCCGATGAGGCACTATAGGATGCAGTTCAAACCTTGTGGACTTATTTTGAAACTTAGCTTTTTGGCACAGAGGACAAGTCCTGATAATGGTGCGAGTCTGCTGGCTTATTCCCTTAAAGTAACAGAATCTGGATAAAATCCTTATTGTTTTGCCTATCCCAGCGTGACCCCATGCTAAATGCGTGTGCCACACTACAGCTGGGATAGCCTGTTGCGGTATACACACGACTCCATGGTCATTTGACACACCCGTTTTATAATACAGAATATCATCTATTATTTTGAAATTCTGAACACTTTTAAGATTGGTTCCTTCTTTAATTTTGCTAATGATATCTCGCCAAATCGGATCAGTTTCCTGCAATACAGACATATTCTTACACATATGTAAAAAGTCCCTCCTATGTACCTTATCTTGTACTAAGAGTATTCGATATTCCTCCGATTGTTCCAAAATCTTTGACATTGAGGATTGCCCTAGTGGAAGCCTCGACAAGGCGTCAGCTACAACATTATCTTGTCCTTTTAGGTACATAATCTTAATTTTATATTCCTGCAATGCTAACCTCCTTCTTAGAAAGCGGGCATGGTATAATTTGCAAGACATTAAATAGCTCAGAGCCTGGTGGTCACTGAATACTTTGACTTCTTTACCATAGATGTAATAATTGAATTTCTTTGCCGCCCAAACCACTGCAAGAGCCTCTAATTCGGTAGCGGAATATGCTCTCTCACAGCTGTTTAGTGTGCGGCTGCCAAATCCGATTACATTGATTGTTGTGGGGTCGTTGCTCCTGTCCCACTGAAATAAACAAGCGCCCAGACCGTATGAACACGAATCTGTCGCTATGCAAAAATCTTTTGTCATGTCTGGGTGTCGCAGTATGTTTGCATTCACCAAGGCGTTTTTGATAGCGTCAAATGCGCGTTGACATTCTTCTGTCCACACCCAGTGCACATTTTTACGCAACAGGCTCAATAAAGATTCGTTATTCATTAATTGGTTTGGAACAAACCGTCTAAAAAAGGATGCAAGACCTATAAACGCTTTGAGTTGTCTCTTAGTTCTCGGACTAGGAAACCCACGAATTGCGTCAAGTTTTTGCTGTCAGATTTGATGCCTTGTGGTGTTATTATGTGACCTAGAAATTTAATCTGATTACGTCCAAATTTGGATTTCTCAAGATTCGCTGTTACTCCCGCTTGCTTAAACCTTTGTAAGACTCTACTCAGTAGTTCTACGTGCACCTCCCAGGTGGCAGTAGCAATCACCAGATCGTCTACATACACTGTTACCCTTTGCAGCAAATCCGGACCTAAAACCGCGTCGAGGGCTGTTATGAAAACTCCTGCACTTACATTTAAGCCGAAAGGTAGTACCCTAAATTGGTAGCTCCTTCCCCCAAATATAAATGCAGTATATTTCCTCGACTCGGGTGTGAGCAGGATTTGCCAGAATGAACTTCTCATATCAATAGATGTCAAATATTGCACTCCATGGAATTTTTGAATTTGCTCATCTAAGTTTTCCGGATGAGACCTGACAGGTACAATAATTTCGTTTATGTCTCTCGCATCTAATACTAACCGTACCTGTCCGTCTGCTTTTGCTACCGCCACCAAAGGACTACTATAAGGGGACAAAGACGGTTCTATTATTCCCCACTCGATCAGTTTTCTTATTTCTTTAGCTACTACTTCCTTCTTGGACCAAGGAATGGAGTATGAGGCTCGACAGTAGGTTTTGTGAGGCTTCACCTCGATATTGTACTGATATCCCTTAACAATTCCTGGTCGTTCTGAAAATACATCTGCATAGTTAGTTAATAACTGTACCAAATCCAGCTGTTGCATTGAGTTCAAATTTTCGGACTGTGATACTTTGTTCACTAGTGCGTCCACATTTGCTTTTAATTGATCACTTTGTACGTCTGGATAATAGAGATTTTGTCCTTGACAATGATTGTCTAAATGTAGTATCCACTGATTCCTGCACTTTATGTTAATAGCATTACAATTAGGCACAGGTACCTCTTCAGATCTGAGCATGGACAATTCTATCCTCCTACCAGCGTTCATCAAACTTAATTTTCCCCGAGAAAGGTCGATTACTGCGTCCCTTTCTCTCAAAAAATCTACCCCCAAAATGCAGGCTACCCTTAAACCCTTTACTACCAGGAATGAGCACGCTATGGCTTCTTCCCCTATATACATCTCTACCCGCACTTGGAGTTTAATTATTTGTCGCTGTGCACTTATGGCTCCAGTGACTTTACAATTATTCACAGGAAAAGTCAGCATACGCCCTTCTTTCCCCAATACTTTGAATAAGTCCATACTCATGACACTGACAGTAGCACCTGTATCTACGATCGCTTGCACATCAATATTGTTAATTTTGATCTCTATTATAGTTTGTACTTTGTCTTTGTGCTCCTTTATGCACGTCGATGGTTCAGTTATCAATTCATGTCCCATCTGTACCCCGCAATTATACCTGAGGATACAGATTCCCAATGTTTTGTTCGGTGTCGGGCTGCTCTCACTCCAAACCTCAGCCGACGATGGAGAGCGTACCTCGGCTGAATCTAGTTTGTTGGATTATTGCTGGTGGATGGGTGTGGCTGCTCTGTGTCACTGACCTCCACTATGTGTAAGTTGTGTTGCGTCGGCCGCCACGGTTGCGCAATTGGCGCATTTTGTGGTGGCGGTCGGTTATTGTCGTATCTTTCACTGTTTTGCTGGTCCGGACTGGGCCTCTGGTTCTGTGGCCAAGTTCGGTTTGCATCATTATAGGTATTAGTGTTCCACGGCCCCCTGGCATTTTTCCATCTACTATTGCTTGGTGGGCCTGTTTCATATCGGTCATCAGACCTCCTTTTCCGGTCATTATTCACCGGCGGACTATTGCCGTTCCGGTCTCTACCTCTATTCCCGTTTTGTACGTAATCTTGTCTCCTATTGTTACCTCCGCCGTTTCCATTATTTGGTGGAGGCGTGTTATTTCGACCATTTCTGTAACCGTTTCCGTTACTTCTAGCCTGTTCAGAGGCTGCCTTAACATCCTCCTGAATCAGGTCAATTGAGTCCAGAACAGACAAGAAATGTTCCATGTCATTTTCGGGCACGTGTATAAATTTTTCCTTTACGTGTATCGGCAAGTGTAATTTCAAAAGTCTGATCAAATCCCGGGATGAAATCTGCTCGTCCCAATAACGGGTCTTATTAATGTACTTCTCAAAATATTTTCGCAAATTGCCTAATCGTGGAGAATACGGCTCTGGATTATATACCTCCTTCCGTAATCTCTCCTGAATACATGTTGACCAATATTTGGCCAAGAATGCCTTTTCAAATTGCTCATATGTATCGCAACTGTCAGCTGCTTCGGTTGCCCATAATGCAGCATCTCCTTGTATGTAAGACATAACGAACTGTATTTTCTGTGTATGACTCCAAACGCTAGGCAAAATGTTTCTAAATCCCTTGATAAACACTACAGGGTGAACAGATTTCTTCTCCGTTGTAAAGATCTGAAACTGTCAGTTTCTAATCAGGCTTTCTTCAATCACTACTTTGGAATGACATTTATTTGTTTCGCTTACATTGGTTGCCTGTTCTGACTCGCAGTCGCAATTTTTTACTGCTGTATTTATATGCCTATCATTGTTGGACCTGGCTGGCGTGACATACAGCTGTAAGTCGTCATGCCGCAAGCTGATTTCTATTTCGGCAAGACGACGGTTGACATTCCGCTGCCACAGCGGAATGTCAGTGTGTACCACCTTTTTCAGGTTCTGCACTTCCGCATTTGAGCCCACATCTTTGGCTTCAATCGCGGCGTGCACATTCTCGTCTATTTCCTTTATAGATTCGCTTTCCATTTTGTGCACTTGTTCGGACACTTTGTGCTCAATTACTTGATTTGTGTCAATCTCTAATTGTTCCACCCTGTTGGTCAGTACACTGATTTCCTCTACGATACTGGCGTTAGCCACTTGGATACTATCTACTCTTTCGCTTAGTTCTTGCACCGTTTTGGGTATGGTTTCATAGTTTTCTTTCAAACTAACTATCTCACTTTGCATAGCTTCCAAAGATTGCATTAACTGCAAGTCTCTCTCATGCAGGCGTCGGTCACGCTCTGCTTGTTTAGAATCACGTTCTCTTTCGCGTTCTGCTTGCATACGGGCAAATTAAAGCTACCAATCTCTGGTCACGCTCTGCTTGTTCAGCGTCACGTTCTCTATCACGCTCTGCTTGCATACGTACAAATTCAGCTTGGAAATTGAGCATGCGCTCGAACATAACTCTTAATGATTGCACTTCTGACACCTCACCACTCTCTGGTCCGTGTCCAGTGCTTGCGGGTGGCACAGTATTTCCGCTATCAACTGAATCACTGGGTGGCAGTGGCAACATTTCTTGCCCTTCTGCCCCCAGATTCTCACATTGTACTTCCTGAACTACGTCACTAACATTACTTTGTGTCCCACTTTCTAACTCGGTATCACTACTTACTAACTGTTGTTCATTATCCATGTTGATATCCTTCTGACTGCGCAATCTAACCATAGTAAACAAAAGAAATAAAATCTGAACTAAATATCTTAACACTCAGGTTTCACTGACATAATCACACAAGAAATGGTCATTTGTTAAAACACACTTATTATATACTACAGTGACTAACTACTCAAATGTCCTGTTATTTTAAAACAAAGCACTAACAACAAGCACACCACTAATGATCCGAGAACACTGCACTGAGGCTACTTTACTACCCACAGGACAACTACACTGTAGCTTTACCTTTTGGTGATCTATCTTGGGTGCAGCTGCCCCCTGATTTTGTGGTAGGTAATTAATTTTTCGAAATAATGAGCTTTCTTCTTCAGCTTGCCTCTGGGTATATAGTGTTCTCATGCAAAAAATCATATACAGGTATTACCACACAATATTGGTTATGCAATACATACAATACATGGAAAAATTATTAAATGTTCTCCAACAAAGTTCGACTCTAATAATTCCGTAGTTATCTCATGGGTATTTAGTGGCCACTGCATATTCGAGCCCCACGTTGGGCGCCAATTTAACGAAATTGCTTTTATTTTCGTTAAAGATAGTATAATAATTATTATTGCTTTTAGTTACCTAATTTTCCTTTCTTTAACTTTCTTCTGTAAGTACGAACTTTGTTGTAGAACCTCTCTCTTATTTACGTGTGGTAATAAAAAAAAATTCACTTTCAAAAGAATTACGTACATTTAAGAATTACGTGAACTCATATTAACTGATTAAGAATATTTAGTTGAGAATTAAATCCTTTACATAATTCGGCCTTGGCACACATTTCCTAAATGCAGTGGATTTTTTGTTAAATATTTACTGAATTCTATCCCGGCGTTAACTATGGAACACAAGATTATCTCTATTAGCAGAAAATGGTTGATTATTGCCAAGCCGACATTTAATTATCACTGGTCAAACCTACTTCGCTATACATTTAAGTTATTTGAAAGAACCAAAATTGTTAAATTTCAATGTTAACTAACATTAATTATCCGCCTACGAATGCACAAACGTATAATCAGTTTAAAATTCATCAGTCTCAGGATCACTGTAAAAGAAGAACAATTTCTTAGTTCACTGTTAATTTTTATCTATCTGTTCCCGATTTACGGGTTTGGTTGATTTTTCCTTTAGCGGAACAATTTTTTAAATGTGCCGCCGCTGCAAGTCGATCGGTCGCGGCACAGCCCAGCAATACCGCTAAAAATGCTGAAAATTCTTTAAAGAAATTTTATAGATGACATGGGCAAGCTAATTTACATTAATAACACACATTTTTGATAAATTCTGATATATTTAGATCAAACAATAATTCAACTCACATTAACTTGTAACTTCTGCTCTAATATCGGCTAAATCTAGATACAGACAAAAGAAGTCTACCTATTCATAAATCGCTTCGACACAGCTTCCTCTCGCATTCAGCTCTACACAGAGAAGACCACAGAATACGCTGTACATGGTTCTTTTATACTACTGCTGACTATTAACATTTCTTTGTAGTGTGACAATATTATTCTCCTCTGGCTAAATTTCACATCTCTGTTATCGCAGATACTGACACATTTCACAATCACATAATAAATATAGAAAAATTACTATCCTAAATACAGAGAGAATATTACTGCAAAAAATATTACGATAATAACAAATGTCTTTTACACAAAATTCAATAATATTTTTTGTTCAATAATTACGGTATATACAACTTGCTCAGAGCGGCGTATATGGTACAAATAAACTCTTGTTCATTAATAGCGTGAGTTTGCCAGGGAACGTTACATCACTTGCAATAGGAATTTTTTACTCTCTATAAAGCAATCTTATTTCTGTTTTTTATGAATAAAAGAAATTACAGTAAGTTTATCTTTCATAGGCCAAGACTTAGATGGGGGTCCTCAAATTGTCTTTCTAATTTTTATTACACAAAGCACACAGAACACTAGAATTACTTCATAGTGCAATTAGTAAATTCATTGTTCAAGAATGTTTCTTCATATTAAGCAACACTAAAGTAGGGATTCTCAGCTGACCCTTACACTAAATAAAACAACACACTTTTCTGAGACGATTTGTAACATGCAAATTTAGGTATTACTCTTTCACAAATTTCACTCAACTTGCAGTACTTTTAAAACAGTTAATGCCGGTTACCTATTATACAGGTTCTTAAGTATGTCTTTAAATGCATTTTACTCTAACTAACCTCAAAATAACGTGCTTCCTTTTGTCATTAGCGCAATTAGTAATTTTTACTGACAGAATTAAATGCAGTTAATCTTTGAAGTACAAATACGTTGAATTAAAACAAATCGAACATTATGGAGGTTTCCATTAATGCATTACTAACTAACCCTTTGCTTTCAATGAAAACCACAGTATTTCTATATATCTTGTTGCATTCAGAATTAAGTGACACCAACGAAGACTTATTTTCAAACGTTTCTCACATACAGGATACTCGGATGGTAGTAATTATGTAGAATGGATCCTAAGAGGTATGATGAGAGGAACCAATTCAAGGGTTTAACAACTTTAAACGTAGCTGTGTGCAGCAACCGTGAAAATATTTTTTATACTAAAGACAGCCCACTGGTTGCAATGAATTTTATAGTCGAATTGATCATGGTTTCGACTCCTAAACTAAGGGAGTCTTCATCAGAATTTTTATTACATACGTAAGAAGTTGAGCATAACAGATCCCGTCATACAGGTTTAACGCCAAAAAGGCCACGTCACATGTTTTATTATGTGACGTGGTCTTTTTGGCGTTAAAATTGTATAACGAGAGCTGTTATGCTCAACTTCTTACGTATGTAATATAAATTCTGATGAAGACTCCCTTAGTTTAGGAGTCGAAACCATGGTCAATTCGAATATAAAATCCATTGAAAGCAGTGGGCTGTCTTTACTATGAAAAAAAATCAAGGTTTTAAAATAATTTGCCTTATTGTTGCAAATTAAACAACACTTAAATGCACTGGTTCATACTTTGACATAAATCTGACCTCTTAGATTTTGCCAGCGCAATATTGGTGGCGAGTACATGGTGGCTACCTGGTCTTTTCTCTGGACGTAATTTGCTCAATTACTTTCTTCTTAGCGACGAAATTACCAACTGTAGAGCCTTTTCCAATAATAGAGCACCATTTTAGCGTTGGACACACGTCCGAGACCTTCCCAAATTAATCCAGGTACTGGATGCTACCCTCGGCACTTGCGCTGTCCACTCACTTGCTGCTCAGACCAGACTCTCCAGTAGCCAGCTGCCGACTGACGGAGCTCTTTCACTTGGCGCCCAGAATGAGAGCGACATCCACCTTTTAGCTCGCATCGACCACTTTTCAGCGCGCGCCAACTCACTTCCGTTGCAAATGGGAAATACTGTTGCTTTTCATTTTATACAATGCAAGTTGCTAGATATGAACCAGATTGTACGTAGTTGTAAACTAACATTCTTTAAAAATTCTTAATATTTAAATATATTAACTTGTCAACACAAAAGCCACATATTTATAAGACATTTTCTTCTAGTTAACACAAAGAATTTAAATAGCATAGAGAAACCATTTTACACAACTTTCCACTTCATTACAATAGGTCAAAGACATTACATAGGGAAAATTACGTACTTGACATTGAACAGAATTAATCAGTACAAAATATTTAAAGTATTAATTATGGTGTTACAAAGTGTCTGCTCAGTTTATAAATACGCTATATCTACGTTCGATACTGATGTTTTTAGCCCAGCTGGAATTTGGCTGGTAGCACTGCACATTTCTTGCACTAAAAAATTACATGTTATTTCGTCACTAGTCTTTAGCTGCCCTCTGATAGTTTTCATTGTATCTAAAAAAGAAAAGAAAAGTTATATGCTATGCTTTGCCATATGTACACCGATGAGACACAACATTATGACCACTTGTTTAATAGCGTGTTGTTCCACTTTTCAAACACAGTACAATAGCGTTTCTGCTTGGCATGGATTTTACAAGTCCTTGACAGGATTCCAGAACGATGTGGCTCGTCTACGCACAGGTCAAGTAATTTCCACATATTACAATTTGGTGGTTTACGGGCACGCAGCTGGCGCCTGCTGTGTGTTCCAGTGGGTACAGATCAGGCACATTTGCTGGCCAAAACGTCTATGTGAGTTCATTCTAATGCACCCCAAACAACTTGCAACGCGGTTATCCTGCTGGAAGATCATCGACATAGGGGGAGTCTTCAACCATGAAGCGATGTTGGTGGTCTGCAGAAATGTTCACGTAGTTCACTGCTGTCTCGATGCCTTCGATCACCACCACAGATCTTATGGAAGCCCAACTCAGTGTACCTCATAGCGTAATTCGGCTCTCACCAGCCTGCATCTGTGGTGCGGTGCGAGTTTCGCGCAACCATATGCCTGAATGACGACGTGCAGGGACCCAACCATCGACTTGGTGTAATAAGAAATCCTATTCATTCGGCAGACGACACGAGTCTATCGACCACGGTGGAAACTCAGTGCCCACTTCAGTCATAATTGACGATGTCGTTTCGTCAACACAGGAACATGTAGGGGTCATGTTCAACAATGGCCTTTGAACGGTGTGCTCCGAAACACTTGTGTCGGCACCAGCACCTTGTACTCTGTCGTCAGACCTGCCACATATCGCTGCCTATGCTCGATTACACAGAGGGGGGTGGTCTACGTTTTGTGATGAGACGTTGTCATCCAATACCATACGGCCTATTCGTTATTCACTGTCCTTCAACCACTTTCCATTGGTCCTCACAACAGCAGTACGTCAATAGTCGACCAGTTTCGCCTTTCAGAGATTCTTGTTCCCAGCCACATTACCACACCAATTTGCCCTTTTTCAGAAACGCTTATATCAGTGGGTTTTCGTATTAGTGGTCCATATCTTCGCTATATGACTGCCATTCGTCTCTCTCTCTTCCACTTACATTCTTTCCTTACTGCGTCACGTGCCCGCAACACCACAATTAGGTTCGAACGGTTCCAAGCACTATGGGACTTAACAGCTGAGGTCATCAGTCCCCTATACTTGGAATAACTTAAACCTAACTAACCTAAGGACGTCACACACATCCATGCCCGAGGCAGGATTCGAACTGTGACCGTAGCAGCAGCGCGGTTCCTGACTGAAGCGCCTAGAACCGCTCGGTCACACCTGCCGGCACCACAATTAGACATCAAACGCTGCGGGGGGTAGTGGTCATAATTTTTTGGCTCGTTAATGTGTATTACGTCGTTTTACAGCTACATACATACTCCACAAGTCACGATACAATGCATTGTGGTGGGTACGCTGTACAACCACTAGTCATATCCTCTCCTGCTCCAGTCGCAAATGCAACGTGGTAGAGAGATAGAGAGAGAGACTTTGTCTATATGCCTTCTCACAAGCCCTAATTTTCCTTATCTTGTGTTCGTGGCCTTTACGCGGAGTATATGTTGGCGCCAGGAGAATGGTTCTACAGTCAGAAGCAAATGTGGTTCTCTATATTTCCTCAATAGCGTTTCGGAAAAGAAACCTAGTCTTTCCTCCAGGGATTCCCCTTTGAGTTCACAATGGATCTTCGTGATATTCGTGTAATGATGGAACCCACATGAAAAAAATCTAGCACCACGTCTGTGGCGATCGCAAATACTCGAGCAGTACTCAAGGATGTGCTGCGCCATGGTTCTTTGCACGATCTCCTTGATACATGAGCTACACTTCTTAAAATTCTCTCAAACAGCCGAAGCTGACAATTCACCTTCTCGGCTACCAGCCTCACTCTGTCGTTCCATTTCATATCACTTTGCAACGTTACGCGTAGATATTTAGTCGACGTGACTGTGATAAACAACTCATCTACAATATTGTATTCCAAAATTATAGGATACTTTTTCCTACTCATCCTCATTAGCTTATAGTTTTCTAAATTTAGAGCAAGTTGCCGTTCATCAAACTCAATAGAAATTCTGTCTAAGTCATAATCTACGGGTATAGTCACACAGTCACTCACGAACACGACTTGCCAGGCCATTGGCCGAGCGGTTGAAGGCGCTTCAGTCTGGAACTGCGTGACCGCTACGCTCGCAGGTTCGAATCCTGCCTCGGGCATGGATGTGTGTGATTTCCTCAGGTTAGTTGGGTTTAAGTAGTTCTAAGTTCTAGGAGACTGATGGCCTCAGATTTTAAGTCCCCTAGTGCTCAGAGCCATTTGAACCATTTTGAACATCACATTTCCAGAGGCACTGCACAGTCATCCTGCTTACCGTGTGTATCAGATAGTTTATGTGCAAGTATTGTCCGCCTATTTAGCTGTGTGGGTATGAGCTTGCCTCCCATGCAGCGGGTACGGGTTCGATTGCCGGCCGTGTTGGAGATCTTTTTTCGCTCGTGGACTGGGTTTTGTGTTGTCTTCATCATCATGTCATCCACATCACCTGCGCACAAGTCGCCAAATGTGGCGTCTACTGAAATAAGAGTTGCACATGGCGGCCGGACTTTCCCGGATGGGGCCTCCCCACCAACAGTGCCACACGCTGTATAAGTATTTATGTTCATAACTGTTTATTTAAATATGTAAATGGGATGAAGCTGTGCAGCAATGATTGATCAAAATGGAGAATGTGTGGTGAGAGAGGTCAAAAACTAGCACAATAGAGTAACGAGTGAATGCAAAGTTGCAGGAAATGAGAACTGGTTGATAATGAGACAGTGGAGAGGCGATAGCAGGAAAGATGAGAAATTGTGAGGAATAAGAGAGATAATAGGTCGTAGTAGACAGAGAAAGGGGAGGAGGAGGTGGATAGTAGTGTTTAACGTCCCGTCGACAACGAGGTCATTAGAGACGGAGCGCAAGCTCGGGTGAGGGAAGGATGGGGAAGGAAATCGGCCGTGCCCTTTCAAAGGAACCATCCCGGCATTTGCCTGAAGCGATTTAGGGAAATCACGGAAAACCTAAATCAGGATGGCCGGAGACGGGATTGAACCGTCGTCCTCCCGAAAGCGAGTCCAGTGTGCTAACCACTGCGCCACCTCACTCGGTACAGAGAAAGGGATTGGAATAATAAAACACTGCACCAATTACGTTTTTGTGTACGCATTTCAGCAATTTATTACCATTACTAAGGCCAACTACCTGAATAGGGTATTTTGTGATACGTCTGAGTATCTGTTGTTCTGCAACTCTTGCCATAGCAAAAACGACTGAAAGGAAAGATGCAGACCAACACACACACACCCAATATCGCATAACATAGCAATGGAAATGGGTACAGTTGACAATGGGAACAAATTCCTGAAACGCTTTGTGCTATTCATGAAAAATGTAACTGGTATAGTGTTTCATTACTTACAAGGTGACAATTATTGAACCATATGAAATAAAATCGCCATAACTTCTGGACGGCTTGCGTTAGGGCGTTTAAACTGCACGGTTGGCCGCGGAGCAAGATGGGTAATGGTATGCGCATACATGGTTTGGTTTAGCGACGAAGTACCCTTTCATGTGGATGAATTCGTCAGTAAGCAACATAGGCGCATTTGGAGGATTGAAATCCGAGGCGCATTTGGAGGATTGAAAATCCGCATTTCGCGATCGAGAAGCTTATTCACCCTCAACGGGTGACTGTGTGGTGTGCAGAGTCCAGTCACGGAATTGTCGGTGCGACATTCCTTGATGGCACGGTGACTACAGAACTGTACGTGAAGGTTTTGGAAGATGGTTCCATCCCCATTACCCAAAGTGACCCTGATGTTGACAATATGTGGATCATGCAAGACGGAGGTCGACCCCATCGGAGCAGGAGAGTGTTTGATGTCCTGGAGGAGCACTTTGGGGACCACAATCTGACTGTGTGGTACGCAGAGACCACTGGCATGGGGCTCCATTTTCCGCCGTATTCTCCGAATCTGAACAGATGCGATTCCATTTTGTGGGGCAATATTAAAGACAAGGTGTACAACAATAACACCAAAACCATTGCTGAGCCGAAAACAGGCATTCAGGGGGTCATTAACAGCATCGGTGTCCCGGCACTTCAGCGGGTCATGCTGAATTTCGCTATTCGTCTGCGCCACATCATCACCAATGATATCGGGCATGTCGAACATGTCATAACCTAAATCCGAATATCTGTATTGACGTTTACACGTTGAATAAACTGTGAGCGCACCATAGTTTGGAACTCATTTACGTTTTTTTTGTTTTTTTTTTTTCGTGTACAGGGTGATTGTAAAGTCACTATAGATTTCAGTGATATAGTAAGTCATTATACATTTCAGTGATATTGTAAGTCACTGTGCGTTTCAGTGTTATAGTAACGGAAAATTTGTTTCTTGCAGGTACTACGACAGAATGCTAACCAAAGAAGAACGAATCGCTGTTGTTTCTGCTCGGCTTCGTGGAATGACGTATGAACAGGTGCGGACAGTCCTTGCCAGTCGAATCCGGAAAACAGAACAGGCACCATCAGGCTTGCTATCAATACCCTAGTCAATAAATTCCAGCGTACTGGTAGTGTTGCAGATGAAGAACGACCAGGGAGGCCGGCCATAACGCCAGACACCGTGCAAAATGTGCAGGATGTGATCACACGTAGCCCTTCCGCATCTACCAGGAGACTTAGTAGTGAGCTTGGTATTGCTCAAACCACTGTATGGAGAGTTCTTCGTTACAAGCTGCTCAACACTGCGTACCCTATCCAGGTCGTACATAAGCTTGAAGCGGAGTACTACGCAGTCAGACAAGCTATGAGTCATGACCTGCTACAGGCTGTGGAAAATCATAATTTGATGCAAAATATCTTGTTCACTGATAAAGCTACATTTCATACCTGTTGACATGAGAACAGACTTGGCAACAGCGCATGATGTCATCCTAGCTGGCGGCTTTTGGCAGGAAAACAGGCCAATTGGGCTACCTCCACTAACCTAACCCTCCAGAAAAATGGCGGGAATTTTGAATTTTGGCTGGAAAATAGGCCAACTGGGTTACGTTCACTAACCTAAACCTGCAGAAAAATGGCGGGAAATTTTAATTTTGGCGGCAAAATACGTCAATTGCGCTATCTCCACTAACCTAACCCTCCAGAAGAAATTAGAGCGAAATAAAAATTCCAGCAGGATAATGCCTGCAAAACTGTACTTGCCTTTATTATTATTCATTATCATCTATTGTAATTCATTATCATTCATCATCATTTATTTTTATTATTATTTATTATTATTATTATTATATTTATTATTATTATTGTTCATTATTATTATTGGCCTACCTCGACTAGAAAATTCGCGCCAAATTTACATTCCAACACGATATTGGCTGCAAAACCGTACTTGTCTTTATTATTATTCATCATTTATTATTATTATTTATTATTTGTTGTTATTATTGGTCTACCTCCACTAAAAATTGCGCCAAGTTCAAATTCCAACACGATAATATCTTGAAAACTGTACTTCTATTTTTTGTTATTTATCATCATTTACTGTTATTTACTGAAGATGTCCGACTTTCGCGGCGAGAAAGCCATTTGCGTTACATCCATGACAAAAATCTATCACAAGTTCAAATCCCAGCACCATAATCGATCACAACCACGAAATAGTCCACATCCTTATAACTTTCGCGGTCACTTATCTTTTTTCACTGCTAACCTATAAAAATCGCGTCAAATAAAAAGTGCACCTATAGTAACCTAAGTCACGTCCTTTGATTTTGCAGGGGGAAAGGGACTGAAGTCCTTATTTCAAGCAGTACCGTCATCACTTGTTCTCCAACACAATCAGTACACATCTTCGAGGTCACGTCAACACCCAGTGCAGTCGCCACGACATCTGTGCTCCAACCGAATTAGTTCAAATCGTCGCCATCCATTGGCCCCGCCGGCCAGCGCGCATGCCGTTGCCGACGGCGGTCACGTGAGGTGGATGCTCGCGCGCTGGAATGGATTCGCGCTGGGGCCGGCCTAAGCTAGCCACTGGACCAGCGATCGCTCCCACGTTGTAAACATGTTTTCGCTGGACACGCTGGAATTTGCCGAGGTTGACGTCAAAACAGCCCGTTGTCCGTTCACCACGTGTATTCGTCACCTCCGCACGATTCCCGCCAAAATTGTTTACTTGGGGCGGAATTAAATAAGGGTCGGCCGTACGCCTCAGCATGTGGTTCGACAAAGAATACCCTGGCACACTTTTGGAGGGAAAGTTGTTTTCCTGGACACGTTCCAACCTGTCGATGCGACCGTTCGCCATCCACCTAGTGTTTTTGTGCGACCAGGAACGCCCTGCTAAACTTTTGGCGCCAATATCTGCAGAGTGGAATCTGCCACGGCTGTACAACAGCACGTTTGGTCGCCACGAGGCCCCTCGCTAAGTTAATTCACTCAAGATGGTATAGATTTAATTGTAGGTATAATGATAGAAGAAATATGTGAGGTGTTTTCTAGAATGTGTTCGTGTATGCAACGCCTGTGGACGTAGCACAATTGGCCTACCTGTCCTCCAAAATTAAAATTTTCCGCCATTTTTTTGGAGGGTGATGTTAGTGGACATAGCACAATTGCCCTATTTTCCCGCCAAAGTTCCAAAATCCCGCAATTTTTCTGGAGGGTTAGGTTAGTGAATGTAGCACAATTGGCCTACTTTAGCTCCAAAATTCAAATTTTCTGCCATTTATCTGGAGGGTTAGGTTAGTGGACATAGCACAATTGTCATATTTTCCCGCCAAAATTAAAAATTCCCTCCATTTTTCTGAAGGGTTAGGTTAGTGGAGGTAGCCCCTTTGGCCTATTTTCCCCGCCAAAAGCCGCCATCTTGGATGACGTCATGCGCTGTAGCCAACTCTACACTCCGCCATCTTGGATGCCGTCATCGTCGCCATCTTGAATAATTTTGGCAGCAATGGAAAGTGGGGTGGTATGAAGGTTGCCCCACTACTTCCGCTCTCCTGACTTGACACCCTTAGATTTTCTTGCAAGGGGGTTTATCAAGTCTAAAGTATACCAGGTGAAGATCCGCAAATGGGTTCAAATGGCTCTGAGCGCTATGGGACTTAACATCTGTGGTCATCAGTCCCCTAGAACTTAGAACTACTTAAACCCAACTAACCTAAGGACATCACACACATCCATGCCCGAGGCAGGATTCGAACCTGCGACCATAGCAGTCCCTCGGTTCTGGACTGACCGCCTAGAAGCGCTAGACCACCGCGGCCGGCGAAGATCCGCAGCACTGAACACTTAACACAGCGGATTCGAGCCACAGCTGCTGAGATTACACCAGATATGCTTGGGCAGGTTCTCCAGTCTACAGTGTAGTGCAGGGGGCTGTGCCTAGGCGGTCACATTGAAATGTACTGAAATTATGTCCTATTGTAACATAAGTTGCTGTGCCATTACATAAGATTAATAAAATTTGTTTAAGTACAAAATGTATAGTGACTTTAGAATCACCATGTAGTTCAATTATTGTCTCCCTGTAAATCATTGACACAGTTTCAGACCTTCAAGAACATCGATTGCTGTGAATGAAATTTAGAGGGAACACTATTGTAAATTTTATTTAATTCCGAAATTATCTTCGTGATGTGGAAAGAAAGAGATCAGATTGTAACGTTTACATCAGAAGCAGCGGTACGGTACCACATGGAATATCCTTTAGCCGTCAGGACGCATTGCGGCACCCAGCTCCTTTTCTAAGAACTCTAGAATACTCGCTTTAATCGAGAGATATGGGAGTTACTGCGAAAAGTTTATCCAGTTCGCGGGACGTACTTGGGCGCTCAGCCCAGCTTTGCAGGCAAACGGCTCGACGACAGACGAGTGACGAGTGGGTGGGTGGTAGTGTGGGCGGCAGGGTGGGCGGCGGTGCCGCTGCAGCAGCAGACGGTATGGGATAGGATTCGCTGGCCTTTGTCGTTGAGCAGACGGCCAGCCAACTTTGGGGAGCCCCGCATCACTCACCCAAGTTTGGCAATAACTCGGGGCGCCGCCGACGACGCCGTGTCGGCACGTGATGTCACCAGACCGCCCGCACTGCCGCAGCCGCTTAAAAAAAGGAACCTCTCGAATCGGGAAATCTCTCTACGGAATTGGCGCACTGTGCAGGAGCGTGAAGCGGAGAACAGCATTCAACAAGCCCTCTGGTGACACATCTTCTCAGCTCAACGTAGCCAAAGAAACTAATATAGGCATGCGTATGCAAATTCAGAGATATGTAAACAGGCGTATTACGGCGCTGCGGTCAGCAACAGCTATATAAGACAACGTGTCTGGAGGAGTCGTTAGATTGGTTACTGCCGCTACAATGGCAAGTTATCAAGATTCAACGGCGTTTGAACGTGGTGTTATAGACGGTGCACGAACGATGGGACACAGCATGTCCGAGATAGCGATGAAGTGCGGATTGACATCACTACGGCCGGAAAAAGAACAGGTCCAACGACGACTGAAGAGAATCGTTCAACATGACAGAACTGCAATCCTTCCGCAAATTGCTGCAGATTTCAATGCTGGGCCATCAACAAGCGTCAGCGTGCGAACTACTCAACGAAACATCATCGTTATGGGCTTTCAGAGTCGAAGGCACACTCGTGTAGCATTTATGACTGCTCGATACGAAGTTCTACGCCTCACCTAGGCCCGTCAACACAGACACTGGACTGTTGATGACTGGAAACATGTTACCTTGCCCGACGAATCTCGTTTCAAATTGTATCGAGCGGATGGACATGTACAGGTATGGAGATGACCTCATGAATCCATGGATTCTGTATGCAAGAAGGGGTCCGATCAAGCTGGTGGAGGCTCTGTAATGGTGTGGAGCGTGTGCAGTTGGAGTGATATGGGACCCCTGTTATGTCTAGATACGACTCTGACAAGTGACACGTACGTACTCATCCTGTCTGATCACCTGCCACCGTTCATGTCCATTGTTCATTCGGACGGACTTGGTCAATTCCAGCAGGACGATGCGACATCAAATACGTCCAGAACTGTTACAGAGTGGCTGCAGTAACACTGTTCTGAGTTCAAACACTTACGCTGGCCACCAAGCTCCCCAGACATGAACATTATTGAGCATATCTCGGATGCTTTGCAACGTTCTGTTCAGAAGAGATCTCCACCCCCTAGTACTCTTACGGACAACCCTGCAGGATTCAAGGTATCAATTCCCTCCAGCACTACTTCAGACTTTAGTCGAGGCCATGTCACGTCGTGCTGCGGCACTTCTGTCTGCTCGCTCGCGCCATTACATGATATTGGGCAGATGTACCAGTTTTCTCGGCTGTTCAGTGTAGAAACATATGAACACTTGCTCAGATTACTTACGGGACTCTTGCCTGATAAAGTCCTTGACGAGCGCCAAATCATCGACGGATGAACACCCGTCATTTTTGAGGCACAAATGAACCAGGATATCAAAAGCCAGAGTATGCAAAAACACAACATACAATGAGGACAACTAGCACCTCCACACAACCAAAGGTGACCAACGTTAGACATGCTAAATAATGAAATATTACCTTTCAATGAGTGAGTAAGTAGCACTTACACTGACATACGTATTCAGAGTCTCGCGGCGGTAACACTGAATAAAATCTTGTCGGGTTTCCACCTGCATCAAGCGACCGAAATTACACGAGCTTTCGGCCGACCGCTCCTTGGCCGTTGCTAGGTGGTCAAGTTATACCATTTGATAGTGGCCAAGGAGTGCTTGGGCGAAAGCTCGTGTAGTTACAGTCATTTGACATCGCTTCACACCAGAGAACTTTCTAGTCATCCCTAAATCTGTCTTCTTTTTTCTATTATCTGACCAGAGAGTATGACTGGAAGTGGAATGTAAGCAGAAACATTCGCCTCTATTTGGGAAGTCACTTGCTAGTTTCGTCTTAACAGCTTTTGTGATAACTTTATCCCAGTAAATGGAAGTGCACGCCAGAATCTCTGTGTTATGACATTACATAGGATGACTACTATCCAGGCAGATTTCTGCAATTGCAGATTTACCCAGCTGATGCAAAGTGTATGCGTGGCGCTTGTATTCTACAAAGGTTCTCCACGTTCGACACTCCACATCTGCGGGTAATAACATAGACTCTCGTTTTGTACAAATCGACATCATATTTCCTTTCTAAGTCACCCGTTTCCTGAGTGTATGGATGCGGCCCGTCTCGAATTCCTCTCCTGTGCCAACCTCTTCATGTCAGACAAGCACTTACAACCTACGTCCTCCATCACTTGCTGTATGTATTCCAATCTCTGTTTTGCCATGCTGTTTTTACCCTCTGCAGCTTCCTCAGTTACCATGGAAGTTATTCCCTCATGTCTTAATACATGTCTTATCGTTCCACTTAATATGAACACTATACTTTTCCATTCCACTACAACACGATTGCACTACATAATCAGAAAATGCACTAAATTATCGTTAATATGAGCTGATATTAATACAATAATAAGTCATTGTTACAGAAATCCTAAGCTTTCCATTCGGTTCAGAAAAGACTTTAATTTTAGTTTCTAAGAAACGCTAGTGGACGAACTGACTGTCTGTAATAAACAGTTTCTGCAAAAGTCACGCCAGCGTTCCCTTCTCTTACTCTGGCACGGCTCTGAAACCACTAGACTAACGAAACGTCTCTGGTAGGAAGAACTGAGGGCTTACAGTTGCTTTCGAATCGGACACGAACTGCACGTGGGTAAGAAAACATTGGGGTTGAAGAAAAGTATATGGCACATCTTGACACTAACGACTGTGAACAAGAAATTGGACGAAATCGGAAACCAGGATGTGGGGAAGAACGCAGACGAGTAACAAAACGCCCGCGCTGAGGGTAATGAATACGAGGAGTGGGAATATTATCGATTCAGCCTGAGCGCTGCACGAACTGCTTGCAGGGAATAAAACATACAGGCATCGAAACGGTTCAGTCAGTAATGAAACGATGCAAGCCGTCGCTTGCTTTGATCATAAATATCTGAGTGATGCTAATTGTCATTATTTTTACATCAAGAAAAGTGTTACCTTCTCAATAACCTTCACATCGTGAGCTACACACAGAATTTTTATATATGAATTTGTGAATTTATTCATGATACTTTTGTGCCTATGCCTGTGGTCACATTCAGAACTCAAATTAATAATCAAATTAATTAACTTCATAACAACTACTCTCTACTCATTGAATGTTCTCTCTTGACTGTCCTGTTGGCCTAGTAGCCAATCCAGACACAGCACCTGGGTTCCCACGCTGCGGGAGCAAGCCTTCGGTTTGCACATCCTCAGAGGAGCCAGCCAGCGACTCCAAATTTCTCTTGTCTGAAAAAGGAAGAATTTAGACCAGGAAGACGTCGTTCTCTCGGTAGACATAGCCATGTTTTGGGAAGAAACATATACCTACACGGGACAACGGTCCCTCATTTACAGAGAGACCTAATTTTTTCCGGGCTTACTACTTCCGTTCCCTGAAAGGAGGCTGTTAAACTTCCCATACAGTCGTGCCCGTGAAACATATGTCTCTGCAAATCGGTAAAAGAACCTGGAGACTTCCTGGCGTTATGGGGGTTACAGTTTTGCCTCCACTAAACACGTACACCACCCGCTTCGTCCATATCGTCCCAGCTTCTAACGTAAGAATGCACGGAATTTTATGATCTTCCCACCGATTGCGCAAAAGCTCGGTTTACAGCAGTCTCTCTTAAATTGCATCCCCCACCTTCCCTCTGCCAACTGGCTGCCTTTGCGACGGTCTGCCGCGTGGCCCAGGTAAAATGTTTTGTGAACTGGCGCCCTTATTTCTGACCCTAAACAGAAGGAGAAAACGTCGGTCAGACGTCCCTCTGCATATACGATCCACTGAGTGTTGCTTCCGAAAATCACTCACACAGCTAGGTCGTTGCAGTCATCTCTCTCCATGTTCTCTGTCGCCTCCACTACGACCACTCGGGAACAAGTTCTCTAACGGTTACACATGCAGTTATAAGAACAATCTGCCTGAAATTTCTCCAAGTAAAAAAGTTATAAACCACACATACTAGATGTAGTCCTGGGGAACACCACAACCAGGACCTAAAGTATGAACGTTAACCTGACTATGTGGTTAAAATGTGAGGGTGATGTGCCACCACTCAACAGTACTCGGCGCGTGGCGCATTTGTTACTCTCCAAAGAATACATAGGATATCCATCTGCTCTGACGTGGAAAGTAGGTGGTCTCACGCACAGCAGATACAGTCTCCAACAGTTGTGATAATACATCACATATGAACATCTCAGAACGTGCAACATTCAAATTAGGTTGCAGTAAAGGGGAATCTGTTAGGTGAACTTCTACAGATCTAGTCTATAAGTAGAAAATCGTTGCTGGTGATCCGTGTTGAACGTAGCGTACGATTTTCACCTCATTGGTCGCACATGTTGAATATGATAGGGATGCTCAACTGAATTTCGGGCTTGCAGCTGGTCGTCGTTCAATACGGCCCACGATAGTTCAGCTGGACGCCTGCCAGTCACCCGTAGGTGCGCCGTCGAAGAGTGACGTTCAGCAATATTGTATGTAGCGCGCTGTGGATAATCACGCTGTCAAGGTGGCAGACGGACCACACTACGGGGCGACAGTGATCTCGCTGTTGGAACCGCAGAATCGAGCTGTCCTCCGTATTACCGCTCATCGTGATGGTCGGCACACACTGTCGCCTTCATGGACATGGCAGGGTTCCACACACTGTCCAACTTGTAGTCGTTATTACGGTTCATCAGACTTTCCACCACGCATATTTCCACGGATTATTTAATATCAGAGTCCTAGGGACGTATTACTGTGAACATATTCATTGTTTAGTCGGAGTCCATTGAATGTCCAATTGAAACACGAGGATCGTACATATCGGACTTGCTTGGTCGCAAAAAGCGAGTGCAGCGTTATGATATTGAGTGCAGCCTTCTTTCACTGTGCGTGTGGTCTGAAGTATATAAGCCATGCTACATTGAAAGGGTATTTAGGAAACTCCTTCCTTGCGCAGTAACAAATCGTCTTTCACTGACTCCAGAAGGTCTGCAGTCTTGGACAATAGGCGGCAAATTAGTTTCACCTGAAATTTGTAGAGGATTCTTGCTATCTTGAACGAAGTGTTGCCCACAAAGTGAAGAAAAGCTAAAGCTTTTGTCCGCGTATTCTCCTCTTTATCTAACTCCTGTTGGTTCTTGGTTTTAAGTGATTGTGTTCTGTAAATCTGCCGTGTACAATGAGGTGACAGAAGTCATAGGATACCGATATGCGCATATACACATGGCGGTAGTGTCGTGTACACAAGTTATAAAAGGGAAGTGCATTGGCGGAGATGTCATTTGTACTCTGTTGACTTATGTGAAAAGGTTTCCGACTTGTTTATTGGCCGCCCGACGGAGATTAACAGCTTCGGACGTGGAATGGTAGTTGGAGCTAGATGCATGGGACATTCCATTCCGGAAATCGTTTAGAAGATTCAGTATTCCGAGATCCACAGTGTCAATAATGTGCCGAGAATACCACTTTTAAGACATTATCGCTCACCACGAACAATGCAATGGCAGACGGCCTTCACTTAACGACCAAGAGTAGCGGAGTTTGCATGGAATAGTCAGTGCTAACAGACAAGCAACACTGATAGAAATAACAGCAGCAATCAATGTGGTACGTGCGACGAACGTATACGTTACGACAGTGCCGCGAAATGTGGCGTTAATGGGCTACGGCAGCAGACGACCCAAGCGAGTGCCTTTGCTAACAGCACGACATCGCCTGCAGCGCCTTTCCTGAGCTCGCGACCACATCGGTTGGATCCTAGGCGACTGGAAGACCGTGGTCTCATCAGATGAATCCCGATTTCAGTTTGTCCTGTGGACTGTGTCCTACGGTCCAACTGAACCGATCACTGACCGAGAATGGTTATGTTGGCCAACTTGGAGACCATTTGCAGTTAATGGACTTCATGTTCCCAAGCAACGATGTCATGTGCCCCGGGGACAATGTTTCACAACTGGATTGCAGAACGTTCTGGACAGATCGAGCCCACGATTTAGCGAAGCATATCGCCCGATATGAATCCCTTTGAACGTTTGTGGGGCATAATTCAGAGTTCAGTTTGTGCACAACATACAGCACCGGCAACGTTTCCACAATTATGGACGCCTGTGGAAGCAGCATGGCTCAATATACCTGCAGGGGGCTTCCATCGACTTGTGTCCATGTCACGTCGAGCTGCTGCATTACACCAGTGAAAGGAAGTAGTGAGCTAACGTCCCAATGACGTTCGGGCTCGCATGCGGTTCCCCCTTCATCGAAACTCGTGTAGAGGTTGAACCGAAGGTGTAGCGTTACACGCCATAAATTAGACACTTGTGACCCTTTGGTTAAATTGTCTCGCTGATGGCAAGTTTGCGAAATACAAAGTTAATATAACATATAATATCAGTAATAATTATATCGGGAACTAGATTATCGACCCATAAATGATGTAGGCAACACAGTTGCGATTTAGTTAGAACAATGTTTGTTCAGAAAGCGCCGGCCGGGGTGGCCGATCGGTTCTAGGCGCTGCAGTCTGGAACCGCGCGACCGCTACGGTCGCAGATTCGAATCCTGCCTCGGGCATGGATGTGTCTGATGTCCTTAGGTTAGTTAGGTTTAAGTAGTTCTAAGTTCTAGGGGACTGATGACCTCAGAAGTTAAGTCTCATGGTGCTCAGAGCCATGCGGAAGTGGTTGTATTTAGAGTTACTGTTACACTCGAGCCCATATCCATTTGACACAGTTCGATCATTCACAATCTCATTGCGAAACACAAGTCCAATACTCCACCTCGTTATTTACACGAAAAGCTATTTTTCACACCAGGAGCCCGGCTGCTCACCGCTCAGAGACTATGTCCCGCGATACTACACGACGCGAAATTTGTAAGTCGTTTCACTTCCTAGCTGCCTAAAGACCGACCGTCTGTGTTCGCGTCTGCACCCGAACTGTCCACTTTGGTGTCTCCATGTGCTTTCTGATAAATAAATGAGGAACAAAAGTAACTATTATGCACTAACCTTACAACAAATATTCTGTTACCTAATGATTCAATAAGGTGTCATGCTGTCATCGTTCAATGTGTTTTGTGTGGAGAAAATGATGATCTGATGCTTAACTGAAAATACTGATAATTTACATTTACTATATATTTTAAACAAAGTTACAGAATTGATATTTATAACGTTTGTAATTTTAATGAATCGCTTCTGTATGAAATATCGATCGTTAAGATCGATCAAAGCGTTCAGATTTTGGCATTCAGGTCTTTGTTACAAAACCTGTTGAGTTAACTTTAACAGTAAATCCTAAACTATTACAGATATGATCAATATTCAAGTTTTATTGGGATCACCATGAAAATTTATGGTCTATGGCAGATTAAAGTTACTGTAGCTTCTTTCCCTGTATTACTACAGAATTCAATAGTTTCCATAAATGTTTCTCTTAGGTCCGCCATATTTAACACTGCTACGTCTCCCTGGCCACAAACGCCTTCTGCTGGGTTTCTCTATGACGTAGGTTCTCGGCTGTCACACTCGCACACTACAGCACTTAGGTGTCAATACACAATGTACGCCTGTGTGTTTCCCCATCTCGTCGTGAATCTGTACCCTTTGTGGCACACAGTCCTGGACGACAGGGTTCGTTTCACAATTCCTGTAGGCTGGCTCTTTCGGCCATATATTTAAATGAGAGCACAATGATCGTTATCTCACGAAGTCCGACACGATATTAGGAGGTATCCCATGACTTTGGTCACCTCAGCATAGAGTATCCATTAACTGTTTACTGCTGTTAGGTGGGGAAGCTCTTTAGGCAAACGGTCTAGATCTGAAACTACATGAGCAATGTGTGCAAGTGTTTTACGCACTCTCATAGTTCGTGGCGGGTGATGACATCTCGACACTTGTAAACACAAATCAGTATGAATGGTTTTATGGAAAACTGAATGTCCAGACAGCCATCATTGTTTCGTCTAACCAAGAAATCCAAATAACACCGACAACCTTCCCTCTACTTCCATAGTGAACCGAATGTTGCTATGATTGGAGCTGAGGTGGTGTAGCAACTCCAATAACTTATTTTCTCCATGAAGCCTCATTGTTTAAGTATTGCCAACATGCTTTCAAAGAACAGTTTGCATAAGGACAGCTGATTCAAACGCTCTTTCCTCGAAATTCTCAATAAAAGGGTTGCTCACTAAGGAACACAGAGGGCTGCTCAAGGTGACGCTTCAGTATATTCAAAATATTCTAGATTCAACTTAAAATAGTTTGAGTAACGAGCGTACCGGAATAAAGCAGCGATGACCACCTGAAACTTATTACCTATTAGTCCCAAAGAATCTGCGAGATGCTGATTATGTGTGGTCTGTGGGGCGCACAACTATGCCGTCATCAACGCCCGTAAGATGTCCCAATTTTTTCACAGTCCAATTTTTTACACAGTCCAATCGAGCCACTGTCACTAACGATGATAATGAGGGTGAAATGATGAGGACAACACAAACATCCAATCCCCAGTCAGAGAAAATCCCCAATCCGGCCAGGAATCGAACCTTGGACCCCGTGATTGAGACGCAGCAAAGATAGCCACTAGACCACGAGCCGCGGACAATCTGCGAGAGTGACCTTTGTACTGAGTGTTACCACATCAAAACTAACTAAACGGTCCGAACTGCTTAGACGGAGACCACCAGTCTATTGATAAATTCAGCAGAGTTGCGGATGTGATCCAAGCTTTTCCCCAGCAATCGTCTCATCGAAGAAGCAGGATGTTTGGCAAAATCAAATGGTTCAAATGGCTCTGAGCACTATGGGACTTAACATCTGAGGTCATCAGTACCCTAGAACTTAGAACTAATTAAACCCAACTAACCTAAGGACATCACACACATCTATGCGCGAGGCAGAATTCGAACCTGCGACCGTAGCGGTCGCGCGGTTCCAGACCGAAGATCTTAGAACCGCTCGGCCACACCGGCCGGCGGCTAAATCATATGTAGGAACTAACACTTTGCTAATATTGGACGTAAAGGAAGATTTTCTTGATGAATTTTTGGATGGCAATGCAGCCTTCATGGTACAGAACCCTGTGGTTTTAAACTATTGGTGATCTTCTGAGGTAAAGAAGAAGAATTCAGTAGTGCACAAGTTTACCGCTAGACGTGTCCTGTAGGATCGTAATCAATCCTCGTATAGGCAGAACCATTTTATAGCCCACGCATTTTATCACCATACACACTACTAGATAAACAAACAAACTGCATTACTTCGGTCAGCCTTCAGACCACCACGTAGGGGTTCTCTCGTAGATTTCGTAGCGTAGCTCTTTCTGCAGAGTATCAGTTACTGCGTTGAGGAGGAGGCTTCAAAAGAACACAGCAAGTCTTCCTTCTTCTGCAGCATCCAAAGGAAGGTCTCTTCAATACCCCTCAAAAAATGTATTAAAGGCAGTGCTCTATGTGTAGGTGCGAAATTGAGTCTTTTTCTTACTGCATCCATCGTCGAATCGTCGTAATGTTTCTCCCTGAAATCGGCAAAGAAATGTGCTGTTTCCACTTGTGGTAACGACTGCTGTGGCAATGGACGATCAGATTTTGACACCTGCTGAAAACTTGCATTCTTATGGGTCCACTCGACCTTGGTCGAAGGCATTCCATCAATGTAACCCCATGATTCAGAAGAAAGATATACTGCAATATTTAAATGTGGTTGGTACCGTTCTTCTGAAATGGCATCCAGCCACCGTTTTGTAGAACCTCTCCGTGACAATAGCACGACCAGCCTTCTGAGTAATCTTCCGTGTAGCGGTAGGCTTAATAATGACGGAGATCTAAGTGCTGCACTCTTCTTCTAATGTATTGCTCATTTGAGACTCAATGCAGCCTGATATGTTAATATGGGGACATTGGTATCCTATCTTGAAGTATTCAATTTATTGTTTCCCACTGTCTGTGTAACTTTCACCTTAAAATTTTGAGACGCCTTGCATATTAGCGCTGATCAGTCCTGCTCTTGCCCTAAGCCTGTCTCGTTCATTTTTCTTATTATCCAAACACCATGTTCTTCCACTTAAACCGTTTCGGTACTCCGCCACCTGTAATGCCATGAAATTCTCGGTGACAAGGCTTGTACACTTCTGGGACCAGTCTTGTACAAGCTTTATACCACAGACGCGTTGAAGATAAGTCGCTTGCACCTCAAGTTAAATGCTCATTATACGGCAATCTACAGCCGTGGTATGAACGCCGACACGCTTCGCCCTACACTGCAAGTCGCCTCTCTCAACATCTGGGGCTTCAAATGGCGTCTTCAGTTCGGAAGTCCTAACACGAGTTTCTGCTGGTCACCCGACGTAGCATCCAGCACGTCTGCCGCTTATCAGTACCACCGGCTGTCTCTTTCACTGGAGGCCCACTGTTCGAAATCTCGGTGTCGCTTCAGATGGCCGGTTGACGTGGCGACAGTAAGTGATTAAAAAAGCCAAGGTTCGACTCATCAAGTTGTATTCCCTTACTGAATCCTGAATCAACCCTTCTGCCTCAGCTGTGCATCGCACTGTGCAGGGCGCTGCTGCATCCTCTCGTGGAATATTCCGCCGTCGTCTCGGGTCAGACCATTTTGTCACACGTGTTAGACGCTCCATACTCTGCGGAGTCGGACACTACACCTGGCTCTGCACCTACCGCGCAACTCCCCACCACGTCCATTACACGACATGGCAGGGATCCCGCATCTACGAAGTGGTTTCGGGAGGACAACACGCATCGTCTACTAGAAAACACGGTGATCAAATGACAGCAGTATACACATGCTGGGCGATAACTGCAGCGCAACATCACGACACGATGGCAACGTCTACATGCTGCATGCTGAACAACGAAGGATCAGCTTGAAGACAACCAAACGTGCTGCATACAGTCGACAGCAGAAGAATAGGAGCCAAGCTTGAACGTGTCGTGAACTCCAGGACCTTCAGGGAACACAGTCAGTTCCATCAAGGGGAGCTTGTATGACCTACGCTGCAAGTGTTACATTTTCAAATTTTGTGACCCATTCTCAAGGAAATTTCTTAAGACATAAAATTACAGTTTTCCACAATTAATTAATGTACCTGTTTAGATATAACGAAAAATAGGTATTTAAAAAATGGTACCATCGAGCATGATACGATATTTTACGCAAACACTTAATTTTTCTGGCATAATTTTTTTAAAGGAATGGGCGTATAAATTAACAACATAGGATATTTTTATTATTCTTGATCCATATGTGTTGAATTTCATTCTTAAAATGTTGCGAAAATCTCATATTTCAATCTTGAGTAGTTTTTGCGATAACAGGTCAATTATAGTAAAATCTGTAAATTTGTGGTAAGATCTTATGGGACCAAACTGTGTAGGCCATCGGTCCCTAAGCTTACTCACAGCTTAATCTAACTTAAACTAACTTATGCTGTGGACAACACACACACACCCATGCCCGAGGGAGAACGCGAACCTCCGACGGAGAGAGGGGAGCCGGCCGGGGTGGCCGAGCGGTTCTAGGCGCTTCAGTCTGGAACCGCGCTGCTGCTAAGGTCGCAGGTTCGAATCCTGCCTCGGGCATGGATGTTTGTGATGTCCTTAGGTTAGTTAGGTTTAAGTTGTTCTAACTTCTAGGGGACTGATGACCTCAGATGTTAAGTCCCATAGTGCTCAGAGCCATTTGAACCATTTTTGGTGGGAGGGGGGGGGGGGGGGGGGAGCGGAGCCGCGAGGACCGTGACAAGACCGCGCGCCTACGCCGCGCGGCTCAAATATCGCGTTGTAGTAAATGAAGTACTTCCGAGATATTGAGGTTCGAAGTGTTTTGAGATACAAACTGTAGTACAGATTTACAGTGTTGACTCTTTCAGGAACTAAAACTTGTTCAGTCCCATATTCTGACTGTCGCAATCGCTCAATGCTTACCTTCTTCTTTACTTTCATGCTTCTTTGGTCATGTACTGAGCAGCAAACTCTTTTTCGGCAAGCACATACATCTCTCACAGTCATGTTGTCTGCCCTAATCTCAGCCCTATCTTCTACAGCATCTTCAGTCTTTTACACTTCCCACCGTTAAATGTTGATACAGCATCAGACACTCCCAGGTTTAGCCAACTATCTCAGTTTGGTCACTCGGCAACACGCAAAGCTACTGAAGGTAACAGTGCATTTGAGTTACAGGAAAACTCATCTTGCCTATACTTACACCAACGACTATGGGACATTATCACTTCATAAATATTATTCTGGTAATTTACCCGTCCTTCACTGTTTACACCCTCCTCTCCCACTACTTCAGCCGCATATTAAGATCTCACATATCTGTTAACCGCCAGTTTGCGTTTCTTTTACGATTGTTCATTTTATACATGTATAAAAGAACAATATATGGAAGTTGGCTAGCACGTTATTTTCTAACAGACTAGGGCCGGAAACAAAGTACTGATTTGTTTATTCGTAATGCCAAATTCGAAGACGCAACTGTTGCGTCAAAACAAGGCAATTCACAGTCTTCTGGAACATGTTGTACCAAAGGTTTCACCGTTAAACTTTGGCAGTGTACATGAGATGGTGAAAATTGTCAATCCATTTTCAAATTTAAAAATATTATTTGGAGGTGTTAAAAGTCCGTTTCAGGTGTATGATATACCAAAACGTTCAGAAGATTCTAGGGTACATTACGGAACAGAAGCCAGGAAATGTCAAATTGCATCGAATTTGACACAGTATCTCCAATTAAGCGAGCAGTTAAAATGCGCAACCCTTCAGCAGGTGCATACATGATTACCGCCGGTGAACCCTACATAGAACAGTAATTCAATAAAAAGACGGAAAATTTGATAATATGAAGGTACCAGATCAGCGGAATACGTGGTTGGCGCAAGCAAAAGAACTTAAGGTCCCCCTGCACACATCGATGCACCTTTCTTCAATTTCTGACGTCAAATGTTTTGTAACCCACCTCGCATACACTTTCCTGAACATCAGTACGCCATGAATAATGCAGTGGCCTGATCCGAAACTAATTATTATCGTTGCTACAACATCACTCATCACAGTACCCCTGTTTCCGGTGCCCACTCAGCAACCCTCGGAATGCTGTTCTCGGCGACTGCACAGATAGAGCGTCCTGTGCGCTGCGAATCTTCAACACTTGTTACGCCTTCATTGCACTTTCCTGCCCACTCGCACACTGGGGTCCGACTCAGGCAACTTTCACCATACTGCACTGCCATCCGACGGTGAATTTCAATAGGTTTCAGCCACTCATGTAACAGAAATCTACTGATACTCAGCTGCAAGGGCACCGCCATCTTGTTTCACCGATTGTCAATGCCTCGATCGCGATGCAGTAGTGGCAGACCAATCTGATAGTAATTCTAGGACGCCACCAAAAACTAACACAGAAGCACAAACTTTGTCGAAATTTTGTATTTTTATAGAATCTTTAGGGCTATTTACTGCTTTTGTGCAATCAGTTGATTCTCTCTAAGTGATGAGTTAGCCCCAAAAAAATTGTTGGATGAGACATTATTGCATGAAACTATGCAAGATACGTCATGAGGTTGATTCGTTGTTTCCAAGACGCAGATGTATGAAGAGCAAAATTGTTTGGGCAGCTGAGTAACGTGCTTCTTCCAGTTCAAGTTTTCAACAATATAGCGGCCAAAAATTGGTGCACTCTACACTGTTTACTGGCTCTTGTTCATGTGATACATCAATTGTCCGTATAACTATTTTTCATACTGAACTAAATTTAATGTGTTTTCTCAACATTAAGGAAAGGTCTATTCTCGGGGAATCAACTACGAACGCTTTGAAAAACACCATTAAGAACGTCTTCTATTGCTTCCGCTCTAATAGGATTTATTATAAGACTTGCCTACTGTGTACACAAGTGCTTAATAACTTCCTCTAAGCTTCTTTGCGTTAATTTTATTGCATATCTGTGTTAGACGACTGCAGCCTGAAGATTCACGCCACGAGACTCCGTATAAATCTCGTGATAAGAAATAGCCTGTAGTTTACATCTGTGCTTTAAAGTTAGCGAATTTGTTTCCTGCAGTAGTTTTTGTGTAAGCAGAGTCTCTAGTAAAAAGGAACTGTTGATACATCCATTCTCGGTAGAGAAATTTATTTCTCTTTTGAGGCCTTGCGGATCTCACAGTCCTAGACTGCAGTGAGAACTGTGGATAGCAGATTTTAGTTTCTGTTTATTCTCCTCGTACAATCCAACTTGAGTAGCGCCACTGTAAGGTAATTTTCTCTTTTTCGGGGGTCTATTTGCACTTTCTAAGTTACTTCTGACTGCTTTGTTTGTATTTTTTGAGGGTGGGTAGGCACTCAGCTTGTTGTGAGTGTTTATCCTCCTCGTTTATATTTTGCGTGTATTCAAACCTCAGTAGTATCACTTAAATAGGTCAACCATGCACTACACACAGGTAGCGACTACTAGGGCTGCGGAGTACGCGTGGCGTGTAAATGGAGGGCTGGGTTCATGTGGATAGGTTAGAAAAAATATCCTTGGTGTTAAAGACGATTTGCATGGTAAAACTGACGTTAAATAAGCCACAATGTTCACAGAGAATGCTCGTTCTCGCAGATTGGAGATTATATATACGGAAAAAAATTGTACCATGGCAAGGATTCTAAATCTTGGTACCAATTTTCATTTGTCGCTTTAGTCTGCATATCTACAACACAGAGGTTTGAGACTTGAAAAGGTCTCTGGAACCATCTAGATACATTTGTATCGCTTATTGAAGGTTATGATACCCAGAAAGTATTAGGAACAGAACGCGGGTTTCAAACGGTCTGTGATTTTCTGTTTTTTAGCACTGTTGCTGGGGAACTGCAGTTATTGTAATGGAAAACACAACCACAACCACAACCAAACTGCTCAGACATGACACTGAAGGAGGAAATTAAACATGGCAAGTTAAATAAAAGTCAATTAAAGTTCGTTTTGCAACGACTTTACGCGGAAACACACATCACTCTACTGATAGAAAGGAAGGCAGGAAGCGTTTGTTTAAAAATGCTTGTAACCGTGTTAATTTTCTTCAGTGATCCGCTGGTGGTGCAATGTGCTAAGTACACACAACTGCCAGTTTTAGGGGCTGGTGCCTTCACTCTGTCACTAGCCTCTCCCATCAGTCTGTGTGTGTGTGTGTGTGTGTGTGTGTGTGTGTGTATGTGTGTGTGTGTGTGTGTGTGTTTGTGTTTGTGTGTGTGTGTGTGTGTGTGTGTGTATTGAACCGGGGACCTAGAAACGACGGAGAGTCCACCCACCCTACCGCCGCCCCACACCAAACCCAGTGTTGTTGTGCGTTTCGGCCCCCAGTGGAGCCCCTTCCCACCCCCGCACCCCCACCCGGGAACATCCCATACGCCGAACCTCGACACTAATCCGCCGAGCATCCGATCAGACTGTATCAAAAATGGTGCAAATGGCTCTGAGCACTATGGGACTTAACATCTGTGGTCATCAGTCCCCTAGAACTTAGAACTACTTAAACCTAACTAACCTAAGGACATCACACACCCATGCCCGAGGCAGGATTCGAACCTGCGACCGTAGCAGTCCCACGATTCCGGACTGAGCGCCTAGAACCGCTAGACCACCGCGGCCGGCAGACTGTAGCAGGTCAAGGCCGAGGTCTCCTCAGATGCTCAGATGAAGATGCCGAGGCGTGACGTCCGACGGGCCTGTAGGTGAAAACAGTCGAACCTATATGCAGTTGCAAAGATTTTTTCGGCTAGGTGGACTATGAGCGGGGAACTCGGGGAACACAATCAGACCGTCACAGAACACTCAGTGCTCTAAAATAGCGCAGACAGTGCATCCCTCCCACTCTAGTGGGATTACAGCACTTTTTGCTAGGTTACAAGGTTTAAAGGCACGAGGGACGCAAGATCTTTATAGATAGTGGTTTCACGTGGCGATAAATAGGATGACTTAGAGCAGAACTAACGCCAAGTTTCATGGTAGCAGCTAGGTGTTCTTCGAAGTAATAACCAAGACTTTATTGTAACACGCAAAAACTAAATCAAAAGACGGCTTTTAATAAAGTCTGCAATTTAATTTGTTGCTTGTGAGAAAGTACAGGTTGGATGGTTTAGCGGATTAGTACAGAAATGAAAATGCTTGCGACGCCACGCACGTATCAGCTACACGATCGGTGGGAGAGACTCTGTATAGAGGTGTCTAATTTAGTGATGAGTGGTTCTCTGGCAGGCTGCGGCGTGCGAACCCGCTGTGTGTATTTGCTCTCGGAGGGCGCGTAGGGCCACCAGACGGTAAACAGCGAGGTCAGGTCATCCTTGCTGACCGCACTGCGCCCGCCTCGTGTGTCACTGACCCTAACTGGAGCGTTCCTTTTTGTAAAGTCTTGCTGCGCGAATACAGAAACGGCTCTGCACAACGGGGGCATTGTTGCTGGAGCGGTTCCACCCACACTCACCTCCACAGCCAAGACGAACGTATTGCGGAGTCAGCAGGTGCACGATGTTTTAGCCTGGAACGTTACTGGGAAATAGTGGACGCTGATCTCCTAAACAATCTCAGTCGACTACAGAATGAGAGCTGTTATCATAACGGAGAACAAACAGAGCTAAACGAAAAGTTAACCCTCGTCACCTACGAGTACATCTGCGTCTGTACTCCGCAAGCCAGAAGATGATTTGTGGCGCAGGGTACTTTGTGTACCGCTGTCACACCCTCTTCCCTGCTCCACTGTGCGAAAGTAAACGTCCGTACCAGCTCAGGTCTCTCTAATTTTACTTTCTTGATCTCCTTGCGAGATATGCGTACAATAGCACCATTAAAATCTCCCGGCTTTGCACGAAGAACAGAACATGTTCCGCAAGGTTGGTTTCCATACTGAGAATTGTTTTGTAGTGAAGAGGATTACGTAGATATACAAACAATGGAATCGTGGCAGCTACATTTTATCAGCTGAATTTGTTAAGCCGTTTCGTAGAAAGCTGAAAAGCTAGTCCTAGGTGACCATGGAGTAAAGAAGAATGTCCTGGCACCTAATGGAAACGGTAGGTATTATTGTTACCTGCCGCTTAGATACATTTTATCTTGATGTGTATTTAGAATGCAGGACTAGTTTCGTTCGAGTAACCTGTGTGGTGTATTCTGTAGACATTCCACCAGCAGTATCAAATAATTCTGGGGATAGGCGAACTTCCCTTACGGTAGTAGTCCATACAAATGCTTAATACGGTCCCTTATACGAAGTTATAACTGCATTATGTGATATATGAGGTGAGATGTAAGTTTATTTAACTTCATATCATTCTTACATCTGCTTTTTCATGATTCTGATATTGTTCTTTTTGTAGATTAAGTGTGCTTTCTTTTTATATTTTTTTCAGGCTAGATTATTTATTTCATTCAGTATTGGTTGTAACTAGTAAAAGTATTGTTTTGGGCAACACGTGTATGTGATGTATGGCAATAAAGGTTCGTCCTTCGTCATTCATTTTGGAATGGAGCAGGTAAATTAGAAACAGAAAGAAGTATAACACTACAACTCAGTACTTCACAGTTATCATTTATTATTGCAATCTCCATATCATTTTCTGAGTATGTACTTAATTTATTATTTTATCGTCAATGATAATTAACTGAAGAGATATAATATACGTTTACGACAAACCATTTAAAATCAAGTTTCCAAAGGAATATAGTACAAACGTTGACAATGTGAGCGACATTGTATTACATGGAATTCACAGACATTCAGAAGCGCAAGGCATTAACATCAATCGAGCACGCACAGACAGAGACAAAGAGGTGCAAGGTGACGGTGATTGTGGATTAAGTGATGGTGCTGGCGTGCACCATTAAGAGCATTTTGGATGTGGTATTCAAAGTGTGGCAACGCTATGTGAATTTACAAGCGGCCTCTTGTGTACGTCGCAGTACAGTGTTTAATCAAGAAGAACTGATAAAATGAATTACCTGAAGAAGAGTACCGTGTTGCTATACAAATAAAAATTGTTCATTACTGACAGAAGAGACCCTTGCCAATTAATGTAGCCGTAGACTCACTATGTCGCACCAAGTGCGGCTTCACCAAGAACGCTGTGTCATTTTAAAAGTGTAGTATTGTAAAAGACTTTCCGGTGTATTTACGAACACTATAGTGTTTGACAAACTGTCTGTTGTATTTCGCCTCGGGTTCTTCGGCCGACGTTTGTTTGATGATTTGTGTGACGTTTCACCAGTGCGAGGAACTGGCTTTGTCAAGGCTTCATCCGCTGTTGCTGGTGGTGGACTGGAGATGAGCTCGCGGCAGGAAATTGTCCGATTCCAGTCGAACACCAGCAACGAAGAGTCAAGCCTTGGCAAAGCCAGCCACTCGCACTGGTGAAACGTTACGAAAATCACCAAACAAACGTCAGCGGAAGAATCCGAGACTAAAGACAACGGGCAGTGTGTCAACACATGGTCACGAAAGCCTTGGCAGTTCTGTACTATAGCGTTTTCTGGTAAATTGTAAATAGCTTTCAGTGTTAATTATTTTTCCAAGTCATCAACAGCAGAATCTTTTTCTATCATCACAATTGCCGAGTGACTCGTTATTAAAAGGCGCATTATTAAATTTAAAATAACTTGGAAGCACTAATCGGTAACTATTTTGCTACTGCATTAAAAGAGAGACAGTAATAAGTAACTGGCCATTATTACACTGCAGTACGTTAACTGCATTCTATAATAATTTGAGAAAGAAATTTAGTGCACGTGCTAACTGAAGTGATACATTATGATTAAAAAAAAAGTCATAGTTTATGTGCTCTTTAATTATGTTGTATGATGTTGGGTCTTGTAATTTCCTCGTTGCCTAAATTGACTGCTAGTATCTTGTAAAATTGTGTTGAAATTAATTATTATACAATTAGTTGTGGAATATTAATTAATTGTATGTATTGTTTCACAATACCTGAAGAAAGTTAAAATTATAGTGAATAACGTTGCTCAATCTATACGGCATTACGTATTGCTGGTAGCTAATCGGTATTTGTTTTAATTGAACTAAAGTGTTCAGTATGGTGATAGTTATCTTACAATTTGATCGTCAGATTTGATAGATTGGCGGTTGTGACAGTTGTCGAAAGATGACAGTTAGACACAAACAAATATCCACAGACATATCAGACATACTGCCCGAAACGATCACATCAACAAACCCTATCAACTGAACCACATAGCATATTTCACCAACTGACGCTACTGTCAGTCTATCGAATATGACTATAAAACGTCAAATTATAAAAATTTAAAGAAAGGACATCTAACAAATGGGCAAATCTCAAACCTGTAGCACATTGTAAGACGATAGAGAGTGAAAGCGACTACTGAAGATGCTGTATATGGACGTAGGTATCAAATTTCTATAACCGAAAATATAATTAAACAACATTAGAACGAAATAAAAAAAGTTACGTAAGTTTCGCAGGTGGTCTAAAAATGGCAATGTAGCCGAAATGAATCCGTTACGATAGCTCCATAGTTAAATAACTACAGTAACAATCTGGATTTTATTATATAAACACAACTAAAAAAAAATTAATAACTTCTGCTCAGACACGAGCTGGCGATCATATCCCACCATTCAATAATCAACACTTCACCCACCTCCTGTCACGTAATTAGTTATAAGCTTGGCTAACTACTCATAAATAATTGACACTCTTGGTTTTCGGTCGTTGTTGTACAGTATAATTATCCGTGCTTTATCGATCAATACTACACTCACCGACATCCTTTCGATCAAATTAGTCTTCGGAATAGATGGCCTTTCCTGGAAGTTACAGAACATAATGTTCCACGTGTCATTGTAGCGGAGTACCCTGGTCGGCTTGCAGAAGGAGCTACCAGTTCAAACACCTTGTCCTCTCTTATACAGCCTATTAAATACGATGTAGGTGATATACAAATTTCACTTATGGCTAAAATTTTATTTAGAATGTTCATACTGGGCTTCATTACTCAACATCTATTGACCGGCCATTGGAGCAGTACAGTTAGATTTGTTAAAAATAGGAATGAAATGACAGTGTTAACTAAGCAGGTATTGTGTATGATTTCTCCATCGAAAAAGAAATTTATATTAATTTTTATGTACCTCAATTGAAACATTCTGTTATCTGCAATTGAAAAAATAATTTTTTTGGTTCAAAAAGGCTTATTTTTAAATTATCGACAAAGGAATATTCCGAATTCGAGAACATTCATTGTAAATTGGATAAATGACTGAAGTATCCAATATTATACTTTCGTCAAGCTAAACTTCGAATGCATGAAAAAAACAGAGGTCTGTCAAAATTAACGTCGTAATTCGAAAATTATTTTAATAAAAAATTTAATGTTTCGAAATTTTTCGCTTGCGAAAATTGAGATTATAAATATGGGCAAAGATTGCCAACTGCATTCTCAGTTTTAACATGTTTCGAGTTCATAAACATGCAGTGACAAGTCTATCTATTTTTTCCTGTAATGTAACCACACTATATCTGGACCTAAATAAATGTCAAAAACGCAGAAAAACGTGTTTCAGTCATCGCGTAACATGCTAGACCTTGGGAAACGAGCTGGTAGCAACAGTGAAGGATACGTACATCAATACTCTTTTTTTATTACTAATTCCCTATGATAATTATGTAATGCAAGGTTAGCTTTCCACAAACTTAACATAAAACATACGTGCTTTGATTGATGACCAGCTTTCTGGCTTAGTAATAAGCGAAGAACATTACAAACTCCTGCCAACAGGCGTCCCACTATATGAAAAAGAAGTAAATATGAGACCGGGAGAATTTTATAAGAAGATATTCACGCGCAGGACTATCTACGTGTCAGGGTATTTCGATATTTCGATAAACGTTTCTCACTCCATGAACAGAAAAGTCCGACTTTTGCCGTAAGGGGTTTAGGGAAGCCACAAAGTGGAATGTCGGACGGGGATTTAAGGCTGTGGCTGAGTCTCAGATTCCGTGACAAGGGCATTTCTCTGTGACATTCTTTCTTCCGGAAGCGTTAGCGTAGCGCGGTATGCAGGAGACCTTCTTGTGTTGTCTGGAAAGTAAGAGGCAAGTAGAGGCTGTATAACGTATGTCAGTGCTGAATAGGTCGCTAAAGAAAAACTGGTCACTCCATCTAAAATTTTGCTATGTTGACGGTTTTCACCACGTCTGCCATACAGAAGCACAAAGTCATAAACACAAGCGTAATTTACAAAATTCTTCAAGAGTATAAATACGGAATGCAGTACAAAAAAATAAAAACCATAAACAAACGAAATAGAATAGGTTTGTACAAAGTATGGAGTCACATACACTGACGGAAAAAAAGTCGCTAAACGAAAAGATGAAATTTCTTGTATATATTTGTCTAGATAACATATTTATGTGATCAATGTTGCAAGCTCACATGTTGATGTAAGTGCCAGATATTGAAAATCTCGGGTTCGATTCCCGGCGGGGTCAGGGATTTTCTGTGCCTCGTGATGACTGGGTGTTGTGTGATGTCCTTAGGTTAGTTAGGTTTAAGTAGTTCTAATTTCTAGGGGACTGATGACCATAGATGTTAAGTCCCATAGTGCTCAGAACCATTTTTTTTTATATTGAAAATGTGAAATGCTAGTACGTTAACAACAGGTGTAACTGCCAAAATGTTGGATGCAGGGATGATAACACGCATGCATTGTGCTTTACAATTGCCTGTTGTGAGTTTGTGGGATGAAGTTCCATGCCTCATTCACTTGGTCGACAATGCAGGGACGCTTAATGTTGGTTGTGGATGATGCTAAGGTTGTCGTCAAATAATGTTCCATATGTCCTCGATTGGAGACACGTGTGGTGATCGAGCAGGCGGCGAAGCATGTCGACACCGTATGGAGCATGTTGGGCTACAGCGACGGCATGGGAGCGAGCGTTATCCTGTTGGAAAACACCTCTAGGAATGCTATTAATGAATGTCGTATAACAGATCGAATCACCAGAGTCACGTAAAAATTTGCGGTCTGAGTGCTTGGCACAGCCACAAAAATGCTCCTGCATTAATACGAGATCACACGTCAGACCTTATCTCCAGGTGTAGGTCCAGAGTATCTAGCATGCAGACAGGTTGATTGCAGGACCTCAACTGGCTTCCTCCTAACCATCCCACGGCCATCACTGACACTGAGGCAGAATCAGCTTTCATCAGTAAACACAACAGACCTCCACCCTGGCCTCCAGGGAGCTCTCGCTTGACATCATAGAAGACGCAGATAGCGGTGGTCCGGGGCCATTGGAATGCACGTTACAGGACGTTTGGCACGGAGCTGTTCTTGAAGTAACCGTTTTATAATAATTCATTTGTCACCGTGGTGCCAACTGGGGCTCAAATTACTGCTGCAGATGCAGTACGATGCGCCAGAGGCTTACCCTGAACATGATGGTCTTCCCTCTCAGTAGTGCGACGTGGTCATCCGGATTCCAGCCTTCTTGCGACCATGCATTCTCAAGACCACCGCTGCCAGAAATCCTGTACAGTGGCTACATTCCTGCCAAGTATTTCTGCAGTTTCACACAATGAAGATCCATTTTCTCGTAGCCCTATTGCACGAACTCGATCAAACTCAGTGAGCTGTTGATAGCGGCTTCTCTGTCGCCTTACAGATATTCTTGACAAACATCATTTCACCACGTTCAGTTTCAAAAGCAACTAACGCTCACGACCGTTACAGCGTGTTTTTAAGACAAACATGACTTTAATCCTCATAGTGGAGCTACTGGCGGCACTCTTATGCGACAGGTCCCGAATATGAATAGACATCAACTTTCTGATGTAGAAACACGCCCATCAACTTTCGTTAATGTCACACAACTCCTTATTCGTGTTGCCACTTTTTTCCGTCAGTGTAGGTCCATCATCACTATTAGTAATCGACTGCTGCGAGTGGCCCTTACAAAGCATAACTACCAGAAACTGACACCAGGTTGCGAGGATGTATAGATAGGTACAGTGACAGTAACAGCGTCCACAGAAATAAATGAATGCATTGAAAACGATATTAAAAGTAGTTTATAACTAGGAGCAGAAACATAAACTGAATACAAAAATTCAAGAAAGCATTCACAAAAGTGCATGAAATACAGTAAAGTTCAGCTAGAGGAGGTAGGGAAGGAGAAGAAAAGATAACAGGTGACGAAAGTGGGGGGGACAACAAATTGGGGATAATAACACTATCATCTAAAGTGCTTTATAGCAACCACCCAAGAGGGATGCCAGGTAAAAGAAGATAACAGGGACGAGAAAAGACATATACAAGGTGAGTAAAAAGAAAAAAATGGTTCAAATGGCTCTGAACACTATGGGACTTAACATCTGAGATCAACAATGCCCTAGAACTTAGAACTACACAAACCCAACTAACCTAAGGACATTACACACATCCATACCCGAGGAAGGATTCGAACCTGCGACCGTAGCGGTCGCGCAGTTCCACACTGAAGCGCCTAGAATGAAAGTTACAACTCTGGAGTGATGTAGAAATTTATTGAGACGGCTTACAGAATCGGTAGATTTGTCATTTTGTAGTAAGCGACCTCAAGTTTCACATAAAAGTGTCAAGTATCATTTTGGTTCGATGTTACTACGGTTTGTGATGCGGGGAACATCCCACCGGTAATAAATTTCTTCCCACACTCGTTGCAGCAAGTCGGATGTAATTTGTGCAATGACAGTGTAGATTCGATTTTTCAGGTTGACTAAATTGTTTGTACTGGAGGAACATACACACAGTCTTCAAGGAAACCCCAGAGAAAGAAATCCAATGGTGTCAAATCTGGAGAGCGATTGGCCCTTCACGGCCAATTCACCGACCTTGGAAGCGATTTATCGAGGAATCCTTGAATTTCTGTGAGAAAATGAGGTCCTGCTGGTAGTAAACCGTCCCATCTCGGTCATATTCATCGATTTGTGGAATTAAAAAGTATTCACCATACCAGTTACAGTTTTCTCCATGAAGAAGAAAAGGCCATACACATTCAGTTTGCTAAGGGCACAAAACATATTAACACTGGGGTAGTCACGAACGTGTTCCAGGGTTGTACATGGATTTTCGTTGCCCCGTACTCTGCAGTTGTGGGTGTTCACTATGCCACTGATATGAAATGTTTACTCATTGTTTACGATTATTGTGTTCATGAATGTCTCTTCGTCCTCTGTCCGATACATCGTTCGCACACAGAATTCCGCATGAGCAAGCTTATCTGCATCACTAATATGCTCTTCCATTGTGAATCTGTATGGTTCCAAGTGAAAATGTCTACGCAGTACTCGCCAGACAGACTTTTGTGGAATGCCAGTCTCGCGAGACGCACGTCGTGTTGATTTTTATGGACTGCGGGCAAAGCTCTCCCTAACGTTTTCGACATAATTGTCAACTCGCCGGAGATTTGCTGACATATCAAGTCACGGTGGACAACCCGTCTCAACGAAGTTCTTGTTCAAAGAGAACACTCCAGACCTGCTTGGAAATTCTTTAACGTATTCTGTGTGAAATTTACGGAGAACAGTTGTTGCAGAGTTCGTTTCATGAAACCAGAACACACAATGAGCACGCTCCGCACCAGTAGAGGTACGGATTTTAACTGTGAACTACTCTGGCGCTCGTGGTGGCCGATTTTGGTACCCATGGAATACGTGGACCAAACTTGAGGTGGTTTGCTGTAGAATGACACATATACCGATTCTGTAATTTATCTCAATCAATTTCTACATCATTCCAAAGTTGTAAGATCCTTTTTTTGACTCACCCTGTAAGTCACATAAATGGTAAACCTGCACAGACTGAATAACTAATACATCAACGAAATGTCTACTATTTCCAGAGTTCTAGCCATCCGCAAGCCAGGTGCGCCTTTGCAATCATCGGTAAACATTGTTGCATAATGCATTAAAAATACAAAACAAAAATTTGAAAGTAATTACAGACTTGTAAGAAAGACCAAACAGTAGCGGAAATCACTTATACAGAGCCTTACGCTACTTTCAACTATCCGCCTGCGAGGCTTAGGAGCCAAACAGCTCAGAAAAACTGAAAGTAGCCCAACAGCACTAGGAGATAAGGGTACAATGGTGAATGTCTGAACACATGTAGGACCAGTGAGATCCGCAAAGTTCTCCTAACGTACCTGAAGAACTGTATAGTAAAAACACAGCATACCTCCAGGAATGAAACAAAGCGAAAAAATACATTCAGTAAACGTATAATCATGAAGACATTTTTTTAAGAACGAGCTACTGTCTAGTAGAATGGAAAAGTATGGACGTCTTAGTGGAGTACAATACCCAGACAAAATCGTTCTATAAATAAAAAATAAAAAAGTGCTTAAAATAAACCAATACCAGGTTCGGTTGAGCCCACCAAAGTACAAGTTGTAAGAATAAAAAACATGCAGGGCTTAGAGCAGAAGAATTTTTAAACATAGTTGGTAAATTTAGCTGGATTTGTCAAGAGTGGACTGCGAGAGAAGGGACCTTCAAAAATCAAGTACCCTTTATATAATAATCAGACACATGGCCAGATTATGAACTATGTGTAACATGGCAGCGTTAAGAAAAATGTTCAAATGTGTGTGAAATCTTATGGGACTTAACTGCTAAGGTCATCAGTCCCTAAGCTTACACACTACTTAACCTAAATTATCCTAAGGACAAACAGACACACCCATGCCCGAGGGAGGACGCGAACCTCCGCCAGGACCAGCCCCACAGTCCGTGACTGCAGTTGGCTAGACCGCTCGGCTAATCCCACGTGCAGCGTTAAAATACAAAGCAAAAAATTATTTGGAGAGCATTACATATAATGAATAGGCGGTTACTATAATTATATTTTGCTGTCTTCAGAAAGCTTTATGCGAAAAACGGAAAGATATTACGTGTAAAATCAAAAGCATGCTACCTTAAAATAACAAAATTGATCTGACTTAGCCAACAGGTCACAGACATTTATATTGCGGAGGCCTCACATCGTCAAGAGGTTAAGCATAGAGGAATTGTGAATATATGAACTAAAACGATGCCAACTGTATGAGGTAAAGCATGACACGATAAACAGATCAAATAAAGCTAAGGAAGGGAGAGCCTTGGATTTTGAATACAGATGTCATAACAGGGAACCAAAAGTAACTGATCGGAGGAGAATAGCTGTCCAACGGACGAATGAACGCATTATAAACGATTAGACGTATTAGGCATGAATAGATCAAGCATGACAAAGCGAGGGCATGATCAAGGACGGATGGAAATGAGCCCCAGACCGGTGCACATTTTTAACGCGTCAGAAAGTTTCAGTTAAGTTTCAAACGGAGACAACGCAGTTAATGTAAGCAATGTAGGGAATATTATAACCTGATGGGAATGTTGTATAACGATTAGTAGTGCTGTCCACCGTTTCCTCTATGGTGGCTTAAGTGTATACAGTACATTTGGGAAAGGGACGCCAGCGTTCAGCACACACAGCGGTGCATTTTCTGTTGCCTGTGTAGTGTCACCGTCTCTGACCAAGGACACAGACCCCGATCCTAGTCGAAAACATTCCTTCCCAGATCATGTGACTCCGGTACAGCGTAAGGTTGTAAGCGCACTTAGATAACATTTAAGGGTCTCTATGTGAGCCTTTTCGTGAAGTTCTATTTAATGTAACACCATCTCGATATCCCTAGTACTTAAATTTGCGGCAAATTTCCCATCGTATAAAAAAAAGTGAGCAGTTGGGCATGTTCACATCAGCCAAAGTTTATCTATTTTCGTAGATAAACTTATCTGCTACATGTCAGACTAAGGTGCACTTGCGCAAACTCCACTAAGTTTTCCTACTTCTCCGGGCCCCACACTCATGTTTACAATGTCTCACTGCCATATTCTACTATACCTGTACTTTTCTTTTCCCCCTGGAATAAGAAATTTGATGAATGTATGAGTGTGCAGTGCAGTTACCAATTCGATGTCCATAAGCGTGGGAGTAGAGTAGTCCGCTACATTGACAATATGGCCAACTACATGAGATACTTGGTACATAGCAAAAAGGTTTGTGTTGTCCTTTGTCGAACTTTTTGTGTAGTTTGGCACCTGTTCTCTGGCCACTTCCACTGGAGGTATAAAAACCAGTTTTTTTAGGGAACCTTTTCATTGTCTGCTGAGAGCACGGTAAGATGGATTATCGTAAGAGCTTATCTCAACATCTTGGTTGACATTCGAATTTGCGTAAGTTTTCAGTCTAGCTGAAGCAATAACGCTATGCTCTCGTAGTTTTGTAGTCTGTCAGTTCGTTAGTTCGTGTGACGAACTTTATTTTAATGGAGCAAGTGTTGAATGCTTTGAAATACGGGTGATTTCGTAGGCTGTTGTGTGATTCAACTATTGCTGGACTCACGAACGATAGCGGTTGAGTTTAGGCTTGTATTGCGCATCTACGTCACGCATTCTCTGACAAACAACAAGCGTTCAGACGTGTTCTCTGCACTCTGCTGTGAATGACGTAACTAATGCGAGCATTAAATGTTATCGTAGCGAGTTATTTAGTCAATTGTTATTCCATCTGATGTGAGTTGTCACGGCTAATGGTGGTGGTAAGCGACAAATTCTGCGCAGGGAAGCGAGTCACATTATGTGCAGTATACACGCTTTCTTCAAGCACAGAACACGTGTATGCGCATAACAGAAACTGTCGCTTTTGACCGGCAACAATGTAAACCCCCCCCCCTCCCGCCCCCCCGTCCGTGTCTCGAACCGCGCGAGCCTCCATCATTCATGGATCGGATTATAGTCACATGAACGCGTGGAGGTGTGAGGAATGGGCAATGATTCAGTTCAAGAAGCTTCTCCTTTTCCTGATCGCGTGTTCATGCGAATTAGTTGATAGCACTTTGATTTTTTCACTGATTTCTCAGTCCGTTTTATTCTGTAGCTTCCACTGTACGGTAGTTGATCTTGTTCATTACCATCACGGGCTAGTGTTCATGTTTAAGAATTTTCTCCTCTCTCTTCTCGTTACCTTCGCGAAAAATCCAGTGCATTTCCGCTGCACCCTTGTGAAATTCCTATGTTCGCTACTCATCTTTGTTCCTTACCACTGCGTGCTCGTCCCCTGGTTTAAGAGCTCCTTGTGCTACAGCTTCCATAAACTCCCTCTTAGAAAATGTATTTAAATTAAATGTGTTTGTATTTCTAGTTTTGATCTTCGTTTCTGTTTTTCAACGGTAACAAAAAAATGTTAAAATGCGTGTGAAATCTTATGGGACTTAACTGCTAAGGTCATCAGTCCCTAGGCTTACACACTACTTAACTTAAATTATCCTACGGACAAACACACACACCCATTCCCGAGGGAGGACTCGGACCTCCACCGGGACCAGCCACACAGTCCATGACTGCAGTTAGACCGCACGGCTTATCCCGCGCGGCCAACGGTAACACATATGCCGTTGAATGTACCTACAAAATTATATCATTGAACGTAATTCAGAAGATATGACGTCATAGACATTGAGCACAAGGCCACACGCTCCGTGGTATAAGCGTGGACGCATAGCTATAAATAAATACCTGGGGTGCAGGTTCAAAATGGTTCAAATGGCTCTAAGCACTATGGGACTTAATATCTCAGGTCATCAGTCCCCTAGAACTTTGGACTACTTAAACCTAACTAACCTAAGGACATCACACACATCCATGCCCAAGGCAGGATTCGAACCTGTGGCCGTAGCGGTCGCGCGGTTCCAGGCTGAAGCGCCTAGAACCGCTCAGCTACCAGCGGCTGGGTGGGGTGCAGGGGATTTATCTGAAAGTACTGCACCAATGCACCAATCCAAAGTACTTGGGAGTCATTCTAGATGGTACGTTGTCACTTAAAAATCACAGCACCGATCTCACAGAAAAAATACGTGCGGGAAATAATATTATACGTAAACTATTGGAATCAACATAATGAGCGCAACCTGAAATTCTTCGTCCGCACCACAAGATGTCAGACGCAACAGTTAAGGTAAATCTCACTGCACATCTGACGTTTTGTGATCATGTGACTGTATGGTGTCTGTTTACTGGCCTTTACAGACAAAGTGCAAGAGATGATTCTGATCTTTCTGCCCAGTTTACTTTTTATGCATACAGGGAATAGGTTTCCCATAGCTGCTGTCTGATTACTTTTTTCTACTCCATATCCAGTACTTCCGTGTGATATTCTGTCCTGGTGTGATCTAAACAAGTCATCGAAAACTAATTCGAAAGAAATCACACAACGTAATAAACCTGCAGGCAGAGTAGAAGAGCCTGTTAGAATACGTGACTTTTCTCTCCCCCAGCTTTTAAAAGTAAGTCTCAGAATCGTCGTCCTAAGGTGAATTTTTCCGCAGTGCTATGCTATCTTATGACGAATAGCTATGCAACAAACGAAATGGAAATATCCACTAGTAGGTGAAGATAAACCGATTTTTTGAAAGTTGCATTAAATTGATATACACTTAATACCTCATACTTGTTTTACAGTGTAACAGCACCTTAAACAAACTATTCGCAAAACAGATAGCATATTCTGAGCTCATTCTTAACGCTATAAACGTGTCCTTATATTTCGGGCGTGCAACTTGAAGTACTTGTATCTAGCCTCATAAAGTACATATTTCAGCTTCATTATAATATGCGGTGTTACATGCTACAGCAGCAGCTATTAATTTTGACGAAGTACTAACCCCTCCGTTTTTACGAGGAAGTGAGCTAATGCATGAAGCGACTAATACCTGGATGACGCAACCTACATGTTCCCTGAGGGGCTCATAGTGCCAAGGAGAGGTCAACACATCCATGCACGTGAGCCAGCTATCAGCTGATTACTAGCGTGCCTTGTCACAGAGCAGACACAGTGTGCACGTAACGCGGCCTTCCTTCCAGTACAGCACTCCAAGATGCAGCTAGGATTATACACTCATTGTACTTATTTATTTATTTACAAAATATAAGATTACGGACATTAGGTCACATATAATCAAGCATTTTTCATGTCTTACATTTCATTCATGACGACACCGACATTTTAAGAGCTCTGTCACCTAATACGATATTCAAAACATAGAAATCACATTGTATACATATTTGGTATTGCAACAGCTGTAGAAGGAAAAGAAACGCAATTTACTTTCGTTCAAAATAGTAGAATAATAAAGACAAATTAAGAAAAGGCAGCAATGGAAGTTACGGAAGAGGGTAAGGGGCAGAAGGAGGAATGTAATGAAACATTAGAAATGAGAAGAGAGTAAGGAATGTTGCATGACAAATTGAGCAAGGAAAACAGAAACTGCTTAGTATGGAGAAGATGGGAGCCATTACTTTGCTGTTTGAACGAGAGTACTTGTAATTTTTGTTAATTTTTTACAGAAAAGTTATGAGATTACGAATGGAAAGTTCGTAATTGAAACAGGCCTTTAACTGTGTACAGACTGCAAGGTAACTTATTCCCGAAGCTAACAGCTGCAACGCAGAAGGTATATGCGAAACTTTTTGTTTAATGGATGGACACATGTAGAAGGCTAAGCAACATAATGGTGCGATTACTAGGCAGCTCTATCATTCAGCCAGGTCCCAGGGAGCTTTGATTCCTACAAAGCGGTTGCCACTATTTGGTTTGGGACATTTAGGAGTGAACTTGTCTTAGAACGAGCGGAAACCTTGGAGAAAACTCATTCATTACTGAGAGGTATTATTTCTGGTGCGAAATGTCCGAGACAACAATTTGGAGGCGTAGGTATTTCTACGTATATTTCTTAGTGAAGAATCGATACCTTGTACCTATTTACACTCTCTCCACGAAAGTGAAAGCATTAAGACTGACGCAGATCAATTAATAACAAGTCATGCAACTGTAACAAGGTAAGGCATGAAATCTTTATCAATTTCCACAATCAGATCGTGGTCAAAAGTTTGTCAGAAAAGCGAAGAAACGGATCCAAACCTCCCATCCAGTTTCTCAAGGAACCGTCTGTTACTAATATTGAAAGCGGCAGACGCAATCCTGGAATATCAAATTCTGCACGCAGAAACATATTTACAAGGATAGTGCTGTATCAATATGAGAGTTAGAGAAATGAACATTCGTAATATTGAAAAGCAGTATTTATATAATCAAAAGAAACCCATATGCCATAGCATAATTCAAGATAGATTTCATAATAAATACCCATCTTTATTATCACTTTCCCAAGTCACATTCCACGAGAATCTGTTCCGCAGATGATAGTCTAACGTAACTGGCAAAAGAGCCTAGGCCAGTCCGGCTTACAAAAATGGTAGATGAACGGGGTACAGAACGACAGACCAATACCGCTGACACCTGTCTGTTACAGGATCTTCGAACATGCCATCATCTCGAAAATTATGATGTACGAGAGCAAATGGAGCCTCTCACAGAAAATCGGCACGAATTCAGGAGAAACCGCTCATCTAAAACACAACTTTCTTTATTTATTTACAGTATGTAGGACATAACTGACGCAGATAGGGTAAGGACTTCAGAACTGTACCACACTGCCGACTAACTGCCGAGATATGATAATACCGTGTAAACTCATGTACAGAGCACTGCAAGCAGTCAGTGTTCTCTCTCTCGATGCACGAATGGAAGAGGACTGAAAATTGGTAACACTGATACCATGAACTCTACGTCATGAACTGCACAGTGGCATGCGGGGCGTTATGTACAAAGCTGTACCTGATTGGCCAATGAAGCGTGCGATTCATCAAAGCTAACGTAGCGTACGTAAATTTTCAACATTATGAGCGCTGGGAAAGTACATCCAGCTAGAAAGGTCGCAGCGCAAACGTGGGCGAAAGTTTACGCAGTCTGGTGGTATATGCTAGCAGGTCGATAAGTAATGAAGCTAGATACGTAGGTGTTCAGTTTGGAGATGTGCGTTTTATTCGAGTCGAAATCAAATCAATTTTGACATCCAACTGCAGTATGTAAAGAAAGGCAAATATCACAACTCGATAAATTCAACAAAGCGTTTATAATACAGAAAGACGACGAGGACGAAGTGGTTCAGTGTTATTAACCAGCGAAACAACGGAATTTGACCATACTAAAATTACGAGTTAAGCTACTGAAATTGAAGTACTACGCCAGAACCACTTACAACAAACTCAAGGGTGTTTCAGAAAGATTCATCCAGTTTCATTAGACTACATCTTCCACATGAATAGCGATACAAACTTGAGCTACGTTTTAACTATTGCACAGGATTACTAAGTTATTTTCAGGATAACGACCCGATTCTACAAGGACATACCTTTTACATGCAAACAACCTTGCGTTGTTATAGTAGTGCTTTTAGTTTCAGAAGCTTTCATTTGTGTATAATAAACTTTTAGTGCGCCCTCCGTTGGATTAACGGGAAACATGCAGAGGATAGACAAACTCATTCCACATTTTTGTGAGTCTGTCTCGATTTACTATATTCATTTATGTTCTTATGGGGCGTCATTGTTTTCCTGAAGTTGGTAAAAGAACGTACAGAGAGTTTTTCACATTCGAAACCTACAAAGTCACATATCATGAGGTCAAGCGATTTTGAAGGCGAGTCGTACCAAGCGATATTCTTTGGCTCCATTCCCTCGCCCTATTGCTACGAAATGCTGTTTATACACCGGTGCCAGGTGTTGGAGCTTCGTACGTGTGGACAATGAAATTTTCGGCGTCTCCTCTCTTTCGTGGAAAATGTCAGAACTCCAACATAACCACGTGTGTAATTCGTGTAACCGAACGAGTCGACTACTTTCACCAGAGAGACCCCTGCCGGCAAGTGCATAATCGGAATCGTAGAAATGACACAAAGAAAACGTTAAGTTCCCATTGTCCCTCTCTCTCTCTCTCTCTCTCTGTCTCTCTCTCTCTCTCTCTCTCTCTATTCGTCCGAACAGGTCTGGGAAGATCTAACAGTACTCACCAACAGCCGTGTCAAATGGTTCAAATGGTTCTGAGCACTATGGGACTTAACATCTGAGGTCATCAGTCCCCTAGAACATAGAACTACTTAAACCTAACTAACCTAAGAACATATCACATATCCATGCCCGAGGCAGGATTAGAACCTGCGTCCGTAGTAGTCGCGCTGTTCCGGACTGAAGCGCCTGGAACTGCTCGGTCACCGCGGCCTGTCAGCCGTGTCATCCTCAGCAATAGGCGTCACTGGATGCGGATATCCAGGTGCATGTGGTCAGCACATCGCTCTTCCGGCCGTATGTCAGTTTATGAGACAGCAGTCGCTACTTCTCAGTCAAGTAGCTCCTCAGTTCGCCTCACAATGGCTGGGTGCGCCCCGCTTAACAACGGCGCTCGACAGACCGGATAGTCACCCAGCCAAGTTCTAGCCAAGTCCGACAGTGCTTTATATTGGAGATCTGACGGGAACCGGTGTTTCCAGTTGGAGCGATGCTTCGAGGATCTTAAACCGTCATTTTAATAAAAGATAAACCTTAATTACTTCAATTGAAATATTTAGTTATACAAAAGTAACACAATATAATCCTAAGAGAGATAAGGAGTAAGAATACTCTAGATCAGAATTCGTTTGCTCTTATTAATCTATAAACAATAGAGCAATAATGTTCTCTCTCACTATGTTCAGATCTGTTCTGTAAGAATCTTGTTCGTTAGTAGTAGTTGCTTCGATATGATGTCTGATTGTGAAATGGAAGTTGAAACAATACATCAGTATTATTAAAAATGTGTGTTACACGATTTATTCCAAAAAGTGGATTTGCCGTATGGTGGGCACTGATTCGAAAGATCAAGAGTTTCTTCTCAAGCGTGAAAAAATTTGTTAAAGAAATAGGAAGCCTTATTTTCGAAGCTAGTTAAAGATACTGAAATTATAAATAGATAAATAATGTGGACAGGAACAGCGTTATAGTGATTATACTTGACATTCGTTTTCTTAAATTTTAACGTCGCGAACATTACGCTAAGCAATAGTCCTTTGTTCAATAAACAGGCAATATTAACTATCAGCCTGGTATCTCTGGTTGCTGTAGAAACCAAGCACTAAAATAACTTTTCATACGAAAAAGTAGTTTTAAAATATAACCGAAGTACGTTTCAGTTTGTTGGGCCCAAAACTATAAAACCAGATGGTGAAAGACATTTTTATATACAAATCATTTCTGTCAGAGAAGTAAATCAACGACATACAGTTCACGATAAAAGTAAACTGTATATAACCTCGATCCTGGATAGGAAGTAGAGGCACATATCGCTAGGGGTAAGATAGATACTGCCAACAGGAAAATTAAATAGACCTTTGGATAAAAGATATCCAATTGTATGAGTATCAAAAGCTCACATGGAAAAACAGTTTTAAGCAAAGAAGGGAAAGCAGAAAGGTGGAAGGAGTATATTTATGGTCTATACAGGGGCGATGTTCTTGAGGACAATACTACGGAAATGGAAGAGAATGTAGATTAAGATGAAGTGGGAGATTTGATACTGCGTAAAGAGTTTGACAGACCACTGAAAGACCTAAGTCGAAACAAGCCCCGGGTGTAGACAACAATCCATTTGAACTAACTACAGCCTTGAGAGAGCCAGACCTGACGAACCTCTACCATCTGGAGAGCAAGATGCATGAGACAGGAGAAATAACGACGTTAAGAAGAATATAACAATTCCAATCCCAAAGGAAGCAGGTATTGACAAATGTGAAAATTACGAACTATCAGTTTAATAAGATACGGCAGCAAAATACAAACACGAATTCTTTACAGACGAATGGAAAAACTGGTAGAAGCCGACCTCAAGGAAGATCAGTTTGGATTCCGTAGAAATGCTCGATCACGTGAGGCAATACTGACCCTACGCCTTATCTTAGAAGCTAGATTAAGGAAAGACGTTTCTAGCATTTGTAGACTTAGAGAAAGCTTTTGACAATGTTGATTGGAATAATTTCTTTCAAGTTCTGAGGGTGGACGCGGGAAAAATACAGGGAGCGAAAGGCTATTTACAATTTGTACAGAAACCAGATGGCAGTTATAAGAGTCGAGGGGCATGAGAGAGAAGCAGTGGTTGAGAAGGGAGTGAGACAGGGTTGTAGCCCATCCCCGATGTTATTCAATCTGTATATTGAGGAAGCAGTAAAGGAAACAAAAGGAAAATTCGGAGTAGGAATTAAAATCCATGGAGAAGAAATAAAAACTTGAGTTTTGCCGAGCACTTGTAATTCTGTCAGGGACAGCAATGGGCCTGAAAGAGCAGTTGAACGACATGGACAGTGTCTTGAAAGGAGGCCATAAGATGAAGATAAACCGAAGGAAAACGAAGATAATGGAACGTAGTCAAAATAAATGAGGTGATACTGAGGGAATTAGTTTATAAAATGAGACACTTTAAGTATTAAGTGAATTTTGCTATTTGGGAAGCAAAATGACTTATGATGATCGAAGTAGAGAGGATATAAAATGTACACTGGCAATGGCAAAGGAAAGCGTTTCTGAAGAAGAGAAATTTATTAACATCGAGTATAGATTTAAGCGTCAGGAAGTCTTTTCTGGAAGTATTTGTATTTAGTGTAGCCATGTATGGAAATGAAACATGGACGATAAATAGTTTAGACAAGAAGAGAATAGAACCTTTCGAAATGTGGTGCTACAGAACAATGCTGAGGATTGAATGAGAAGATCACATAACTAATGAAGAAGTACTAAACAGAACTGAGGAGAAGAGAAATTTGTGGCACAACTTGACTAGAAGAAGGGATCGATTGGTAAGGCATGTTCTGAGGCATCAAGGGATCACCAATTTAGTATTGGAGGGAAGCGTGGCGGTTAAAAATCGTAGCGGGAGAACAAGAGATGAATACACTAAGCAGATTCAGAAGGATGTAGGTTGAAGTAGTTACTTGGAGATGAAGAAGCTTGCACAGGATAGAGTAGCATGGAGAACTACATCAACCCAGTCTCTTGACTGAAGACCAGAACAACAACAGCCTGGATTGTTTGGTCTTCTTCGACGTTCCTGACATACATCGATGTGTGCTTCATAATAAAATCTACTGCTAGAACTTAACAAGAGGGAAGCCACATAAGTACAGTGAACGGTTAATAGGTCCATCAATAAAAAATAGCCAGGAGAACACAAGATTAAATACACACTGCGGCAAGGGGGTTGGCGTTTAAGTTTCGATTCTTAAGTTGTTCTGGAGAAGATAAAAACATTGTAATTCTGTCAGAGACAGCAAAGGACGTGGAAGAGCAGCTGAACGGAATGGACTGTGTCTTGAAAGGAGGACATAAGATGAACATTAACAAAAGCAAAACGAGGATAATGGAATGTTGTCGAATTAAATCGGGTGATGCTGCGGGAATTGGATTAGGAAATGAGACGCTAAAAGTAGTAAATGAGTTTTGCTATTTGGGGAGCAAAATAACTGATGATGGTCGAAGTAGAGAGGATATAAAACGTTGACTGGCAATGGCAAGGAAAGCGTTTCTGAAGAAGAGAAATTTGTTAACATCGAGTTTAGATTTAAGTGTCAGGAAGTCGTTTCTGAAAGCATTTGTATGGAGTGTAGCCATATATGGAAGTCAAACGTGGACGATAAATAGTTTCGACAAGAAGAGAATAGAAACTTTCGAAATGTGATGCTATAGAAGAATGCTGAAAATTAGATGGGTATATCACATAACTAATGAGGAGGTATTGAATATAATTGGAGAGAAGAGAAATTTGTGGCACAACTTGACTAGAAGAAGGGATCGGTTGGTAGTGCATATTCTGAGGCATTAAGGGATCACCAACTTAGTATTGGAGGGCAACGTGGAGGGTAAAAATCGTAAAGGGAAACCCAGATATGAATACACTAAACAGATTCAGAAAGATGTAGGTTGCAGTAGGTACTGGGAGATGAAGAAGCTTGCACAGGATAGAGTAACATGGAGAGCTGCATCAAACCAGTCTCAGAACTGAAGACCACAACAACAACAACAACGTAAATTTATATTCACAGCAGCTTACCATCTTCTTTTGTACATCTAGATAGCTGCTCCGCAGTTCACATTTAAGTTCCTGGCAGAGGGTTGATCTTACCACTCTCACTCTTTTCACTAACGTTACTCTTTCAAAAGCAGGCGGGATAAACGTACACAAGAATCTTTCGTGTGAGCTCTGACTTTTTTTTTCTTATTACAATGATCATTTCTCCGTAACTAGATTGGTGTCAACAAAATAGTTTCACATTCGGAGGACACTGTACGAGATTGATATTTCGTGAAAATATCTCGCTGTAACGGAAAACTCCTTTGTTTTAATGACTGCCACCACAACTAGCGTATCATATCCGTGACACGTTCTCCCCTATTTCGCGATAAAACGAAACGAACTGGATTCCTTTGAACGTTTTCTATATCCTCCGTCAGTCCTATCTGGTAAAGCTCCCACACCATGCAGCAATACTCTCTTCAGTGGATGTTTTACATCTTTTAAGGTTCTGCCAATAAAACAGTCTTTAGTTAGCCTTCTCCAAGATGTTATATGATCGTTCCGGTAAAAGGTGTACAGAATCGTTGTTCCCAGGTATAAGAGAAGATGAAAGAGTTCTCGTTTCAGGAAACTGTTACAACTTACACGCAACGTAATGCGTCTACGATGCGTGTATATCAGCATCGACATTTAGGCAAGGGATTAGTGTGGCATTCGTATCTTTCCGACGTGCGTGCGGTAAATGCGGAAACGTTGGCTGTGGCGATGTAATTACCAAAGGTCTCCAAACAGGACCAACGTGCTCTTATTCTCTGCTTGTCTTCTGAAGGACAAACGCCAATAGACTTCCATCGGAAAATGAAGAATTTGTCTGGGGCAGTATGTCTGCCGAAAACCACCTGCGGCTAGGGATGCTGCTTCGCAACAACGCACGTCCCTATGCCGCAAATGTCATAACGCAGAAGTTACGCAACCTCGAGTGTGGGGGGGGGGGGGGGGGGCGGGGGGACTCTCGAAAACCCGACATATAGCACTGAACTCTCCCCATGCAATTATCGGGCCTTCAGTCCGTTACAAAAGGCCTTTAAGAGCCGACTGTTCCTGTGGGGCGAAGATGTGCACAAGACAGTTACGTACTTTTTCAAGCAGCAGGCAATGTTGTTCTAGCAGACGGGTACCTTTAACCTTGTGCATGCGTGGGATGATCGCTGCAACGCTCACGGCGATTTTGCCTAATTGACCTACGTACTTTGGACTGTAAGGCCTCAGAACGGAAACTTTTTGATCTCCCCTTCTCTTTAGTTGACTTAATAGCCTTTACATTAGTGTGATTGTAACCGAAATTTAACGGCTTGCTTATACAAGTCACGTGAATTACCTCACAGTTTAATTACTTACAGTCAATTGTCACTGTTCGCACCATAGAGATATCCTGCCTAAATCTTTCTGCAATTCGTTTTGATCTTCTGATGGTTTTACTAGACGGTAATACTGCATCATTTACAAACAAACTAAGTGGGCTGTTCATATTGTCTCCTAAATCGTTTATGTACGAGGGCCACTCCAAAAGAAATGCACACTATTTTTGTAAAAATACAGTTTTCATTCTGCGTGTTGTTTTCAAACTTAGTTCAACCTGTTCCCGTGAGTGGCGCCGTCACAGCGTGTCTTCAAGATGGCTGCTACACTTGACGTTCGTCAGAGGTAACGTTCTGTCATAGAATTCCTGTGCTGTGAAAACGAGACAATGGGAAACATCCACAAGAGGTTGAAAAAGGTGGAGGGAGATGCTGCTGTCGATCGCTGTACAGTTAGTCGGTGTGCAAGTAGGTTACGTGATGAAAACGGGCATGGCAATATTGAGGATTGTCCTCGCAGCGGCAGGCCTCGTACTGCACACACTCCAGCCAATGTGCAGAGAGTTAACGAATTGGTGACTGCTGACAGAAGCATCACAGTGATCGAATTGTCACGCTATGTTGGGATAGGGGAAGGAAGTGTTTGCAGAATATTGGAAGTGTTGGCGTTAAAAACGTTGGTGTCAGGTGGGTTCTCAGGATGTTGAAAGTGGCTCACAAATAAACAAGAAAAACGGTATGCAGTGAACTTTTGGAACAGTACGAGAATGGTGGAGATGAATTTCTTGGAAGAACTGTGACAGGTGATGAAACATGGCTCCATCATTTTTCACCAGAGACGAATAGGCAGTCAATGGAGTGGCATCATGCAAATTCACCCAAGAAAAAAATATTCAAAACCACACATTCTGCTGGAAAAGTTATGGCTACGGTGTTTTTCGATTCAGAAGGACTCTTGCTTGTGGACATCATGCCAAGTGGAACCACCATAAAATCTGATGCATATGTGACGACACTGAAGAAACTTCAAGCTCGACTGAGTCGTGTTCGACTATTTTGTATCCCGCCTGTAAGGCTGCGCGCGGGTTGGATCAGAAAAGGTAAAACACGTCGGGACTGCTGTATGAATTTAAATCCCCTTTACTCAAGCAACAGGAATACATAATTTGGAATGAGGTGCGAAGCTGAAGCGAAGCGTCCTGGCTGGGTGCACCTGATGAAAATGAGCAGAATCTGTAGTGGAGCTCGTAGAGCTGCGCAGCACCAGCTAGAGGGCACTGCCGTCCGTGTCTCATGGTAGTGCCAACCACTGAAACTACGTGGCGCCGTTACTATCGATACCACAGACCACATCGGCAAAAGCAGGATGTTTTGCTGTTGCACGACAATGCACGGCCACATGTCAGTCAGAAAATCATGGAAGCGATCACAAAACTCGGATGGACAACACGGCAACACCCGCTTTACAGTCCTAACCTGGCTCCATGTGACTATCATCTCTTTGGGAAACTGAAAGACTCTCTTCGTGGAACAAGGTTTGAAGATGATGACTCCATTGTGCGCGCTGCCAAACAGTGGCTCCAACAGGTTGATCCAGAATTTTACCATGCGGATGTACAGGCGCTGGTTCCAAGATGGCGTAAGTCAGTTGAGAGGGATGGAAATTATGTGGAGAAATGAAAATATCGTTCCTAAAGGATGTATCTGACCCTCGTAATTTAGGAACAGCAGAGGGCACTTCCTTGGAGAACGCAATACATCACTTAGGTTTCATCCGACAACTTTTAATCAGTTATGGCCTACTACTAACTGTGCCTTTCTTACAGATAATCACGAATCCATTTGCACAACTGAGACAATACTCCATATTATTCAATGGCTTACCGAAAAGCAAACTATTTCTTAACTGAATACTTTGAATTTATATATTCAGTTCCTGTTTGGGGGCTCCCCTCTTACAGGTTTTAGATTAGTATTTAACTTACGCTTTCCTCTGCACTCCTCATGAAGAAACACAATAGGAGGCACTGGGGGCCCCTGCAAGCAGCCACTTCATTAAGGCCAGGTTCTCATTTAAAATGGTCGAAAATTAGATTTTTTATTGCATTTTTTGAAACGTATACGTGTCTAGAGTCTTGGGACAAAACAGTTTTTTAATCCGTACTTTACAAAAGTATCTATAGCCCATTGTTCGAGACAGTGTCAAGGGCAGCAATGGCATATTTTCAACCTGAAAAGCACGGTCCAGATGGAAAACTTGTCGTGCCGTGACGCACGTTCACAAAATGATTTTTATTGCATTACGCATTCAAACATACGCACTGAAAAAGCTGACGAACGACTTGTGCGGGATGCTGAACGCAGCATATCCATCTCAGCCAGATCGATTTTTCTCGCCAACGAGAACGAGGGAATTGCTCTCCAGGAACTGTTCGAGTTAGAGTAAAGATTGATATACGGTCTTTGAAATGCAAACTAAACGTAAGTAACAAAAACACTTTTTTGGTCAAATTTTGGTCAAAATTGGTCGAAACATAAGTTTTGGTTCGCCATATTGAATTAGCCATTTTGAATGTTGAAAATCTGACCTTAGGCTTGTGTCTAGTGACATAAAAATATGTATAACGACATGTAGGTCCTATACACGAATTGAACTAAAAATACGTACAAACGTTTTCTTTAAACTTTAAACAAGTTTTTCTCGAGAAACGATTTTTTAAAACTGCTTGCAGCACAAAATAAACTATTAACTTCTACCTTTGATCCCAGAAAAGTAAGCACTTTTTTTGGGAGCTTATACCTATAATATATGAAATTTGTTATTGTTAAAACAGTAATTGAACTCAAAGTTCGAGTTAGCACCGTATCGATAAATTTAAGGTTATTTCATTGCAGTTAGGTATAAGCTTCGATAAATTTGATGTAGTATCGACTGATGTCCATTTTTGACTTCAGATAACTTCTGAGAGGCTACACTGCACGCAGTACTTCAAACTCGCAGGCCCTTGATCAGACCATAATTACGGGGGTACTTTTCTTTTTAATTGAAAATCTAAAATAAAATTCAAAGTATGATGAATCACAATCCCCAAACAGATCCTTTGTATGTCTTTTCGTTGTCCCAAAGAATAAATAAGTAAATAAAATAAAAAATTTAAAAATCCTAACTTTTTTTTTTTTTTTTTTTTTGCTCATTTGAATGAGAACTAGGCGTCAAGCAGGAGACGAAGTGCCAGCAGGTGTTGATGAGCAGCACTAAGAACAGGCAGTCAGCTCGACCTCAATTAGGTTAAGCCCGACGCGCCTGAAACATTACCGCAGAACTGCGTAAACGCGCGTAGTAACACGCACAGGCGCATTGGTTTACAAGTACCTCTCATGCAAGCGTAGTAACACTCAGCAATTTCGGATTTCACACACGTAGGTGTGTGAACTGCAGCTAGTTTCTGCTCGCACGAAAAGCGATAACACAGTGGTAATTGTAGATGAGCGCAACATGTGCGGCGAGAACCACAAATATCATTGCTGTGCCATATTCAAACGAACACAGACGTCTGCCTTTCTCGGTACACGTGTGCCCGCACCCAGATGCGCATGCCGCCTGTACATAAATAATCAGTACTGAACGGCCCCTACTCGTTTCAGTCTTCACCAACCATGAAGCGTCCAGCACAAGCTGATCATAGGCGCTCTCATCACAACTTCATCAATTTCTGGTGATGAGACAATGGCATTCCTGCAAATGATTAATGTGTTGGTGAACGTAAGAATTTTGTTTCAAGATGCACGTAATATTTTTTTCCACGTTACCATGCGATATCTGTTTGTTCCTTTTTTTTGCTGTGGATTAGCAGGTCGATATTTGATCTATCATAACAAGCAACTAAGAGCCCTTTCCCACCCCGAGCTTGTAGGGTTTCAGTCTGATTACTGATGATCGGATACATGCCATTTTCCACTCAGAGCTCATGGTGTCCCGATCAGGTTGTGGATCAGTTAGCACAAGAAATGATGCCAATTATTTCTAGTCAGAGTTTATGCAGTTTGACCCCAGTCATTGAGAGGGCAGATAATATCTACCTCTACTTCTACATCGGTGTAGGGAGGAGGATATGAGAGTGTATTTTTCTGACTCTATATGCACACAGTACTTTCCTTTTTTCCCTAGATGTATCAGAGACTGGTATTGCAATGACAGTGGAAACCGAACTAAAGCAAAAAAATATCAGAAGATACTCCACCTAATATTCAGAATATTAATGAGAATGATGAGTGGCTGAAAGCACTTATCATCAGTGAAACTCAACTTTAAGTATTAGAAAATAATTGTTATTATTGGATGTACGTGTCTATTACTTGTACCCATACACGATATTTATCAGTTTCCCTTCGTCTTCCATTGCAGCCGGAGCATCAAGTATTGGAGGCAGCCTTGCAACGCTGTGACTGGAATCTACATTGATATGACCATTAATGCCTGCATCGCCTCAGCCTCGTGGTAGTGGGGCAGTGCCGTCGACGTTTACATAACCTAATCTGGGGCCGCCATGCTACTGCCCCCAGCCTAGAGATAGCAGGGTGACACTGTCAATCTCATCACCATCACCTCGTCTGGAGCCATCAGGCTACTGCCCCTAGCCAAACTGTGGCGGGGCGGCACTGTCGAAGTGACTGCCATCAGCCTGTCGCTCGTCCAGTAGTAGCATCCCACAGCCCGTCAGCTTCATCGTTACCAGGTGAATCACGTAACCACATTAGTGCCGTCGGTGGTTGCTGGTGCTTTCAGGGATAGTACCTTACAGTCCCGCACTGATAATGTCAGTGCTGGAGTTCGAGATCCTTCTTCGTTGTATGCAGATAAGTATTGGAAATAGAGCTCACTCAAATCATCAATGCCTAGTAATATCCCGCCATGATGTGCAAAGCAGTTATCTGTTGCTACACCCTCAGGATGGCGGTAATGATATTGCACAGAGAAAAATCATCGAATTTTTGGGGAAGGGTAGCTTGGTACTACAGACCATGCCAGCTGCAGAAAGGTATGGAACCGCAACTTTTACCAAGAACATTGTGCTGAACCGTTTTTTTGATATGAAGGGACAAGACTCTGGTAAGGCACTCAGCCACATACTCCATCTTACTGTGTACTCACCTTTTTTTGATCCAATTAATGGTAGGTCAAGTTTCATTCTATGTATTAATGTGCAGAATACCAAGAAGGGGGATAAATAGCGCTTTGTATGATCGCATGTGGCTTGTGGTACAAATTACCCAAGATATGCAAAACTCATGGGCACATATGAAACAACTAACATCTGTGGCCATTACAGTTCCGAAGGATTCTCATTCCAGTCGTGATCCCAGACCGGCCAGAATTCGAGAGGAAGAACCCTAATTCACGTTTATGGTATGTGTGTCGATGAAAAACGAAGCAAATCTGGGGATGTGAAGCATACGGTAATTGAACCCCTCTACTTTTCAAAATTGCTGGTCAGCATCCTAAACATATACATTTATTGCTGTTCTCCAAAGGCGAGAAGCAACACTAAGTCTTAATGATAAACATCTACCAGTCACTTTTCACACAAATTTTGAAGGAGAATGGGCAAGGCATTATTGCTGCTTATGTCCTAACTCTCTTACTAAGTGTGAGTATTTATTGACATCTGATTGGTAGCTCAAGTCAGGAACTGGTATGTGTGGAAATGCCTACTCAAGGTAAAAATTTCTTGAGGTTTAAAAATCCCCACCACCAGGGGTCATAACCCTTTGTTGTGTACACTGACGGAGTGCTTACTAGTTCTTACAGAACGTTGTGAAGATGATCCCAATACCTATCACACCACTTTCACAGAATGACACATACCATACACGACTGCATATCAGGTTGTGTACTCATATGATTCCAGCTGAAACAAATTTGACTCATATGTGGGGGTTACCCTTTGAGACGGTTGTTTTGTGAGTTCGAAAAACCTGTGTTCGATGTTGATGACCTTCATATTAAAAACATTCGAGTGATCAACTGGCAAGAGAATGATGCCTTATAGAAGCAGGCAGTTAAATGCAATCTGCCTTTGGATAACAAAGCAGGAACTCCAATGAGGAAGTCCATCAGTGCAACTTACAGTGCATACAACTTGAAGTACAATCTACAATGACAAATAATTTTTCCACAATTTGAGTGGATATCATGCTCACTTTCTTGTTGAGCGCTTGGGTGTTTCGGGTTTAGAGAATAATAAGATCAATATCATACATGATAATCTAGAAAAATACATTTCATTCACGAAACAAATAACCCCAAGCATACCACTCCACTTCCTTGATCACTGCAGGTAATACAAACACCTCTTCAGAAGCTTACTGAGATGATGCATCAGAGGACATGCGCATCACTTGAGCTACAATTCCTGATCATAAAACGTTTCAGCTTGTAATGAAGAAGGCAGTCTTCCAGTAAAAGTATCTGGATTCAATGGAGAGGCTCTGCAAAACCACTTTGCCCAACACAACTGCATTCATCAACAAACTCACAGGCAAGGCCATAACAGGTGCAGAGTATAGGCACATGGTCAGTGTTTGGCAGGATTTCAACGTATCTGGTTTAGAGGGTTTTGATAAACTGTACATGAGACAGATGTGTATATTGCTTGCAGACGTTTTTGAGAAATTCCAGGATATATACGTGGGCACATACAGTCTGGAACCTGTAATTGATTACACCACCCTGTGGCATTAGTGGCATGTAATGATTATAAAAGTTGCATATCAACCCCGAACTGTTGACAGATTTTGATATGTTGGTTTTCATCAGGTGGTTGATATGTGTGGGAGTTAGCCAATGCGTCCAAATTTATGCCAACACGAATTACCATCAAATGAGTGAGGAGGAGTATAGGCTATCTGACAATTTGATTTACATCCTTTACTTGGATGTAAACAATCTCTACAGAAAAGTCATGCAATGACTTTGTGGTCTGGCGGGTTCTGATGATTGTCCAAAGATGAAATTTCCGGATTGAAGGATACGATCCTCCTTGTGGCTGCTGATGGTGGTACAGGATTTGTCCTAGGGACAGCCCTGGAATTGATTTGTATGACAAGCACAGTGACTTGCCACTGTGACCGGACTGCTTAGTTCTGCGGAATGTTTCCATCACCAAGCTAATGACAATACTGACAATTAAGCAGAGATACATTCTACACTTTAGAAACCTCCCACAGTGTCTCATATTGGGGACGCAAATTCTTACAATCACCCACGACAGTTGATACAAGCAGTGTCCAAGGGTGTAGGGGTACACTAATTTAAGCACCATACGGAGGGTTCTTGTGAAGAGCTATTTGAAAAAGCTGTTTTGGGCAAAACCGTGAAGAATGTTAGCAACCGTCGTGACATTCATTTAGTTTACCATTGGGATGGGCATTAGGGTGCAAGAGGTTACATGAACAGGCCAAATTTTAAAAGGGCCACAATCTTCAGTGAAGGACTGGTCACTATGAAGTATGGAGTTGGTTAAGGTTTTAATGGAGTTCACGAGGCCTATTTCTATCGGTATGTGTGTACTGGACCTCTCCAAACTCCACAGGCACCGATTCCGCTACAAGTTTGTAAAACCAAACTTCGCAGGCCGATGTGGCCGAGCGGTTCTAGGCGCTTCAATTTGGAACCGCGCGACCGCTACGGTCGCGGGTTCGAATCCTGCTTCGGGCATGGATTTGTGTGATGTCCTTAGTTTAGTTTGATCTAAGTAGTTCTAAGTTCTAGGGGACTGATGACCATATATGTTAAGTGCCATAGTGCTCAGAGCCATTTGAACCAAAACCAAACTTCGCTGATATCAGCTTATCTTACAAGAATGTTGAGAGTTCAATCTACTGGGTGAATGGCTGTGATGCCTATGAAGTAATTAGGTGCAATTCTGAGGAATTTGAATGTCTGGATAAGTTGCCGATAATCCGTATTCCATAACACTTCAAAACAGGTTACTAGCCTGATGAAAGCGAAGCTAATGAATCACAGATTCTGGAGTTTGTAGGAGTCAGATCGAAGATGTATGCTTACTCTGTAGATGCAGGTGCCACCCAGAGATGAGCTAAGGGTGTGCATTGTGGGCCTCACAGCCGCTCTTGATCGGAGACTAATTAGAGCCTCTTTCCTAATAATGAACGTCCTCACGTGGTGCAGAAAGTAGTTGTTTGGCCACAGAGCCATGAGGCGCATACTGCACTGCAGCTGAAAGCTGGTCTGTCGCATTAGATGACAAATACATTATCTGTGAGGATGGATTGGAACTCTCGTGTTCTCACAATATTCGCCTGAGTGATCACGCGCGCGCGCTCGTGTGTGTTTGTGTGTGTGTGTGTGTGTGTGTGTGTGTGTGTGTGTGTGAATTTTGTATTCTTCTGTGTACCATGTACATTACTGCACACTGCGCTTGCTTGTAAAAAAATATGCTATATACACATTGTGTATCTGTGTGGTTTCTCACCGACTGCTGCTAGTCCCTATACACTGTAAAAAGTGTAAAGAAATAAAATAGTTCTGTTCCTCTCTTAGTACAACGTATGCCTACTGCTGTAAAATATTGTGTAGCTACTTAGTAGCTGTAAATAAAATCATTCTGCATCATGCAATTTCTTTTTGGGAAAAAAAGTATTGTTGCTGGCATAATGTATCTGTGCTGATGTAAAATACGGGGTGGTTGAAAATGAATATACGGGTTTTAAGGCTTTGAAGCATTTATTACATTCACTTACAATTCTAAATAATACACGAAATGAAAGAGCAGCTCTAACACTTTTGTTTGTGCACCTGTACGCATAAAGGAATAGAGTGGAATAAGCCAAGAGTGACTGAAGAACGTGTTGAATGAGTGAGAGCCTTTCAAGCGTAGTCCCAAGAAATCGGTTCGGAAGGCTAGTCGTGAATTAGCAGTTCCAGTGACGTCCGTGCAGAGACTTTTAAAGAGACGCTTACAACTACGTCTTACTGCTTCCAGTTGTTACAAGCTGTAAAGTCTATAAGCTACGGTTTAAGTTCTAACATTGCAAACGAAACGTTGCTGCATGGCAATGAGATTTCCTCGATCGTGTCGTCTTCGGTGATTTCATTTAAGTGGAAATGTGAACACAAGTATTGTGCGCATCTGGGAGTCAACAAACCCCCACGAGGTATTATAGTTGGAAAGAGACTATCCAAAGCTGAATTTTTCTGTGCCGTATCCCTTTCCTTTTCGATGAAGCAACTATATCTGGCGTTTCTTATCTTGATGCTCTAGAATTATGGCTCTTTTCCTCAACTGGAAGAAGCTGAACTACAGAACATTTGGCAGCAGGTTGGTACGCCTCCTCATTGACATAACTCAGTGCGCCATTAGTTAAACGACGTTGTACCTTAATGCTGGATCTTCCGCAAGGTGCCGAATGACACATCTTGTTTTACATGACCCCCATATTCATACACGAGCTGACTCAAAGCGACTTTTACATTTGAGGATTCATAATGGATCTTGAGTAAGTGTGACCGCTACCCACTGAGACACCTACCTTCAGAAACTGCGTCGTTGCAACAGTTATACCAAGCGCGCAATTAAGGTTTGGGAAGAACTCTCATACCGACTCGATGTCAGACGAATGATGGTTGCATTCAACACTTGTAAGAAAAACTGTTTCAGCTGCTCTATTTTATGTACTATTTACAATTGTAACTTGAATGTAATAAATTCTACATAGCTCTAGAACCCGTACTTTCATTCTGAAACTGTATGTATTGTATATTTGATGAATAGCTGTTACATAAATCAAATCACTCTCATTTTATGCATTCTTCTCTTTCAGAAGAAATCATTGTCTCTGATAATAAACCACGAGTCAATTAGCTATATCTGTGTTATTATTACTTCATCTCCTCATCATTACAGTTATTGTAGAGTGGAAGAAAATCAGAATAATTTTTGATTCATACACAATCATCAGCTTTACAGAAGAATAGGTAATTGTTTTCTATGTGCTTTGAGTTCGGTGTCAATCGTATTGAGGCCTTTAGGCGCAATTAAATACATGGGCATTCCTTCAGTAAACTCAATCTCCACTGATATTATGATACAGGCTAAACACTTGCACACTTTGGTGTAGGAGGAAATAGAGCCATTAGAGGAATGCTCCACTTGATTTGGAGTTTGTTGTTGTGGTCTTCAGTCCTGAGACTGGTTTGATGCAGCTCTCCATGCTACTCTATCCTGTGCAAGCTTCTTCATCTCCCAGTACCTACTGCAGCCTACATCATTCTGAATCTGTTTAGTGTATTCATCTGTTAGTCTCCCTCTACGATTTTTACCCTCCACGCTGCCCTCCAATACTAAATTGGTGATCCCTTGATGCCTCAGAACATGTCCTACCAACCGATCCCTTCTTCTTGTTAAGTTGTGCTACAAACTTCTCTTCTCGCCAATCCTATTCAATACCTCCTCACTAGTTATGTGATATACCCATCTAAACTTCAGCATTCTTCAGTAGCACCACATCTCGAAAGCTTCTATTCTCTTCTTGTGCAAACTAATTTCACTTCCATACATGGCTACACTCCATACAAATACTTTCAGAAATGACTTCCTGACACTTAAATCAATACTCGGTGTTAACAAGTTTCTCTTCTTCAGAAACGCTTTCCTTGCCATTGCCAGTCTACATTTTATATCCTCTCTACTTCGACCATCATCAGTTGTTTTGCTTCCCAAATAGGAAGACTCCTTTACTACTTTAAGTGTCTCATTTCCTAATCTAATTCCCTCAGCATCACTCGACTTAATTCGACTACATTCCATTATCCTCGTTTTGCTTTTGTTGATGTTCATCTTATACCCTCCTTTCATGACACTGTCCATTCCGTTCAACTGCTCTTCCAAGTCCTTTGCTGTCTCTGACAGAATTACAATGTCATCGGCGAACCTCAAAGATTTTATCTCTTCTCCATGGATTTCAATTCCTACTCCGAAATTTTCTTTTGTTTCCTTTACTGCTTGCTCAATATACATATTGAATAACATCGGGGTTAGGCTACAACCCTGTCTCACTCCCTTCCCAACCACTGCTTCCCTTTCATGCCCCTCGACTATTATAACTGCCATCTGGCTTCTGTACAAATTGTAAATAGCCTTTCGCTCCCTGTATTTTACCCCTGCCACCTTCAGAATTTGAAAGAGAGTATTCCAGTCAACATTGTCAAAAGCTTTCTCTAAGTCTACAAATGGTAGAAACGTAGGTTTGCCCCTCCTTAATCTAGCTTCTAAGATAAGTCGTAGGGTCAGTATTGCCTCATGTGTTCCAACATTTCTACGGAATCCAAACTGATCTTCCCCGAGGTCAGCTTCTACCAGTTTATCCATTCGTCTGTAGTGAATACGCGTTAGTATTTTGCATCCGTGACTTATTAAACTGATAGTTTGGTAATTTTCACATCTGTCAACACCTGCTTTCTTTGGGATTGGAATTATTATATTCTTCTTGAGGTCTGAGGGTATTTCGCCTGTCACATACATCTTGCTCACCAGATGGTAGAGTTTTCTCAGGACTGGCTCTCCCAAGGCCGTCAGTAGTTCTAATGGAATGTTGTCTACTCCCGGGGCCTTGTTTCGACTCAGGTCTTTCAGTGCTCTGTCAAACTCTTCACGCAGTATCGTGTCTCCCATTTCATCTTCATCTACGTCCTCTTCCATTTCTATAATATTGTCCTCAAGTACATTGCCCTTGTACAGGCCCTCTATATACTCCCTCCACCTTTCTGCTTTCCCTTCTTTGCTTAGAACTGGGTTTCCATCTGAGCTCTTGATATTGATACAAGTGGTTCTCTGTTCTCCAAAGGTCTCTTTAATTTTCCTGTAGGCTGTATCTATCTTACCCCTAGTGAGATAACCCTCTACATCCTTATATTTGTCCTCTAGCCATCCCTGCTTAGCCATTTTGCACTTCCTGTCGATCTTGTTTTTGAGACGTTTGTATTCATTTTTGCCTGCTTCATTTACTGCATTTTTATACTTTGTCTTTTCATCAATTAAATTCAGTATTTCTTCCGTTACCCAAGGATTTCTACTAGCCCTCGTCTTTCTACCTGCTAGGTCCTTTGCTGCCTTCACTACTTCATCTCTCAAAGCTACCCATTCTTCTTCTACTGTATTTCTTTCCCCCATTCCTGTCAACTGTTTCCTTATGCTCTCCCTGAAACTCCGTAAAACCTCTGGTTCTTTCAGTTTCTCCAGGTCCCATCTCCTTAAATTCCCACCTGTTTGCAGTTTCTTGAGTTTTAATCTACAGTTGATAACCAATAGATTGTGGTCAGAGTCCACATCTGCCCCTGGAAATGTTTTACAATTTAAAACCTGGTTCCTAAATCTCTGTCTTACCATTATGTAATCTATCTGAAACTTGTCAGTATCTCCAGGCTTCTTCCATGTATACAACCTTCTTTTATGATTCTTGAACCAAGAGTTAGCTATGATTAAGTTATGCTCTGCGCAAAATTCTACCAGGCGGCTTTCTCTTTCATTTCTGTCCCCCAATCCATATTCACCTACTACGTTTCCTTCTCTCCCTTTTCCTACTACCGAATTCCAGTCACCCATGACTATTAAATTTTCGTTTCCCTTCACCATCTGAATAATTTCATTTATTTCATCATACATTTCTTCAATTACTTCGTCATCTGCAGAGCTAGTTGGCATATAAACTTTTACTGCTGTAATAGGCGTGGGCATCGTGTTTATCTTGGCCACAATAATGCGTTCACTATGCTGTTTGTAGTAGCTTACCCGCACTCCTATTTTTTTATTCATTATTAAACCGACTCCTGCATTACCCCTATTTGATTTTGTATTTATAACCCTGTATTACCCTGACCAGAAGTCTTGTTCCTGCTGCCACCGAACTTCACTAATTCCTACTATATCTAACTTTAACCTATCCATTTCCCTTTATAAATTTTCTAACCTACTTGCCCGATTAAGGGATCTGACATTCCACGCTCCGATCCGTAGAACGCCAGTTTTCTTTCAGCTTTGGAGTATTTATATTTCTGATTTGGAGTATTTATATATGTAATGTGTAGATTCATAGTATGCTCCTCTTACGTATTCGTGCCAGCTGTTCAGTCTGCCTGCTGCAATCAATAAAGCTTTGTGTACATCATTTAAATTTACCGCCCTGGAATGTTTAACGTATATGCCTGCAGCCTCAGAACTTAGCTCATGAACTGGCTTCTCATACATATCGGTAACTGATACCAGACCCTGTAACATACTAATAGTACGAGGGTTGGAACTTAAATAGTGGTAACTATTTATTCACAACCGATAAAAGAGTTACATGTTTGCACCTGTTCCTGTCCTTCAAAGTAGTCACCAGCGTTGTGTAGAACACGTTGCCAGCGATGTGGAAGGCTTGGTATACCGTTAGCAGAACCTGGGCTATTGATGGTGCGGACGGAGCGGTCTAAACTTTTAGTGATTCTCTTGTACGACTATGATGGTGTTATCCTAACGCATTACTTTTCTCCACGGCTGACCGTCAGTTCACAGTATTACTGTTAGTTTTTTGAGCATCATCTGCGACAAGCTTTCTACCCAACCCATCCATCATTTTGCACGACAATGCGCAGGCGCATACAGCGCAAGCAGTGGCTGCTCTGTTCGGTCGACGGGACTGGGAAGTACTGTACCATCCACCATACTCCCCGTACTTAAGTCCTCGTTAGTTTGATTTGATTCCGAAGATGAAGGAACCACTTCGTGGCATTCGCTTCAGAACCGTTCCAGAGATTCGACAGGCAGTAGACCGCTCCATTTGCACCATCAACAGGACAGGCTCTGCTAACGGTATAGTACGCCTTCCACATCGCTGGCAACGGGTTCTGCACAACGCTGGTGACTACTTTGAAGGACAGTAACAGGTGCAAACATGTATCTCTTTTGTATCGTTTCTGAATAAAATAGTTGCCTCTATTTAAGATCGGGCCCTCGTAATAGGAGTATTTGATGGATGGTATTCAGTCGTCATCTTTGTTTCTGTGAACTCAATCATGCTACACAGGTAGTCCCACTCATGCCACGAAAACAACACTCTAGTACCAAGAAGTTGAACGTCCTCTTGTTTCAATCAAAACACGAGAATCATTGTGAGATGTCAGGCCAACATTTACATGTTTAGACCCACTAGAAGTCGAATGGTACATGTTAGTGAACAGTAACATTCTGTGAAATCAGGTTCAGGCTGAAGCTCTTGTCGCACTACCCGAAGTCGAATGACACCAGGTCTGACAGGTCGGAAAGACACCCTGTAAACTGTGGCTTCTATGGTGCTGCAGGAAACGGCTGCGTACCTTCGTCCAGCACTGGAACATAGTCTGTAACAACAATAACAGGAAAAAAGGTTTAATGAAGCATACACACTTAATAATAATAACAAAAATAGCAATTACAGACTGACTGATATAAAAGGTACCGAGGACGGCCAGAGTGGCCGAGTGGTTCTAGGCGCTACAGTCTGGCACCAAGCGACCGCTGCGGTCGCAGGTTCGAATCCTGCCTCGGGCATGGATGTGTGTGATGTCCTTAGATTTAAGTAGTTCTAAGTTCTAGGGGACTGATGACCTCAGAAGTTAAGTCCCATAATGCTCAGAGCCATTTGAACCAAAAGATACCGATATTCTTCTTCTTCTCAGCTGATCAGTTTGTCTTTCCCGCTGTTGTGACCGTAGAAAATTTTAATTTTTGTTCTTGTTTTTGTGACCATAATAAGAGTCCAGGCTCCGTAGGCAAAGAGCCAGCCGATATTAAGAAATAGTCCACCAGGACGTAGGGACAAGATAAGCAGCAGAGGCTGCCAAGTATGGCTTGTTGATCAAATATCTTAGTGTTTGACTTCTTGCCAGAAGAAGCAGCATGAATCACACTTGCGCAATGGAAGACGCAAACACCAGGGCGATAATACAGCAAGGGAGAGTGTCAGTCACGTGCGGAAGAGACTCGTGTGGAACCAAATTAAGTTGTGTGCAGCTAGAAACGAAAGTGTCGTGTAGAACCGAAGGAATTCTTGTGCAAGACGACCAATTAGAAACAAGAGTGTCATGTGGAACCATAGGCACAAAATGGCTCTGAGCACTATGGGACTTAACATCTGAGGTCATCAGTCACCTAGAACTTAGAACTACTTAAACCTAATTAGCCTAAGGGTATCACACACATCCATGCCCGAGGCAGGATTCGAACCTGCGACCGTAGCGGTATCGCGGTTCCAGACTGCAGCGCCTAGAACCGCCTGGCCACACTGGCCGGCGAACCATAGACATTCTTGTGCAATCCTATCACTTAGAAATGAAAGGGTCGTGTGAAACAAATTAATTTGTGTGCACCCAAGTGCATGAGAAACAAAATAAAAGGCCAGGCAGCGGAATAGCTAGAAGCAGAGATTCAGATACAGATTCAGAGCCAGTGCTGGCAGTTTGGAGATTCCGCAGCGAGACGCCAGCGGAGCCGAGTAGGCCCATAGCAGCTGATACAGCTGATAAAGACTTCAACTACGAGAAGACGGTGATAGACTCTGGTGGACACTCAGGAACTGCAGGTCATGTAGGATTTTTAGAGTTTCATTGGAATATTGTTGAACAAAGGTTGTCAGTCTTTGTCTCAATTCCTTAGATAGATTTCAGTGCTAATCAAGAACAAGAGATTTCTTTGTGCTCGTTTCTTATATGTACCGGCAATTAGCTTTGAAGTAGCAAGTCCGAATAAATAGACTGAATCTTACTAAGGGGTTTATGGTCCAACGCCTCACATGAGTTTATGTGAGAATAAACTTGATAGAAACTAACCAATCTTTTCTGCCTATTGCAATTCTGTAACCTATTTTCAGGAAACTTATTTGCTTCAAAACAAGGAGATTCTCTCCCTCTCATCTCCGATATAAAGGTTGACAACAATTTATAACTAACCCATTGTCGCTAAAGTCCCGATTGCGCTACGCAGTTCGCACTTCCTTCATTCTGGTATAGTGAGGCTGTGCCTGGACGCGACACTGCTCGCTGTTCGAGAGTGGAAAATAGTCTGATAGTGGTTCGTTGAACGCTCTGCCAAGATTTAGATGTGAATTGCATAGCAAGGAGACACACAGATGAAAATATAGTAGCTCGTGTTAGCCCCAATAATGCGTTCGTCTCTCTTATCTCGGTTCGGCTGCACTGTGCGGACACTTTAGTCGGCTCTTGGAGCGTTCGTTTTCGTGAGCGGAATTGCGGAACTCGTGGCCCACGGCCTCTCACTTCCGCCATCAGCAGTTGGCGCGCCGCTCCACGTTTTTCAGGCGGGCGCCTCGCCGCCCCCGCCGCTGGGGGTGGCGCATTTTCGCGGCGCCATTAGGGCCGGCGCCGCCCTCATTAAGGAAGGGGGCGCGGCTCAGACTCGGCTGAGCTCTTTAAGGTGACGCTGCTACCCCGTGGCCCACTTCCCTGCCACCTCGGCGGGCCGCTTAATGCATCACGTGTGCCGACGGCTGCTCTCCCGCTAGGTCAGGCGGCGAGCAATGATTGCGACAAGTGCTGACGACTCGTTCAGCGCTCTGCTGCTGGCGCTGAATCTTATTTCGGGACGGGTTAACGAGTACGAGGCTGGAGCGGTCGAACCAGTAGGACAAGTAGGTTTCTTCCAGTTCAGTAGAACAGGCGCTCATGTAAAAGTCCTTTGTTTGTGTGCTGTGCTAGGATCGAAACTATTCTATTCATGTCGTGTCTAATTTTACGCGATGTACTTTGCCTTGCTTAGGATTTTATTACACTGTCATATATCTTTATCAAAGTTCACATGTCAAACGTTCATGTCAAAGAAATATCTACATCTACATCCATACTCCGCAAGCCACCTGTCGGTGTGTGGCGGAGGGTACTTTGAGTACCTCTATCGGTTCTCCCTTCTATTCCAGTCTCGTATTGTTCGTGGAAAGAAGGATTGTCGGTATGCCTCTGTGTGGGCTCTAATTTCTCTGATTTTATCCTCATGATCTCTTCGCGAGATATACGTAGGAGGGAGAAATATACTGCTTGACTCCTCGGTGAAGGTATGTTCTCGAGGCTTCAGCAAAAGCCTGTACCTAGCTACTGAGCGTCTCTCTTGCAGAGTCTTCCATCTCTGTAACACTTTCGCGATTACTAAATGATCCTGTAACGAAGCGCGCTGCTCTTCGTTGCATCTTCTCTATCTCTTCTATCAACCCTGTCTGGTACGGATCCCACACTGCTGAGCAGTATTCAAGCAGTGGACGAACAAGTGTACTGTAACCTACTTCCCTTGTTTTAGTATTGCATTTCCTTAGGATTCTTCCAGTGAATCTTGGTCTGGCATCTGCTTTACCGAGGATTAATATTATATGGTCATTCCATTTTAAATCACTCCTAATGCTTCTAGTTGCTGACCTGCTCTATTGTAGCTAAATGATAAAGGATCATTCTTTCTATGTAATCGCAGCACATTACACTTGTCTACATTGAGATTCAGTTGCCAATTCGTTGCAAATCCTCTTGCAATTCAGTACAATTCTCCATTGTTACAACCTCTCGTTATACTACAGCATCATTCGCAAAAAGCCTCAGTGAACTTCCGATGTTATCCACAAGGTCATTTATGTATATTGTGAATAGCAACGATCCTACGACACTCCCCTGCGGCACACCTGAAATCACTCTTACTTCGGAAGACTTCTCTACATTGAGAATGACATGCTGCATTCTGTTATCTAGGAACTCTTCAATCCAATCACACAATTGGTCTGATAGTCCATATGCTCTTACTTTGTTCATTAAACGACTGTGGGGAACTGTATCAAACGCCTTGCGGAAGTCAAGAATCACGGGATCTACCTGGGAACCCGTGTCTATGGCCCTCTGAGTCTCGTGGACGAATAGCGTGAGATGGGTTTCACACGATCGTCTTTTCGAAACCCAAGCTGATTCCTACAGAGTAGATTTCTAGTCTCCAGGAAAGTCGCTATACTCGAACATAATACGTGTTCCGAAATTCTACAGGTCTATAGTTCTGAACATCTGTTCGACGCCCCTTCTTGAAAACGGGGATGACCTGTGCCCTTTTCTAATCCTTTGGAACGCTACGCTCTTCTAGGGACCTACGGTACACCGCTGCAAGAAGGAGGGGGAAGTTCCTTCGCGTACTCTGTGTAAAATCGAACTGGTATCACATCAGGTCCAGCGGCCTTTCCTCTTTTGAGCGATTTTAATTGTTTTTCTATCCCTCTGTCATCTATCTCGATATATACCATTTTGTCATCCGTGCGACAATTCAGAGAAGGAACTACAGTGCAGTCTTCCTATGTGACACAGCTTTGTAGAAAGACATTTAGTATTTCGACCTTTAGTCTGTCATCCTCTGTTTCAGTACAATTTTGGTCACAGAGTGTCTAGACATTTTGTTTTGATCCACCTACCGCTATGACATAAGACCAAAATTTCTTAGGATTTTCTGCCAAGCCAGAAATATGATCAAATGTAAGGCCTCGCCGTATATTTGATCATAAAAGTCGGTCGCCCTGTGTTCACTGCAGTGCGAAATATAACCGCCTGGAGCGCTGGCATTGCTACAGCTGCAAAGTTTAGTTGGTGTGTTCATTATGTTACATTACATTAATACTTGTTGCATAGACCATGAAACCGACAATTCGTGACGATGTGGAATGTATCCTTCGACTCTTTATAATAACCGAGCTTCAACAGGGATAGGGGGATGAGCGAGGGAACAGCGCATGCTATTAAACGTGTGCTGATGGCCAGGTTGGATATGATGTGGGCGACTTCTAATCCACAATTACAGCTAAAACCATACACCTCCACATCTCAAAACATCCACGCAGCTTTTCAGCAAGTCGGAATAGAGGACGACACAGTACAAAATTAATTTTTTTTCTTAGCACTGAATACTAGATTGTCTATTTTTGATCTCTGGACACCACATGTTACATGTACCTCATCTGTTTCGTACTTCTTATTAATTTTGTACTTGTCGGAACACTAATTCAGTTAATAAGGTTATTCAAAAATAAAAATAGTTCTAAATGGTCATACACAGCACTAAACATTGATTTATCTTCAGATATTCTTCTTTCTGTGCTTTATAAATCACTTCACACGTTTCTGAAATTATTTAGGTTAATGTGCACTGTGGAATTCGAGAGCTATATTGTAATCTAGAGTAGCTCTCTCCTTTAGAAAGATATCTCAGTGTTATGGTGAACCTGTCTTTTACACGAGTAGCATTACTATTCTGCTCTGTACTATGATGCACTTTATTTGTCAAATACTGAAATACACTCTTTTCGATTTTTAAGTAATTTATAGAAGACTTGACGTCCTCCAGTTGCAGCTCTCGTAACAAATTTTGCTCAATGCCTTTATTATCTCGACGTAAAACTCTCGGCTTCACCCAAGTATGTTTCCTTCTTTTCCGCCGCTTCTCTTCCAGATGCACTCACAATGCAACTGTGGTACAAGCAACTGCAGCTCTTAATAAGTTGTTGTTCTGTGCCATCTTGAACTTTGACGAAAAATATGATAGCAGTGTAATACCCCTTTTTAGAGCCATGTCAAAGATGTTTGTCAAAGATGTTTGTCAAAGAAATTTGACGAACATTTGATCACTTTTCTTTGTCAAAGAAATAGGGTAGTGTAATACCGACCTTATCCCTGAAACAGAGATTGTAAATATTGGAACTTAGCAGGTGCGGTGGAGTGTTGAAAAAGATATTAATGAGACCCATCTCACAACCACCGTAAATGGTAGTATGCTTAATTAAGTTTCAAAATCTAATCTTAAATGTGTATCGACAGTAACAGTTGGATGCCAGTGACCTGTTACTTGCGAACCAAGGTGCCACTCTCTCCACTTACTGGGGCCGGCGGCAAACCCCGATATTTCACCATCTCGCTGGAAAATTTACTCGAGGATAGTCCCGGTAATCCACTCTCGTAGGTACACACTGTAAGTATCCAAATCATAGTTGTATTGAGGCAGCCTGGGAAGTAGGTATGGTTAGCCACGAATAAAAATAACAACTCTGCAATAAACTTAGAACGTAATTGAAAGGAACTGCAGTTATGATAGCAGGGGACTGATAGTTATAGTTGTGTTTGGCACGTAATGTTTAAGACAAGAGCTCACGAAAGACAGCGATATCAAGCGAACGTCTTCGCTTAGTACCTTGTATGATACTTCCATCAGTCATGTTAAATTTAATTCTTCTCACAAATCACGTACTCACTACAAAGAGAATCTTTGCTCACGTTAGCCATTTAACTCTAGAAATCGGTCTCAAGCATTTGGTACTTTTAACATCGTTACAACACCGATAAATAATACACAAAGAAACATTCATTCGCATTAATCGATTTTACACTGCCTCACAGGTCTTTCAATAACGATTCTACACCATATGCTTCTTCGTCTGAAGGTAATAAACAGAGTAAAGGATAGGAATTCAGTACTTTCATTATGCGAACGGTCGGCCATCCGCGTGGTTAAACCTTGAAGATACAAACATCAGAAATCTCGCAAGTGCTAAGCTATGCGCCGAAATCACTTACCCATCGTGCTGAGACCTCATAGTAACTTGAGATCACAGTCCGATGGCCGATCTAATAATCATCATAGTTGGAAATGGCTCTTATATACACACACATTGAAAGTCACTTCCTACCAGTATGCGTTATTGCGTGTAATATTTGCGCAATAGCCTGTCGCTTCTCAGATGGTGTTTCGAACACTTGGAGTAGTGCCTGAAAAGCGACAGTGCTACGGCAGTCCCATATGGCATCAGAGGTGAATATTTTTCATCTACGTGCCCTGTCTCTGAGGCAGCTCAGTGGTGACTTAATCTTTCGAGCGCGCCAACACCGTAGCCGGTTCGACGTCCACTGAATATATGCTTCCGCGCTCATGAGCCAAAGTACATATATCTGCTTTCGAAAATGAGAATCTGACCCAATAGGTATTGTCTTCAGTTATGTTCTTTAGATCACATTTAAAGTAAATAGTCCTTAACCTGAAGGGTTCAGAACTCCTGAGACTGTTTTATGTCTTTGTGTGCTATCTCGAGTTATTGCACAGGCACAGCACAACGGGGATTCCGCTCATTTCAGCTGGTGTCTGCCCACTCGAAATTCCTTCTGCAACAATGGGGACGTTTACTGCGTTCCCGTACAAACGCCACGGATATATAACTTCCGGTTACTTGACTCTTGCCTTCCCACTTTACGCATCTCACCACCTCCCGTACGTAATGTTCAGTCGTCCGCCTGCTTAGTGTGCTTTCAAGTGCTCCCTTTTGCTTTAATTGGAGTGAAAGTAAATAATTTATTTCACAGCGCCCCATGGGTGGAGTGAGATTCTTCTCTTTAAATTTTATCTAAGCCTTTAGTAATTAAAACTATTATCAAATGTAAGTAGAAAGAAAAATAGACGAGGATACTTTTATACATCATTAGTTGCTACGTTACAATATGAAAGCTGAATTCGAGAAGCTCACTGCTTTATGAGGGAAAACAATAAAAGATTTACCCATCAGCTCGAAAAAATTAAAATTTCTGATGATGTAAGAGTGTCTCTCTACATATTCATCCTTCAGTGTGACACACTTTGTCCAGCGCTGGATGACTTGGTGGAGATCTTGGCTGTAGAAGTTTCGCTGTTCAGGAGAATTACCACGCATAAAATCACCTCGTCGCAATTCTCTAAATACCTAGCACGCAGCCGTTCTTTCATTCGCGCATAGAGGAAAAGTCAGTGAGTGCCATAGAAGGCAAAAGAAGCCGCATCTATGGATGTGTCCTGTGAAGACTAAGGCGGGAAGTTTTCAGGGAGCAACGTACCCCGACTACAGTTTCTCCCTACGAATCGTCTCGTCAGAAGATATCGGTAGGATACTCCAGTAATGCTTAGTCTCTTCTTCTTCCTCTTCTTCTTCTTCTGCCTTTCATGTATTAGGCAGTGTTGTCAGTTTCGGCTTCAAAACATATCTGACCATCGTTTCCTTGGACTTCCATTTTCCCTGTAGTACAACACACCATTCTAGCAACATGCTGTCTCCAATCATTTCTGTAGTTGGCAATTTTTCTTCTCAAAGACATTTTCGTAGTTTCTCCCCTATTTTTCATTTATTGTTCTTAAGAATTTCATTTCACCAGGCTGTACTTATTTTGTATCAACGTCCATGTGTCAGACGCATACAGAAAATCAAGAGCAGTCATTACTTTCACGATATCATTCGTGTTCCTTTTCTCGTTTTAGTTTTTAGGCTTCTGGTTATTGTTCTACATGTTTTATGGAACATGGGCAATTCGTTTTTAAAATCCTTATGATATTTATAACTGACATATCATCCCAGGTAATTGAAACGCGTGACTTGTCCTAATACAGTATTACCGATTACAACTTTTGTTCTAACAGTATATTTACCTTAGAAGGCCATGGTTTTTATTTTATTTGAGACAATTTTAAAATTACATTTCTCCCGTAATTTCTGTAACGTATGTACTTCTCTTAGCAGCTTGTCTTCTGTTTTACTTATAATAATCTGATCACAAGCAAATGGCCCCGTCTCAAGCCCAGGATTTCGTGTACTACAAACACTTCGCTTAATTTTGAACATCCTTTGTCCAATCATGTTATCTATATGAATTGTTAACAAACTACAACTCAGTCTTACACCTTGGTTTGCATGTATCTCTTTGTTATATCTTCCGTTTCCTACATAACCTCAGGTATTTGCACGTTCTAGTGCACTTAACTGGTTCACATAGAAGGCACATTCCCAGGTAGTGTGCTGTGGATAGCGTCTACGTCACAGACACATTCGTTTGTTTCTTTTCTACATCTACATATTTACTCCGCAAACCACCACCTTACGGTGCATGGCGGGGAGTACCCTATACAACTTCTAGGCATTACCTTTTCTGTTCCACTCGCAAATAGAACGCGTCCAAAATGACTGTCGATATGTCACCATTGCTGTTGTGGTCTTCAGTCAAGAGACTGGTTTGATGCAGCTCTCCATGTTACTCTATCCTGTGCAAGCTTCTTCATCTCCCAGTACCTACTGCAACCTACATCATTCTGAATCTGTTTAGTGTTTTCATCTCTTGGTCTCCCTCTACGATTTTTACCCTCCACGCTTCCCACCAATACTAAACTGGTGATCCCTTGATGCCTCAGAATATGCCCTACAAACCGATCCCTTCTTCTTGCCAAGTTGTGCCACAAATTTCTCTTCCCTCCCATTCTATTCAGTACCTTCTCATTAGTTATGTGATCTATCCGTCTAATCTTCAGCATTCTCCTGTAGCACCACATTTCGAAAGTTTCTATTCCCTTCTTGTCTAAACTATTTATCGCCCACGTTTCACTTCCATACATGGCTACACTTCATAAAATACTTTCAGAAACGACTTGCTGACACTTAAATCTATACTCGATGTTAACAAATTTCTCTTCTTCAGAAACGCTTTCCTTGCTATTGCCCGTCTACATTTTATATCCTCTCTATTTCGACCATCATGAGTTAATTTGCTCCCCAAATAGCAAAACTCATTTACTACTTTAAGCGTCTCATTTCCTAATCTAATTCCTGCAGCATCACCTTATTTGCTTCGACAAAATTCCTTTATCTTCGTTTTGCTTTTCTAGCTGTTCATCTTATGTCCTCCTTTCAAGACACTGTCCAGTCCGTTCAGCTGCTCTTCCAGGTCCTTTGCTGTCTCTGACAGAATTACAATGTCATCGGCGAACGTCAAAGTTTTTATTTCTCCTCCATGGATTTCAATTCCTACTCCGAAATTTTCTTTTGTTTCCTTTACTGCTTGCTCCATATACAGATTGAATAACATTGGGGATAGGCTACAACTCTGTCTCACTCCCTTCCCAACCGCTGCTTTCCTTTCGTACCCCTCGACTCTTATAACTGGCATTTGGTGTCTGTAAAAATTGTAAATAGCCTTTCGCTCCCTATATTTTACCCCTGTCACCTTCAAGATTTGAATGAGAGTATTTCAGTCAATATTGTCAAAAGCTTTCTCAAAGTCTACAAATGCTAGAAACGTAGGTTTGTCTTTCCTTAATCTATCTACTAAGAAAAGTCGTAGGGTCAGTACTGCCTCACGTGTTCCAACATTTCTACGGAATCCAAACTGATCTTCCCCGAGGTCGGCTTCTACCAGTCTTTCCATTCGTCTGTAAAGAATTCGTGTTAGTATTTTGCATCCGTGGCTTATTAAACTGATGGCGGTAATTTTCACATCTGTCAACACCTGCTTTTTTTTTGGGATTGAAATTATTATATTCGTCTTGAAGTCAGAGGGTATTTCGCCTGTCTCATACGTCTTGCTCATTAGATGGTAGAGTTTTGCTAGGCCTGGCTCTCCCAAGGCTGTCAGTAGTTCTAACGGAATGTTGTCTAGTCCCAGGTCCTTGTTTCGACTCAGATCTTTCAGTGCTGTGCCAAATACTTCACGCAGTATCATATCTCCTATTTCATCTTCATCTACGTTCTCTTCTATTTCTATAATATTGTCCTCAAGAACATCGCCACTGTATAGACCCTCTATATACTCCTTCCACCTTTCTGCTTTCCCTTCTTTGCTTAGAACTGGGTTTCCATCTGAGCTCTTTTTTCCAAAGGTCTTTTTAATTTTCCTGTAGGCAGTATCTACCTTCCCCCTGGTGATATGCGCTTCTACATCCTTATTTTGTCCTCTAGCCATCCCTGCTTAGCCATATTGCACTTCCTGTCGATCTCATTTTCGAGACGTTTGTATTCCTTTATGTCTGCTTCATTTAATGCATTTTTCATCTCTCAAAGCAACCTATTCTTCTTGTACTGTATTTCGTTCCCCCATTCTTGTCAATCGTTCCCTAATGCTCTCCTGGAAGCTCTCTACAACCTCTGGTTCTTTCAGTTTATCCAGGTCCCATCTCCTAGACTTCCCAACTTTTTGCAGTTTCTTCGGTTTTAATCTACAGTTCGTAACCAATAGATTGTGGCCAGAGTCCACATCTGCCCCTGGAAATGTCTTACAATTTAAAACCTGGTTCCTGAATCTCTGTCTTACCATTATATAATCTATCTGAGACCTTCTAGTATCTTTAGGTTTCTTCCATGTATACAACCTTCTTTCATGATTGTTGAACCAAGTGTTATCTATGATTAAGTTATGCTCTGTGCAGAATTCTACCAGGCGGCTTCCTCTTTCATTCCTTACACCCATTCCATATTCACCTACTACCTTTCCTTCACTTTCTTTTCCTACTATCGAGTTTCAGTCACCCATGACTATTAAATTTTCGTCTCCCTTCACAATCTGAATAATTTCTTTTCTCTCATCATCCATTTCATCACTCTTCGTCATCTGTGGAGCTAGTTGGCATATAAACTTGTACTACTGTGGTAGCCGTGGGCTTCGTATCTACCTTGGCCTCAATGTCTCCACATGATCCCCAATTTCTCATGTCCGAAGGAACACTGCATTGTACTTCTTAACAACACAGGCACTGCAATACCGCATTTATCCGCCGATAGCAGGCAGCTACTTTTAATTAGAATGTCCTCACCTGTACGCGAATTTCATAACACAGGTCTGCAAAAAAAATTTTTTTTTCAGCTGCATGAGATATTTTTACTGAATTGTATGTTTCAGAATGCTCTGATTTCAGAAGTTATGCACAAGGAATTGGTAAAAACAGTCACTTATTCAAAATTATCAAACATAATTTTTTTTACATCCAATGAAACATTGAGACATATAGTAACAATATTATACTTATTCATGTTTTTTTTGTGAAATCTTTTTTTCTTTTCCTTGATACCTCACCGAGTCCTTTTCCGATTTCCACCTTTAGTTTCCCGGTTAAGCACCCAACAGTAGTCAGCAAGCATAGTGACATCCCACCTTCCTTGGTACCGTCTCTGGATATCACGGACATCCTGGTGAAACCGCTCCCCCTGTTCTTCACTGTAAGCTCCCAGGTTTTCAGGAAAACTGTCTAAATGGGAGTGTAATAAATGGTCCTTCATGCTCATCTTGCAGCCTTGAGCTTGATATGCCGCTAGCATCCGTTGAACAATGGTTTTGTAGTCAGGATCTTTAGTATTTCCCCAAAACATAGGCACTACATCCTTGAAAGATACCCAAGCTTCTTTTTCCTTCTCATTCATACTTTCCACATGGAGGGTGTCGGTTAAAAGTTTTCTTATGGCGGGGCCAGTGAAAATTCCCTCTTTCACATTTGCTTCTGACAGCTTCGAGAATTTCGTACATAGATGTTTAAAACAGTCCCCATCCTTTTACAGCGATTTTACAAATTGTTTCATCAACCCGAATTTGATATGGAGAGGGGGCAACAAAACCTTTTCTGGTGGTACCAAAGCAGTACTGATAAGATTTTTCTCTCCAGGTTTTAAGGTTTCTCGGGGTGGCCAATCACTTTTGGTCCAGTGGTGTTCTCTGGCTCTACTATCCCACAAGCATAAGATGCATGTGTATTTAGTACAGCGTGCCTGTTGACCCAAAAGCATCTTGAGTATTTTGAAGTCGCCACAAACCATCCATTGATGGTCCTGATATTTGATTTTTTCCAGGATAATTGCCAAATCGTTATAATTTTCGTCCATATGAACAGAATGTCCCATCGGAAGCGATGCAAATTTATTTCCATTGTGGAATAATACTTCTTTAACACTAGTTTTGGATTAGTCAACGAATAGGCGCCATTCAGATGACTCATACTGTATATCAAAGCAATGCATATGTCGTTCCACGTCATTGCAGAAAACTATATTTCCTTCTTTTGAGAAAAACTGGGTAAATTAATTTTCTCGGTGTCTCTATCATGAAACTGAGGTGCCAGATGATAAAAGCTTTTAAGTATTTAATCTGGCACCTAACAGTTTGGCTGCATCTTTTGAAGGACCTAAATCTCTTACTAGATCATTGAGCTCACTTTTAGAAAATAGGTGAGTCCTTTCATCTTCGTCTAAGGAAAATCTGAGCTTGGTTCACACTGATGAGGTAACGTAATTTCGTCCTCCAACTCACTCGGGTATTCATCTAAACAGGAAGGTGGCTTGGGATAGGTATTTCAGGGCTATGAGCCACTGGACGTATAGCTGAGTCAAGGTTAGGATAACTTATGCTTCTTTTGTTTTTTTGAATTGAAACCCTTTACGTCAACTGAACAGAAGAAGCAATCAGTGGTATGGCTTTTCTGCTCGCGCCATATCATATGAATTCCAAATCTAAATGCATTTTTCTTAGCCTGAAACCACAAACGAAGATCTTCTTCACGTCTTCTACACACCTTACGTGGGGCCCATGGTTTATCTTGATCACCAAGTTTTAATTTAAAGTAAGCAAATTAAACTTTCCTCACAAAATCACTTATGTTTCTGAGTTATCTTTTAATAATGTGTTCACCACAGATATAACAAAAACTGTTTGGAGAAATAACACAACCACTTGTAGCCTGACTAGACAGAGAGAACAGCACTGTCCACTTGAATAGCAATATGTCTACTGAGAGTTCCTCTTCATTGCATGCGAGATACAAATCGTCATTTGACTTCCCGCAACACGATAAAACTGAACAATTATATTGTTTGCATTTGCTTCTGGCGCCCAGGATTTCGCGGTAAAACCTGCAAGTGGTAACAAAGAATAGTTAACACTACAAATTTTTTAATTTTAAGTTTATTTTATCAATTATAACTGACATAATTTTTAATAATTATTAAAGTACAGCCACATAGGTTTATTACTAATCTAATGAACATAAATATTGCAATATACATAAAAACTTAGTGATAGGATTTTTTGAATATTTTTCCTTTGTTTGGGAGGTCAAGATCTATATGAAAATGCTAAAAAATCCTATGCAGTTTTTAGTCGCATGCCTGTGTAATGTTTGTGCGAGTATAGGTTGTGCTGAAGGAACAGTGACACAGAGTCCAGGTTTTTGATTTGATCGTTAGTCGTGCGGTGATAGCCAAGGCGGTTAAGGCGACCACTTGCGCGAAGTGGGGAATCGGAGTTCAAGGCTCGGTTCTGTAAAAATTTTTGTTTTATACAGCTGATGGTTCGTGTTCAAAATTACGAATACTTTCCATTTGCTTCACTACATTGTCACCACTCGAAACTGAAAATAAATTCACTACATTCACACTAGCTCGATGAAGGTATTTTGTCTACTCGCGTGAGAGAATTGGAGAGAAAACGTCGGGAAGATATAGTCTGTCTCTAAACTGTAAAGCCAGCAGAACTTGTGCTGGGGGAAGTTGCCTTTCCCGGTACAACGCTACAGCAGTTTTACATGCTGAGTGAGAGTAAATTTCCCTCTAGCAGTGTAGAACTATGTGCAGAGACTTCTGTAGAACCTGTCCATACTCATTCCTTGCGTTTCTGTTATTAGTAATTCACATATCTATTCCATGTAGTGTTAGCGCAGTTTTGCGGAACGTAAACCTCCTCCGCCCCGTAGGCACGTCTGCATACTGTGTCACCATTGATAAGTCGAGCTGTGCAAGTGTCGGTAGAACTTTGCGAAATACCCTGTAGTTATTTTTGGTGACTTAATGCAATAGAGAGAATGGGAAATCACCTGGTCGCTCCTCGGTTTGCAGACTTATGAAAAAGGGAACCGGCGAACTACCTTCCATCACGTTTCTCGTCCCCATCCATGCTTTCCGTCCTCTCACATTCCCTGAACACAATTTACTCCTTAACACGGATCTACTGCACTTAGATGTGTAACAAGCATGTAATATTGGTTCTTAATCCCTCCCCCCCCCCCTCCAGTTTAGTAATGAACATCAATATTATGCCATGAAACACTATTTTAATAATCTGCGATTTTTCCATCTCTTGCAATGAGGAAACTATTAGCCTAGGGAAAAAGTGAATGGGACCTGTTTTGTGCGAAATTTAATACAGTTTAATTTCGTAATCGAAACCACTTTTGCTAGAATCCGCAGTTCTCGAATTATTGAAGAAAATTTTTAAAAAAGTTGTCTTTAAACGTCGTCTCTCCCCTACGCTCACATATTATAGGCCAGGATTTGTACTATGTCGTTCATGTCACTTCCTCCTACTTCCTAAATTTGCATTTACACGAATTTATTGTCCTAATTTATCGTCGTTGGCTCTAATTAAGTGTCTGTATTCTCTTTTAATAAATAGACAGAATTTTTTTTATACAGTTAGCTCCATACATAGACATACACCCTAACACAGAAGGACAATAAACGCACCACGCAGAAATTATCAGAATAAGACAGAAATCAGTAAATGTGATGCACATGTGTAGACAAAGGAATCGTTACAGTTTGTAACCTCCCCACAAAAATGTAAGAAAATATTTAAATGTAAATCGACATCTGGCTAAACGTAACCTCCCAGCAGAAATGAAAGAAAAGTCTATGATAATGAAAACGAGCCAAATGTTTGGGCCCCACGAAAATTATAGAATAATAATGACCCAAATGTAAACTCGACACAAAAATTAAGAAATGAAGATTAAGCCTTAAACCCAAAATAATAGGGCAGCAGCGCTGACCTTAGGCCCTGTGCAATAACTAATCTGATAAATTGATTCTGGGATGAAAAGCATAGGAAATATTGTTTCAATTGGAATGATTCTTTTCTTAAAAATGATTGCTTTGAAAACAAAATTATTATTGCGGCATTTCTTGAACAAATTAATTACAATTAACGCATGTTATTGGCTGAGCGCAATGCTGCTTCATTACCTTATTTAACAATATACCTCGTCCCGAACCGTGACCAGAGACCTATGTCGACGCCCGCCGACACCTCACACACACAACTTCCGACTGAGTACAACTCGCAACTGAACACTCGCAACTGAACTACATGCTCTCGTGACTCGCTACGTACAACAACTTCCTCGCAACAGAGTCCAACATGCAACAGCGTCCAACTCGGAACTGAACTCTCGCGCGCTACTAGCACTGACTGAGTGCAACAAGCAACTGAACTGTTGCGCAGTCAAGCGCAAATTAGCAACGATAAACAACTCTCTGGTCAGAGATTCAGTCATGCCTCGCCATCGCTCTACTGAATACATACGTGTTTCATAATCCTCCACTGGGGTGGCAAACATTTGGCAGCGATGGATGTAATGTATGTCAATTGTAATTAATTTGTTCAAGAAATGGCCCCAATAATAATTTTATTTTCAAAGCAATCGTTTTTAAGAAAAGAATCATTGCAATTGAAACAATATTTCCAATGCTTTTCCTCCCAGAATCAAATTATCAGATTAATTATTGCACAGGGCCTAAGGACAGCGGAGCTGCCCTTATAAAATCTATCAGGTTGATCTTAACGTTAATTTTGTGGGGACTTAACATTTTTGTACATTTTTATTATCATTGACTTTTATTACTGTGGGAAGCTAACATTTGGCAGTATTTGCAATTCTATTCAATTCTTTTCATTTTCATATTTTTGTGGGGAGGTTACACTTGGCTCTATTTTCCTTTTTTTTATATTGTCTTAAAATTTCTTTTGTGGGGACGTTACACTTGAGTGTAACCTCCCCACAAAAATATGAAGATGAAAAGAATTGAATAGAATTTCAAATAGTGCCAAATGTTATCTTCCCACAGTAATAAATGTCAATGATAATAAAAATGCACAAAAATGTTAAGTCCACACAAAATTAACGTTAAGATCAACCTGATAAATTTTATAAGGGCAGCTGCGCTGACCTTAGGCCCTGTGCAATTATTAATGTGATAATTTGATTCTGGGAGGAAAAGCATAGGAAATATTGTTTCAATTGCAATGATTCTTTTCTTAAAAACGATTGCTTTGAAAATAAAATTATTATTGGGGCCATTTCTTGAACAAATTAGTTACAATTGACATACATTACATTATCAGATGTGCACAATGCTGCTTCATTACGTTATTTAACAATATACCTCGTCCCGAACCTTGACCAGAGACCCATGTCGACGCCCGCCGACTCCTCACACACAACTCCGACTCGCAACTGCACACTTGCAACAGAACTACATGCTCTCGCGACTCGCTACGTACAACAACTGCACTCACGCGCGGTCAAGCGCAGACTAGCAACGATAAACAACTCTCTGGTCAGAGATTCTGTCATGCCTCGCCATCACTGGTACATATGAGACGTACGCGTTTCACACCGTAACCCTCCACTGGGGGGGGGGGGGGGGGGGGGCAAAAATTTGGCAGCGATGGTGAGTCATTTGGACTTGCCATGAGCAACAAATTTTTTCTTAACTAATTAACTTTCACAATCACAGAATATTCAGATGTAGAACATGAATTAAATGTGGTGCACATGCACCGAGTACAAAACATTTCAGATAATGACAAAAAATATATACAATGAGTACAGAACATATTAGCAAATCAGAAAAATGTATATACAAATCATATTGATAAATGACAAAAGTGCACACGCACTGAAAAACTCTTTAGCATATTCACAACAAATAAACGTAATGGCAAAAAATCATGTTGACAAGTGACATAAGTGCACATGCACTGCAGTTCAGAACATATCAGCAAATCGAAATGTCCATACAACGAGTATAAATCATGTTAGAAAAATGACAAGAGTGCACATGCACTATAGTTCAGAATATGTCAGCAAATCGAAATGTACATACACTGAGTAGTAATCATGTTAGAAAATAACAAAAGTGCACACGCACTGAAATTCGAAAAAAAATGTATAGGCCATGAATACAAATCATGTTAGCAAAAATAATTTTCACTATGTTACAAGAATTAGGATAGGAAAGGGAAGGATTGCATCATGGTTGTAGCACTTTAGGTTGCACGCAGCTGCACTGAAAGTCCATATCTTTCCACAAAAGTACAACACCAAGTGAGACAATCTGAAGTTCTTTTCCCAGAAGTGTTTATCAGCGTAGCCAAGACACTGAAACGTCGTAGTAATATTCCATGTTGGCAGTACATCAGGTACACCAAACACTGGGACCATAATAACGTCTCCATTGCTCACGGTGGTGGACAGCATGTCGTGTCAACACCACGCTCGTACAAGGCACACCAACGTAGAATTAGTGCAAAAACCAAATATAGTGCTCCATGATCAAGAGGATATACAGGACAAATGGATATTACAGTAATTCAGGGTAGTTAGGTCAGAAAGTGAAGGACATTAAGTCACATACTAGTCTTCATTGGGAATTACATTAGTAGTTTGCGGCATTCATAGCCCAGTTAGTGAACATTTCTGTACTATGTATGTAGTATTACAGAAAAATGTTCATTAATTGATTTACAGACAACATTGTCATTGGTCATTTCAATACCGTAATCAGTAGCGTTCATTTCCCAGTTACAAAGCATAATCAGTAGCATTCATTTCCTTGTTACAAAGCATAATTGGTAGCATTCATTTCCTAGTTACAAAGCATTATTAATCATTGGTCATTTAAATACAGTAATCATCTCAATACAGTAATCAGTAGCATTCTTTTCCCAGTTACAAAGCATAATCAGTAGCATTCTTTTCCCAGTTACAAAGCATAATTAGTAGCATTCATTTCCTAGTTACAAAGCATAATCAGTAGCATTCATTTCCTAGTTACAAAGCATAATCAGTAGCATTAATTTCCTAGTTACAAAGCATTATTAATCATTGGTCATTTCAATACCGTAATCAGTAGCATTCATTACTCAAGTGACGTATTATTCATAGCTGATCAGCATTACTCAGAACTCTCTTAAACTGGTATCATTATTTGGGACTGATAAAACATTTTTTGTTTGTTAGCAATGCATTGCTTTGGGTAATTATAGGGGAAAGTAAGAAAAAATTTGCTTCTAGGTTGTTGCTGTAAATGAAAATGTGTAACGTCATTCGTCATGAGTCCGCTGTTGCAAGATTATGAAACAAGTAGAGTATATGTAATCACATTCACAAATGATATAGATTTGATGAACAACTGCTTAGAGCACATTAATTTCATAAATAATATCTCCTGCAAAAATATATAAAAAATGGATTATTAAGCTGAAAGAAGAAATGCATTTTATGCTGAAAAGTAGTGAACTTCGAATTAACAGGTAGTGTATAAAAATATGTTCTATAGCTGTCCTTTCCAAAACCTTCCATCATTATACTATGCAATATCACACCTGCTGTCAAAGCAAACTGCAACAAATACTTAAATAACTACATAGCATAAATACATAACTTCAACAATATCCTCATCTGTAAAGAAAAAACTTCATTATCCATCACTTCACTATCATAACTCCATTTTTATCATCACCTGTAAAGAAAAACTTCACAATCCATAGTAGCATATTCTTCATCATTATTCATCAGCATTCATTATCATCTGCAAAAAAAATCATTTCATTATTCATTACATAACTATTCCTTATCACTAGCATATTCCATCACTAAAACTGAGATGTGTAGTTCCGTCTGACAGCCTGCATCAATCGCCTTGTATTCTGAAAGAAAAAATTAGTTAAGACTGCTATTCTACGATGTGTATAGTATATTCTTGTTAATGCTTGTTAATCCTGATCCATTTACTCTTCATCATGAGGATTGCATCTTCTTTCGTTCATTCTGAAGGTGAAATTCCCATTTCTGTTTAATTTATTTCATTTACACGTTATTTCTTTCTGAAATTGATGAACAAAGATTAATGTCTTGCATTTACGTAATATACTCACTAAATAATGACTGGTTTATGATAACATAATTAAGCATACAGCATACCATGACAGAAAACGTAATATGAAAAAAAATAGACAGTGTTCAAATGCAAAAATGTACACAGAATATCACAATTCAGCAGCAAAAAATGTAAAACAGTCATGATGTTGAGATATCATAGGGCAAAAATGTCAAAGTCAACTGGTGTGTGTTATATCTTAATTATTTCACAGTGCATATAAACAAAATATGAAAACAATCGTACATACATAAAAAAATGATGACAAGAAATGTGACCTTCTTTGAGTTCACCTTGTATGTTGTGTAGTTATTAGAAGCGAGAGTTAAAGACTTTAATGGAGAGAGAATTTAATAAAATTAATATGTCACTAGATAAATTTGCATAATTATTCATAAGATACGTAAGTTTCTCTGGAAAAAATGTGCACAGTCTGATATGTAACGACAAGAAGAGCGACCTGCTAACCTTACCTTGCCGGGCACTTGCCAAGAAAAAATACGATAATCATCAATAAGTAGTCACATAAATAATTGCATAAGTGATCATAAAAATTAGTAAATGGCATCATAGTATGTTAAATCATAAAGTGTCTTCATTCAATAAAGGGTTTAATATTGGAGACGTGGTTGCCTTTACTTTTTCTGGTTCTCAGAGTTTCGACGTGTACAACATTGGGGTGAGGAATGCTGCGAATCCGATATGGACCTGCGCATAGAAGTTCAAATTTACTGCACTTACCTTTTATTCTTCTGGATAAATAGTGTGTACGTACTAATATCTTCTGTCCAATGTGAAAGTCACGGCGTATACAAACTTGTTTTTGCTGTCTTCTCCGGCGCTCTGCGGCACGTTTGATGTTGTTCAGCGCAATGTCAATTATTTCATGGTGTCGTAGTCGACTAGATGTAGGAAAGGTTACTAATTCTTTAATTTTGTTATGTGGTTCAACATTTTTCAGTATAACAGACGGAGATAGCATAGTGGATTCATTTGGTATGGAATTAATTACATCCTAGAATGAGTGTATGTGTGTGTCCCAATCAATATGTCTTTTGTGGCAGTATATTCTACACAGTTTACCAATTTCTTTCATTAATCGTTCACAAGGGTTTGAAGAAGCATGGTACTTGGATATATAGATCGGAGAAATGCGTGTCCATATAGCAGGATGAAATTGTGATCCATTGTCAGAAATTACTTTCAACACAAGCCCTACATGAAATAGAAAGTGCTTTACAAATGCTTTCGAAACAGTTTTAGCAGTAGCTTTGCGTAACGGAGTGAAGGTAACAAATTTTGAAGTGAGTTCAACAGCGACAAAGATGTAGCAAAAACCTCTGTTAGTTCTGGGAATCGGACCAAAAATGTCTACAGCGGCCATATGTCTGAATTTAACAGGTACAATTGGATATAATGGAGGAATATGTGAATTTGTGTCTGACTTAGCTTTCTGGCAGATTTTACATGACGCTAAACTCGTCGTATACGTTTTTCCATGTTGGTAAAATAACAGTTCTGTCTCAGTATAAGAAAACATTTTCTAGCTCCGTAATGTGCGTAACTGAAATGAGTATACGAGATTAATTTGTTAACAAGCTCGTCAGGAATGCATAATAACCAATTATTGCTGTCAGGATGAGAGCGGCGAAATAGAATGTCATTGCGTACAGTGTAATGGTTTCTAATCGTAACATTATTCCTATCTTGCCAGAGGTGTTTAATCTCTTTCCACATGTTGTCTTTATTTTGCTCTTTTGGTATGTCCTGTAATGACGATGAAATAAAATATTCAAATGCAACTTGCTGAATGTACATGACGCTGAAATTTGCTTTGCAGAAGTTGGTTACGATTTCTTGCTGATTGTTGCTGAGAGAACGAGATAGTGCGTCTGCTATAACATTTTGTGTTCCGGGAATGTGAACAATTGTAAAATTAAATTCCTGTAAATATAGCTTCCATCTGATGAGTCTGTCGTGTGTAAATTTAGCCGAAAGTAAAAATTGTATTGCTCTATGGTCTGTGTAAACGGTGGTATGTCTTCTATAAAGAAAGTGCCGAAATCTCGTAAAAGCCCATACAACACATACTGTTTCCAGTTCTTTAACGGAATAATTTCGTTCAGCAGGTGACAGAACGCGACTTGCAAATGCGATGTTTTTAATTACTGTTGATCCATCTTCTTCAATTTCCTGGAAATTATGTACGCCTAAAGCGGTGTTAGAACTGTCGGTAGCAATGGAAAAAATTCTGGCAAGATCTGGGTGCGATAAAAGTGGTGCATTCAACAGAGCATGTTTCAGGTTCATAAATTCAGAATGTGCTTGCTTATCCCAGGACCAAATATTGTTTTTACCTGTCAATTGACATAATCTAGGTGTGTCTAAAGCAGAGTGATGAATAAATTTACGAAAAAAGTTAATTAAGCCCAAAAAACTGCGTAGTTGCTTCTTCGTCGTAGGAACAGTAATGTCACGTAAAGCTTGAAGTTTTTCCGGATCAGGCGCAATGCCTTCTGCTGAAATTACGTGTCCAAGAAATTTTATAGAGGTTTTGCCAAAATGCGATTTACTGAGATTAACTGTGAGTCCTTGTGCATGAAAAGTTTGCAACAGTCGTTCAAGAATCATATTGTGTTCAGACCAGTTAGCTTCTGCAATAAGAATGTCGTCTACGTACGTCGTGATTCTGTCTTTAAGTTCTGTCGGAAGTATTGTGTTGAAACCGCGAATAAAAGCTGCTGAAGAAATAGTTAAGCCGAACGGTAATTTACAAAATTGATAACAGTCACCAAAACAGAGAAAAGCTGTGTACTTTCTGCAGTTCGGATGGAGCTGAATTTGCCAAAATCCCGATTTCAGATCTAGTGTGGAATAAATAGCCGTACCGTGAAATTTCTGTAGAAGTTCCTCTAATGTCTGTGGTCGATCTGTTTCATTAATAATTATGTCATTGATGTGACGTGAATCAAGTACGAGGCGAAGTGAGCCATCTTTTTTCTTAACAATATATAGCGGGTTTATGTACGGACTAACAGCCGGTTCAATAATTCCTTGGTCAAGCATATCTTGCAATTCTTTCTTAACTTGTTCTCTGTGGATATATGGAATGGGATAATGCTTTGCTTTAAATGTGTCGTGCTGTTTGACTTGAAATTCATACATAAATCCGGACATAGTACCAGGAATGTTGTCGAAAACTGGAGCTTGCTGTAAAAGAATTTTGTGTAGTTGCGTGCGTTCGTCGTGTGTATTTGCACTGCTTTTTGTAACTTTATCAGAAATCATCTGTATAACGTCATAGTCGGCTTCGTCTGGAGTATTATAGTTGTGTACGTACGTATCCGTGGACAATGTGGAATTACAATCTATGTTACGTGATACGGAAATGACCTCTGTGCGATTAATTGTTTGTTCTTCTGCAGATATTGAGTGCTGAAATTCTAAAGCCAATTGTACAATTTCGTCCTTCAACATTAAATAGGAATTCTGAAAATCGATAACTGCGTCGTGTTGTACCAGAAAATTCGTACCTAAAATAATGTCTGTCGTCAATAACGGAATAATCCAAAAATTTGAGTGAAATGTGTGACCTGCAATGCAAAATGATAAATGTGTCTGTAATTTAACGTCTACTCCTTTATCCGATACTGCTCCTTTCACTTTCGTTTAGCCTAGTGGTAATGTAGGATAGGTATTCTCTTTGTTACACTCGTTGAAAGTCTCCTCATTTATAACTGACATAGGTGATCCAGAATCGATTACTGCTGAAAATTTCGATGAACCAATTTTAATTTCGATGACAGGGTGTGAAATAGTTTTTTGAACAACTGGTCTTTCCCGTAAAAGAGTGTCTCTGATGTCATCAAAAGTAATAACATTTTCGTGAACAACATTCTGCGTGTCTAAAGTAGTGCTTGTGTTACTGGAAGATGCGACCTGTACAGTATCTAGTCAGATTCTATCTGACGTGTTATTATTTTCAGGACAATTCTGTGGCATTTCTACTATTTGAACTGTTCTGTTATTCCTTCCAGACGTAATACGTTCTGGATGATATCTACTATCTGGTTCATTCATGAGAATATGTTCTTGCGGATGATTTTGCTGTTGGTAAGACCGACTGTTATTATATGTACGCTGAAAATTTTGCTCATTATTTTTACGTCTGTCGAGATAGTCATTCCTATACGGTGCACTGCGATACGAATTGAAGTACTGTGTTTTCTGTACGTAGTTATTTCCTTGCTGTCGTGCGTTGCTATTTGTTGTAGCTGAGACTATACGTGCACGCGGCGAAACATTGAAGCCTGGCTGACCTTGCACACTGCATTGTTGGTTAGGTATGCTAACCGGCTGGCTTTGATGCTGTTGCGGAGAAAATCGTCTATTGTTATTAAAATGTGGTTCTTCCTGCTGATAATTTTGTCGATACTGATAATCAAAATTTTGCCTCTTATTAAAGTTCTGGTGGTTGTCGCTCCTAAAGCGTCTGTTACCTTTGCTATTGAAATTACATGGCTGACCGTAATTGCTGTACGTTTGTTGACCTTGGTTATTATAAGAAAACTTTTTGTTTATAAAGGAATAATCCGATTGCTGTACTTCCAAAAGCTGTAACAGATCTCTGAATGCCGAAATGTTTTCTTCCTGCTGGCCCGTTAAAAGTGACACTCTTAATGACCGTGGTAATTTAGAAATACATAATTGAATAAGTGCAGATTCACTGTAAGGTTCACTTAGGTACTGGTTTTGTTTGACCATGTGCTCAAAAAATGGCGTGACAGTAGAAAAATTTGAGTTTTCATAATTTGATAAACTAATTAATTGATCTTTAATTCCGCGCTGTGTCGTCTTCGACCAATAAGCTGACAGGAAAGCATTCTGAAATTCTTCTACTGAGTAGCATTGTCTCGCGATCTGTCTCATACGAGTTGCCGGTTCGCCCTCCAAAAAACTGCAAATAAATTCAAGTTTATGCGTTATGGGCCAAGTCGGTGGAAAAGCAAAGCTAAATTGTTGTATCCAATCCAGTGGGTGAATCTGTGTCCTGCCATTTCTAAACACTTTAAATTTTCTCACTGACAGAAAATGTTTGTAATCAAAATTATCGTCTCTGTATGATGGAACAGGTTCAGGATTGTATGGGAATCTGTTTGACTGTGACTGTTCTGACTCTAACTCACGTACTCTGTAGATTACCTAAATTACACGCGCTGCGTGAGTCTGACAAATGTTCGCAAAGTGGCGTCTGCTGTGAT